>NC_081352.1:21326520-21338811 GCF_029784015.1 Lycium ferocissimum
TACATCTAGGTGAGCCACATGGCTAAATCATACTTTCCATCCATTTTTCATACTAATTCCATTAGGCAACAATACATATATATCATCATCGACTACTATGCCCATAACAATGTACATAAGCCGACGAGGCTAACAAAATGATATCCAAAATATATGCCGACAAGGCCAAATACATCTAACCATATACACATGTCGACGAGCCTCTAAGGAGAGTACATCATATCATATAGGCGAGACAGGACCCCGCCGTGCCTATAAATATGTACACAAAAGAATCAATACCAAAAGCTATAGCTCCGAATGAAATAGAGCTCCGCTATGTAGTCCCTGATAAATAAAGCTATGGATTAAGTCTGTCTCCCTGGCCACCTGCGGGCATGACGCAGCGTCCACAAACAAAATGACGTCAGTATGAAGAATGTACTGAGTATGTAAAGCATGATCAACATCATTATGAAAGCATAATAGACAACATATGAAATAGCATAGGATGGGAGATAGTAGTATCATCGTCATAACACTTACTTGCTTTTCATAGGAACATTCAATTTCTATTGCGTATCCGTGTACATATATCCATATCCATATCCGTATTCGTATCCGTACTCATTTATATTTCGTATCCAATTTTGTATTTGTAGTCATTTTTCCATTCATACTCATATTCAAATCATATACATATCATATACATAGATACCCGACCATGAAGGTTCAGAAAGTTTCACATACACCCTTACTGTGGCTCGAGGTCATACATACCTGGCCCTACCAAGGATCAGGTTATCCGTACCCAACCGTAAAGCGTGCGCGCGTAATATATATATATATATATATATATATATATATATATATATATATATACGTATATATAAATATATATATATATACATATGTATATATAAATATGTATATATATACATATGTATATATAATATGTATATATATATATGTATATATACATATGTATATATATATATATATATATATATATATATATATATATATATATATATATATATATATATATATATATATAATGCACATATATATATATATACATATGTATATACATATGTATGTATTCTACCCACCCATATAAGCTCGGGTTTTACATCTATCCCTAGAGGATTACTCATCATATAAGGAACTTAGTACAATCGTAACATATCGAGAATCATGAGCTTAGTAGCTTTTAAAGATAGAATCATTTAGAGGACATCATAGGCTCATAGAAGAATAGATATTTGGCCAAAGAACCATGCCTTATGAAAGAAGAGTTAAGTTACCTTACATACCTTTTCTCGTTCAACTATTCTATCACTTGCACGTTCTCCTTCAATGCTCACGTTTCCTTCATTAGAGTTATACTATCATTAGAAAATCGACAGCTTAGCATACATGACTAAAGATAGAGAAAATTGGAAAGCATCTCCTTTATTTATACGACTTCCTCCATATCATATATCAACTCCCAAACATCGATAATAACATTCACAACGTCATAACAATACTCTTTATTCACATATATTATCCTTACTTCTCAATTCACTTCCAATCATCCATATTCATGGTCATAGCACACGATTACGTTCATTCATATACAACATCTATCCCATGTTCTCAATATCATTTATAACATGCTTATAATCATAACACATCAAGAATCATGACTCAATCCAACTATTACTCAAAAGTGACACTATTCCCACATTCATGATCCATTCCTTCTACAATCCAAGTGTTTCAACTTTCAATACCTTAAACAACATGTAAATACCATAAAACTTACCTTAAATAGTGTAGGAATGACCCTTGGGTGCACACACTTCACTTGAACAAAACCCTAGTTTCACCTTCACTTGGATTCCTTGTCTTGGATGAACTTTAATGGATTTCTTACACTTGATTCACTTGGTTTGATGAAGTTGATCACTAATATCTCTTGAATTCTTGTGAGAGAAGTTTTCTAGAGAGTTCTAGAGAGAAGTGGAGTGAAGAGGAAATGAAATGAAACTTGGTCCCTTATTAATAACACAAATCTGTCCCGACCAGTTTCTACGTACCAACATACGGTCCATATAAATTATACTGACCGTATGTCTGGCCGTAGATTTGGTCCAGAGAAGGGTGCAAATCTGAGCTGATTATACGGTTGAACATATGGCCCGTATGTTTTATACGGCTAGTATGTTTGGCCGTATAATGCCCAAGCTCCGAAGTTCGTTCTCGTCGACTCATTTGATATCCAATCCTTATGGAACCTTCTTGACACTTATTTATCACTTCATTAATAATCTAAGGGACGTTATAACTCTTCTCCAAAGCATCATTAAATCATCATTAACTTGTTACTCGTAAATCCTTTCCGATACATATCGTATGCCTTGCCTTCTTTTGGCAAACTTTCTCGTCTAACATCGAATGTCTTTGAAATCTTAATTAGGGTCATCAAATGTCATTCCTTACTTATTGCAATACCGTAGACTTCGCGCTCTTCGTTAGTCTACTCACTGTGCATCAACGGAGAATTTTCCGAGGTGTAACATTAGGTTGCAAAACGGGAATTCTATGGCCAAAATACCAAACTCAGTACCAAAAGGTCAAAGCCCATTATCTTAATCATAGGAATACTCAATTAATTCTCAAAATCATCATTAATGTGAAAACTCTCAAATTTGGGTCTAAGAACCCTAACTTTAATCCCACAATTTTATCTCTGAAAATGGAAGAAATATGTTTATATAGTTTATAACCATCAATTTAATGCTTAATGAAGCTAAACCAACCAATAATACAAGATGTCAAAGCCAAGAACCCATAAAAACTAATTTGGAAACAAACCCCAATTTTGGGTTGAAGAACCCTAGGTTTTGCATAGAGATTTTTGGAAGAGGAAGGGTTTTACAAAGCCAAAATGATGGATTAATTAATGAAAACTATTAAGCATGAGATTTAGACCTTACCCATAGGAACAATCTTGAGAAATAATCAAGAATCCATTTATCCCCAAGCTTCCAAGAGAGAAGGTATCCTAAATGAGGTCCAAATCCGACGTAGTCTCTGTTTTCCCTCAATTCTCATGACAATATGACCTCAAAATGCTGATTTCATGGCACCATTGTATTCCTCAGGAAATTTCCTTGAATTTAGGCTTTTGAATCGCCTCATTTGGACTTAAAATAAGGGAGATATGAGGGTTTTTATATTGGGCCCCACATCAGTTTTCTGCGGGACCGCTATAGCTGAAACCACTACTGCTACAGAGGTCAAACCACTGCAGTGGTCATAAGGATGCTGTAGCGGTGCCGCTACAGCGGTAAGGGGTCCACTATAGCAGTCACCAGACACCAGATGCCCCGATTTTTTAATTTTTTGCCCCGGAATGCCGTAAGCTCATCCGAAACCCGATTTCAACAAACAAAATATGTATCCACATGTAAAAACACACTACGAATGCACCCATGACCTCAGATTTCCCAACAGAGATATCGTTGACTAAGTCAATTCCCAAACCTCAATAACCATTCCCAAACCAAGTCCCAAAATGCACCGAGTGCATTGGGAGTCGAACTAGTCCCACCAATGCGTCACAAATCAGTCTATGAACCTCTCAAAATTGATGGATCTCTGAATGAAATCCTGTCACCCAAAAGTCAACTCCCGGTCAACTGTTTTCGCTTAAAGTCAATTTTTTCTAGAAAACATTTCAAAGCCCAAAACGATGCCTAGAAAGTCATGCCAACTATCTTCTCGGGTCAAAATAGTTCTAATGAGACTTAGGAATGGGTCAACGAGGGCAAAAATGGAATAATCACGATAACGACAAAACGGATCGTTACAGCAAGTAAGAAATTTTCACTTTCTACACTAAGCCAAGCACTTGATAATATATTAATTTTGAGAAATATTATAACTAATGTGAAATTATTAACCTAGAAAGCAAGTAAAATGATCAATGGCCACAAGCATGGATACAAGAAACTCTCAAGTAACGATCCAACATATTTTACTATTTTACAACTATTACACCTCGTAAATTTTCACGTCATCGTAAGCAAAATAATGTGATTCCATAGAGGATACGATACCCCTATAAGGTTAAGAAAGACTTTTAATAAGTGTTAGACAAGTATTTAAAGGTTCTGAGATCAAGCGAAGCGAAGAAATTAAGTTTGTCGAAACTTTGGAAAACTTTGGTAGAATTCTGGACAGGATTTTTAGTCCACTTGAGAGAGGCATATCTCCTAGAATATGAGGAGTTATGAAATTCACAACCTATGTAAATTGAAGTTCAGGAAGTATCTTTCCAATGCAATTTACAGATTGCAAATCTGAGAAATATAGTGAAAGTTATGGTCATAAAATTTTACGATTTGAATTACGAACCGTAATTTGAATTACGGCCAGTAATTTGTGGCCGTAAAAATTGAGGCAGCGGGTTTCCAGAATGTTATGATTATGAACCTCTCTTCATTTTATTTCATTTTAACATAACCCCAAGTCCTAGAAACCTCTCCAAACATATTCCAACACATTTCCAAGCCTAAACCAAAGATCAAAGTGAAGATAGTGGTAAGGGTTTTCAAGTGAGGTCTACACTTGTCTCCTCTTCTTGAAGATGCTTGGATGAGTATATCTTAAGGTGAAGTAACCTTGGAATTGAAGTGTTCTTGAATGTTGAGGTAAGATTTCATCTTAGTTCTATGTTTATGAGTTTATTTGATAATTATGTGTAACAATCCGTTTGATCGTTATTGCATTTTCAGCGCTTTTGACCCCTTTTTCGAGCTTGGTTAGCTCACTTTTGACCCGAAGGGACCGTTGAGATGCTTCACAAGGTGACTAGACTTGATTCGGATGACTTTTTGTGAAATGTGAGCTTAAAGCGGAAAAGAGTTGACTTTTGGATAAACAGACTTTTTTTGGAAACAGTTGTCGATTTCGAGAGGTCTGGATGGTCATTTAGAACTTGTGTGTATATCTGATTCAGTTCCCAATGCACTCGGATGCATTTTGGGACTTAGGTTGGGAAGTTAGAAATGAGGTATTGGGGGTTGACTCAGTCAACGAGACCTCTGTTGGGAATTTTGAGTCCACGAGTGCGTTCGTAGCGCATTTTTATGTATATATGCATATTTGGTTTGTGTCTGGAAGGTTCTGAGGTGGTTTCGGGTGTCGATTTCAAATTTGGAAGACACTAGAATTTTCTAGCGACTGGTGATTGCCAAAGCGGTGGCGCCATGGCTGTAGGGCTGACCGCCAATGCGGTGGTGCCATGGCGGCCTGTTGACCGCCATAGCGACCGACTGGAAGTGACTGGGGTATTTAATAATATAAAACCCCAAGTCTTTTCATTATTTATTATTTCGAAGTAGTTCATCTTGGGAACTTTTCTAGAGGTTTCTTAGGGAAACTCTTAGAGGTAACTCATTTATCATCTCTACCTAATCTTGATTCTTTATCTCACCTAGTTATCATTAATCCATGCTAGAATCTTTCTAAAGTTATGAGAACCAAGTGGGTTTATTGGATATTTCATCTAGGGTTCTAAATCAAGAGTTGCTGCTTGGGTTTATGCTAGATTATAACGTATCTAAGGTTGTCAATCATATATCTTCCATTATTAGTGTTGAATCCTTGAATCAAAGAGTTAGGGTTTATACCCAAAATTGGGGGTTTTACTTGAATTTCAAAATTGGGTGAATCTTTGAGTTAATTTAGTAATTATTTGATGGGTTTTGATCACCTAGTGTTCAATTTGATATTTTACCCCCGAGTTACCCGTTTTTCCCGTATGGGGCCTATTTTCCAAATTCTAAGGTTGGTTTTGACCTAAATTGAATGATAGAAATATAAGTATCAATCTTCATGATTTCTAATCTAGATTTCAAATATGCCTAGACTTCTTTGATCTTGAGGCTCAGCGGAAAGGCAAGGCACAAGAGTGATTTATCAGTATTGTTGTTCAGCCATCCAGGTAGGTTATGGCTTAACCTTACTGAGACTTCGTATAGTGAAGCATAAATTTAGATTATATTATCGGAGAAAGCATGCAAACCTTTGGGTATGAAGTTGGGTTGGATATTGTCTTAGATTAGGCCTTGTTGAGTGATTGGGGCTAGCCATCCCGTTGTGTTGTGATTTGATTAATCTATTGTGCTGGCTTGATGCCACGTGTTGTTAATAGATATTGGGAAGTGTTGTTACATCTTGATTGTGATACGGTGGTATTTTACTTTGGCGTTGATACGAGTATAGATTTTCGTATGAATTGTTGGCGTGCCCATGTTGGTACTTGTGATATTGAGCTGATTCTTGATGTTGACACGTGCATTTCACTCATTCTCATTATTCATGACATACTGTTGAGACACTGTTGGTACTTGGTGAAACATTGTGATGAGCTTGGCTCAGTTATTAAATAAAAGTGATGTGAGAGTCCGATATCCGATGTTAGTTTCGAAATCGTGGATTGAGTGAGTGCATGGACTCCGCGGTTCCCCCAGGGTGGTGCCGGTGAGAACCCCCGTGGGCAAAGTTCGGGTCTCGTTTGTCTGTGGGGCAAAGATCCGGGACGAGTGGCACTTAGAATTCGTGAGTCGCCTTGGGTTGTGCTACCGAGACGTCGATATTTTATTCTGGAGTACATGTGTACATGGCATTGCATTGCATTGGCATTCATACATCATTGCATTGCATTGCATTGCATCGTGGCTTATATTGTGATGATCCGGTGTTATACTTGTTTGATTGATTCAGATTGTATATTTCTCGAGACTTGGCACACTTGAGTTTAAATGCTTCAACCTAGGTGATGACGGATACTTGTTTCTGAGTGTTGTGACTTATATTTGTTGATTTATTTGACTATCCAGCTTTATTATCTAAATTATGTTAGCTATGCTTAGTCGGCCGAGGATACCTACCAGTACTGTTGTTTTGTACTGACCTGCACTTGCTGCTTTCCTTTATGAATGCAGAGAATCAGGTTGGGTCTGCTCCTATCTCTCGTGGCTGATAGTCATCATCAGCATAGTAAGAAGTTTCCAGGGTGGGCACGAGACGTTTGCTGCCTTGAAAACTCTTCCTATTTATGTCTCATTATTTCTATTCTGAGACATAGACAGATTTATATATTATTATTCCAGACTTGTATATTTTCATTAGATGCTCTTGTATGACTTAGATCAGACCCTGGGGTGTTTCTTTATTTTCGCACTATTTCTATTATATACTATTGTGAGACTTGCGTAATTATTCTTTTCCGCTTGCTTGATTACTATTCATGTCTTTGGTTATCATTGGGTTGAGAGTTGGCTTACCGAGGTGAAAAAGGTGAGTGCCCGCACGACTTAGTCAAAATGGGTCGTGACAAGTTAGTATCAGAGCCCTAGGTTACCCGGTCTATAATACAAGAGCGTGTCTAGTAAAGTCTTATGGATCGGTATGATGAGCTTCGTACTTATCTGTGAGAGGCTATAAGACATTTAGGAAACTTCAAAATCTTTCATTCTCTCGTGTGACTTTATTCAAATTAGTATCTAGTCGATTCCAATTGGTATCTGAATTTTCTTATCTTAATCTCCTGCGAAGGGTGGACACTTGTTTTTAAATTCTTATGCGAATGGTTGATCTATGACGTATGGTGGCTTAGTGCGAGATGTGTTATTCTGATTCGGGAAGGTGATCAAGTTCAGTCTCTAGTTATGGCCTGAGGTTTCGATTGTGTGGACTTGCGATTAGACTCCGTTGCTAGGTGGAGTCGCGATTAGACTCATTTATTATGAGAGTTCGTGAGAAATAGGAAGATAGTTCAGAGGGTTACAACCTCTCTTTGTTTCAGCGTTGTGTTGCTCGGAAGTGGCAAAGTGCAATTATGGCTTAACAATAGTGGGTTGCTCGATGATATGATCGGTTTGACTTCAGCTTCGTCCGGGCCTTATGATGGTGTGTGTGACGTCGGTGAACCAATGGCGGTCGATGATTCTGCAATGGTAGAGTATTAGACTTCAGTTTGTGAGAACGAGTGTAAGCTCAGTGATGACCAATGAGTGCAGGCAAACGTACTGTGATCACGAGTAATAAAGAAAAGAAGTTGACAGTAAGGACATGAAGGAAGTTTTTGTGCAAGTGTGTAACAAAGTAATACTTCTTAGAATATCTTGGACATGAGTACTTTTTGAGAGATTGGGAAGGGAAAATTGGTATCTGGCATGGTTGCCGGTATAATGTTGGGACTGGTGCAAAAGGTTATTCTTAATATAAGTTAGTTGATATTAAAGGACTTCTCGGTTATTAAGTGAATGTTATGGTCTCATCGTTGGTCGGTAAATTTGGTGGGTTGTAGGCTTCTGAAAAGCGAGTGATCGACTGATAGAAATGACTTCAATTATGGGCGTACGCGATGAGTTAATGACTTAGGAAGTTACTGGTTGCCACACTTCGATTTGAGGAGAAGTATTAATATTGTTTATGATTTGTTCGGCTCTGAGGGATGATTGGTTTAGAGGATCGAGTGGATTTGAGTGTTCTTGGTGGATAGTGATAGAATGATTAGAGATGGAATACGAAAACTGCAGGGTTATAATGAGGCATCTTGCTATCGGGTTCAGGAGATTGAGGTTCGTAAGACTTGAGGTGAGGTCACTTGAGTACGTGAGTTGTGTTGGACTGCGAGGGCACTATATCATGATGTACAGTAAAGAGTGACCGATGAGGTTGATCAGAATTTGCGAGGTTAAGGGTAGGAAGAAAATCGTGGGAACAAGAGTTATGATGTGAGAGCTTAGTTACGATTGTACAATAAAGAGTGGGCTTAAGAGTTTACGGGTGAGTTGGTATGTTCGGTTATGCCATAGACTAATAGAGATCAGTTGGTTAGTTGGCTTATGTCATAGACTAATAGAAATCAGTAGTGGACTAAGGTTGGGAACCTTGTATTCATTGTGTAAAATTGTCTAGATCCCGCTGCTAGCGATGTTAGAAGAGGGATTGGCGTGCGAGTGGTTAGAGGTGTTCAGATTTGATAACTGAGGTAAGAGGTGATTCTTCGAGGACTAGTAACGTTAAGGAATTAGTGAACATGGATACTTGAATGGTAGATCGATGATGGATTAACTGAGTTAAGTTCGGTATACATTTCGAAAATGGAGTAAGGCAATTTGGGCAAGGACGATTCAGTGGGATACATAAGGATATTAGTGATACTGTTGTGTAATACGCTGGATTTAGAGAGCGTTAAGTTCAGAGTGGTATGCGTTAAGGAAACGCTAATGCGCAGAGTGTGTGGTACGATTCTATCTCCAGGATTAATTTGGCTAGTTTGCAAGATTTATGATTATGTGGTATTTGATGAAGTGTATTCGAGGATTGACTATGGTATCGATGATCATGAAGTGATTAGAAAATTAGGAATTGACGAGTCGAGAAAAGGTGTAGATGATTGTGAACCGATAAGAAAAAGGTACATCTTGGGGTTTCTTGGGTCAGTATGGATTGTGGTGTCGTTTTCTGCATATTCCAGTTGAGATGTGATTGTTATGTGCGCTTAAGAAGGAAATCTATAGGAATGGACTATATGGTAAGACAGAGTTCCGTAAGGTTCGTGATCAGCGACTAGTGAGGAGAAAATTTCAGTGAACCGACATGTTGAGGTCTATAAGAAGTGGCTTGGTGGTACACCATCAGATAAGTTTCGTGACATTCTACAGTAGATGAGTTAGCATGCCTTAAGAGGGAAGATTGTGGAATTCCTATCTTGTGAGGACTAGAGTTATATTATCTGGGTAATACTATGAGAGGTTTGATGGTTATATAATTACTATATGAGGCTTCAGGTTTCGCATCAAAAGGCTTGGGCTTGTATCGGAATTACGTATCGGGTAAAGGTTGAGAAGTATGAAGATTGAAATCTAAGGTATATCTCTTCAGTACTAAGTTGATAATGTGGATAGGACTCAACTTGTGGAGTCGAAAGCGATAGACAAGATTTGTTATGCATGGTATGGCTGTGATTGTTTTCAAAATTCGGAGTCGGTTCTAATGACTATTGGTAACATTCGAGAGTTGTGCATTCATTTGGGGTCAGCATGGTTCAAATTAAGCGTAATGGTCTATGGTTATATTTTTAAGAAGATACTTAAAGATTCGGTGTGTTTCGGCTCAGATTCGGGGTATGACAGGTTTACCGAGCCTTGTTAGGGTTTCCTCGTGGATTTGATGATATTTTCTTAGAACCGTTACTTGGATAGAATAATTGCAATGAGCTTAATACAGAATTGAGGAGGAACCATTTGTGAGAGAGGTCTTTATAGTGATCAATTATTCGCTCGACGAGATAATCAGTGGTGTGGTTCCTGCATTATGATTTGGAGGTTTAAGAAGTTTCAGAACTGGCTAAGTTTGCTGCCGCTAAGACCAGTTTTGATAGAATTTCGTAGAGATCGCAGATGAATCAAGGATTCTTTCTGACAAGAGTAAGTTATGGGTTCAAAATTTTGGTATGTGTGTCCTTATGTTGCTAAGGAATCACGGTACGAGAAACGACTCTAGTAAGTGCGAAGGAAAGGTTAGCAAAATCATAGTATTTCATCGGTTCAGAATGGGTTATCGCTGTAACCATGTTTTAGACGATTGCATTGGTTGGGGAAGTAGTTGTGGGGCCTTTTGATTGCGTTCAGAGTTGCGATTTTATCAAATCGGAGGATTCAAGTAAGCGATTTGTTATTTCAAGGATCAGTTGCGAGGGAAATCCGAATATAGAGATATGAGAATTGGAGCTTGAGCTAAGTTTAGAGAGTTGTGACTGGTAAGCGACCCAAGGTGCTTGGACCTACTTGAGACTACACGTTGTTGGACCCTTGTTCTATGAATTAGTTTTTTTCACCAGATCTGTCGAATGTTCATCCGGGTTCCATGTTCTGTGTGTTACACCTCGGAAAAATTTTCCGTCGATGCACAGTGAATAGGCTAATGAGAAATATGAAGTATACGATGTTTCAATAAGTAAGACATAGCAGTTGATGATTCTAAATGAGATTGAAAGTACATTCGATGTTAGATAAGAAAGTTGCCAAGAGAAGGCTATGTAAGCGATAAGTTTCGGAAAGGATTTATGAGTAGTAAGTTGATGACAACTTAATGATGTGTTGGGGAAGAGTTATAGCGCCCCTTAGATTGCTAATGAAGTGACAAACAAGTGCTAAGAAGGTTCCATAAGGATTGGAGATCAAACGAGACGACGGGATCAAACTTGGTGGAACAGTGAGTTCCACGGCCAGCATTGCATTCCACGGACCGTGGATGGGTCCGTGGAACCGCCAGAGAGAGCGGTGGCTGGTCATGAACCACGACCAGCTCCACGGACAACACCGGTTCCACGGACCGTGGGGAACAGTCCGTGGAACACCCGACGGGCTGAAATGTTTTAAGTGTTTAAATGTGTTCCCAACTTCATTATTTCATTTCCAACATCTCTCTACTTGTCTCTAAGACTTCTAGGGCTTCATAAATATTTCATGAACAAGGATTCAAAGGAAATCAAAGGGGGTTATCATCAAACCAAGTCAATCAAAGTAAGAGAAACCATTAAAGTTCATCAAAAGCAAGAAATCCAAGTGAAGGAAAAATCTAGGTTTGGCTCAAGTGTGAGGTTTATGCAACCAAGGTTCAATCCTACACCATCCAAGGTGAGTTTTATGATGCTTCCACGTATTATAAAGTGTTTAGAAGATGAAACACTCGGATTACGAAAGAATATAAGAAGTGGGTCATAAATGTGTGAATAGTAGCACTTTTGAGTAAACGTTTGGAACGAGTTATGATTCTTGATGCTTTATGAATATGATCATGTTATAAATGATATTGAGAGTATGAAAATCGACATTGTATATGAATGAACGTGTTGTCGAGTTATGACTATGAATATAGATGAAGTGAAGAGAATTGTGAAGTAAGAGTAATCTAGTTGGCTAAAGGCTATTGTGATGATATTATGAACGTTATTATTGATGTTTGGGAGTTGACATGTAATACGAGGAAAGTCGTATAAATAAAGGAGAGATTTGTCCGATTTTCTCTAGAATTAGTCATAAATGCTAAACGCTATCCATCATCTAATATGAGTATGCACTTCAATGAAGGTAGAACATGATCTTTGAAGAAGAACGCTCAAGTGATAAAATAGTCGCACGAAAGGTATGTAAGGCTAACCCTTCCTTCATAAGGCATGGTTTTTGGGCCAATTGTTCATCTCTTATGAGTTCATAATGCTTTATAGTCCTAGCTCGAGAA
>NC_081352.1:21338911-21447422 GCF_029784015.1 Lycium ferocissimum
AACATCCAACCCAACTTTATACCGAAGGTTTATATGAAATCTCCAACAATATCATCTAAATATACGCTTAGCTAGTCGAAGTCTTACCACAGGGGTAAACCGTAACCTATTTGGCAGGTTGAGTAGCAATCTCAAGTCAAACTTGTGCCCTTCCTTTACGTTGAGCCTAAAGAAAATCAAAGTCTACCATATTCGAATGGTGAATTAGAAACAAGAAGAAGGCATTTAATAAACTTAACTCTTATTAAATCCCCAAATTCCAACACATAAACTAGGGTTCATAAACTAATAAAGTAAAAATAATGATCTAACGCTCTCATCATGGAATTAGTGTTCTAGATGTTCAATTCCCATCAACAATCAACTAATTTAGCTAACAATTACTCAAAATTCAGATTATATAGAAAACCCCTGAATTTGAGCATAAACCGTAGCCTTTAATTCAGAAATTAAGCCTTAGAGATGGAAAATTCAAGTTACTATAGTCATTACCCTTCAACTCCATGCTACCTATGCTAACTTCATTAACAAAATAAGCTTTTATACTCACAAGTTTATTAGAGGAAGATAACTCAAGACCCACTTAGTTCTCATAACATTAGGAAGATTCTAGCATGGATTAATAATGATAACTAGGTGAGATAAAAAATCAAGATTAGGTAGAGATGATAGATGAGTTACCTATAAGAGTTTGCCCTAAGAAACCTCTAGAAAAGCTCTCAAGATGAACCTCTTTCGATTAATAATAAGTGAATGAAAAGACTTGGGGTTTTATATCATTAAATACACCTACCATCAGCTCCATTGGCCACTATGGCGATAACAGGGATTGCAGCTCATGAGAAGGGATCAACCCTACGCTATGGCGCCACCACTATAGCTGTCAGCCCTACCGCTATGGCACCACCGCTATAGCTGTCAGCCCTACCGCTATGGCGCTTACCAGACACCAGAAAATTCTGGTGTCTTTCAAACTTGAAATCGACACCCGGAACCACCCCGGAACCTTCCGGACACAAACCAAATTTGCAGATATATATAAAAACGCGCTACGAACGTCGTGGCCTCAAAATTCCCAACGGAGATCTCGTTTTCCAAGTCAACTCCCCAACAGCCTAAAATCAACTTTCCAACCCAAGCCCCAAAATGCTCCCAAGTGCATTGGGAATCTAACTGAATATACATACAAGTTCTAAATGACCATCCGGACCTCTCAAAATTTAAGGATATCTGAAAAGGTCCGTTTACTCAAAAGTCAACTATGAGTCAAACGGTTTTCACTTAAAAGTCAAATTTTTCAGAAGTCACATCAAAACCCACTCCAATGATTAAAGAGCCATGCCACCTGTCCCCACAGGGCAAAATGGTACTAATAAGGCTCGGGAACGGGTTAACGGGGAAAAATGGTCAAAAACGCAATAACGACCGAACGGGTCATTATATTTGAAAAAAGAGCAAAGAGCAATAAGACTCCTAGAAGTTTTAGCCAAAAACGTCACGCTCGTGTTTGTTCGATATAAAGTGCATTATTCACAGAAAATATAAAATCACCAAATTCCGATCAACATTACAGTCACACTTATAATGCAAAGTAATTGTTTCTCAATTGTTTTTTGAGTAATTGCTTTCCCAATTATCTGCTTTCCTATAATCATAATGCAAAGTTATTGTTTTTCAAACCAATAAGAATATCCCAAAATCTCTCTGTTATCCAGTCTTAGGACAAGATGACATAGCAACACCGATGCAGATTACAACTTTTCAAAAAACGCGACTTGATTTTTAAAATTTCAGGTAAAAAGGGTAAAAAAAAAAAAGAACATTAAAGTTGCACAACATAAGTTTTGGAATAAAGGAGTTCATTAATTTAGATCACTTACCCATAACCTTAGGTTCTTCCTCATCCATGTAGAATGAATTCAAAAGCTTTCTTCAATTCTCAATTGCTAAAATTTTATGTACAATATTGCATTTTATTGTCATTCGTCAACAAAACCAATTTGATCAAACCGGACATTCCACTTGGTCTCATGAATATGTGAATTAGGTTATGGAAATTAGGAGAAGAATGGGCCAGAAAATCAAGAGAACATCAATCAGTTTGTAGAGAATATGTTTGGAGGGAAATAAGATATTGTGATAGGCACGCGAGGAGGTTTACTCTTAAAAAAGTAACGGTGTTTAGGGTTTTGACTAAAAATGCACCACTTTATTAAAGAAAGATGACTATTAGCACTCCAGGTGAAAGATAGTGTATGATTTTGGGTCTAAAGCCAAAGATAGTGTATGATTTTGGGCCTTTTCTCATTTCTAGAAAATGGATGCACTACTAAAGAAAAGAGAAAAAAAATCAATGGGAATCGATCCTTAAAACTTTAAGTAAATAACGTAGATTTCAACCAAGTGCGCCACTAAGACTATTGTAGTATGGGTGTCAGAAGGTAATACTAGATATATTTTAGGATTATACATATAATATACCGAGTTTTATCGGGTGACCATGAAGTCATGTGACCTTTTTTTTTATACACAAATTTTCCACTGCTTTATACTATCCATTTATATATAAATTAAATCCATGAATTCATGGTGAAATATAGAACTCCCATGCATGAAGGAATTGGTTGGATCAATGTTTTTGGTGAAACATGTGCTGCAACATGAAAACATTACCTCGTAGATTATAACGTGCACACCTACATTTGTGTTGGTTTAGTTTTAGCTTACTATGTATGGAGAGGTATGGGGAGCCATGCCTGTTGGCCAAGGTCTATTGTTTTCTCTAGTTCTTTCTAGAAATAGTGCCGAAGTTATATTTTCCTTCCAATACAGAATTTTGCAGTTTCGCTTATTATAAGAAGAAGAAATATTATATTCTTGCCTAACTAGCATGTAAGGGTGTATTATTTTTCGAGGGAAAGTGACTTTCGTGAAAATGCTTTTCACAAGCAAGATCCCTTAACCTCCAATTTCCACCTAATCAACAAGACCCATCAACTTGTTCTTCAAGTTTTTCAAAGCTTCAAATTTCAAAAATGGTAGACCCTTCAAACCTTTATCAAATACCACCAAATTTCGGATTCCAACCCTTCTTCACTGGGAGAATACAAGCCAACAACTTTCAATTTTCAAGTTCCCCTTCTTCTACAAGACCCACTTTGAGTTCTTAGACCTTCAACCCCCTTTAATGGTGAATGACTCAAATGACTAGAAACACTAGGAAACCCTAACCTAACACTAGATTCAACAAAATAACAAGAAATTCGCGATTTTTTTTTTTTTAGGAATCAAAATCCAAGACTAGATTTGTGGAAACAAATCTATTCCAAGCTCTGATACCAATTGATGCAAGAACGGATATAAAAACAAGAAAACAACCAGAAAGTAAATGATAAAAGGTAGACACAAAGATTGGAATCAAAAGCAACCCTAAAGTATATTAAACTAAAGGACCTCAAATGAATATCCAATAAAAGTACCTAAACCTATGAAGTGGACCTCAAGGAATCAATTAAAAACAACCCTTTTTTCCAATCAAGGTTCAACAATGGCTTTTCTAAGCACTCATAACTCTCACAAGAGTATTCAATATCAATAATCATCCAAAAACTACTTAGAGAAATAAACATACTCCTATTTATACTAGATAAATGAGGAAGACAACTATGTTTATTACAAATCTACTCTTAATGAAGTAAGGGTCTTGTTTGGTTGTCTTCCTTAAATTTGAAATCTGAAAATGCTAGCCTTTAAGAAATTGCCTCCTTGCAACCGTAACCATCTTCATTCCCTTTCTCCAATCCGTCTTCCCATGCAACCTTCCATACTTGGGAACTCCGAAATGGTGCCAAAGCATGCTCACGAGTACCCATTCCACACTTGATCTTGTGTTGTTTGGAACATTTATGGAAATCATTTTCCATCAAAAGGAGAGAGATGATTTTAATTATTCGTAGGCAGACGTCATTTCCTAGTAATTATTTAGAGATTTTTACCCCCCCGGCCTTTATATCTGTGGGCCTAAGCTTATAATCAAAATGAGATCATATTTTCAGATCCTGTCCTATTTAACCAGTTTATATAGAATTTGAATTACTTAGGAAAAAAGATAGATCATTAACTTAATTTGAGATTATGATTTTCATTTGGTGATGCTTAGAATCTGCTTGAAAGTTATATTCATGTTTGTATACGATATAAACCGGGGTAAGATATTTGAGTCCGTCGACGGAAGATCGGAGCAAGATATGAGAGTTGGCTTTGAGATGTAACGTCGGTTCTAGTTAGACCAGTCGGATAGAATAAAGCCTGAGGGATCACTGGTTCGGGTTAGACCAGTCGGATAGAATAAAGCCTGAGGGATCACTGGTTCGGGTTTGACCAGTCGGATAGAATAAAGCCCAAGATATCACCGGTTCGATTTCAACCAGTCGGATAGAATAAAGCCTGAGGGATCACAAACCGGAGAGGCGCTAGTTGACACAAGCGTAAGAAATCCAACCTGTAACGAATTTCTCGCCACCCGTCACGCTATCAACAGTTGAGGCGCCCAAGATCATCGGGATCATTATCTTTTTGACAGATTTAGTTACCATGTATAACTCTAACTCTTAGACTATAAATACAGAGGTGGATCCTCTCATTAGGGCATCGGATTCTGGCTTTACACACATATTTCATACTCCTAGCTCTATAATCACTAAAATTATTCAAATTCTCTAAAGATTGGCTCGGGTTCGAGACAAAAAGGCTCCAAGACGGACCAATTAGCTGTGTTCCCCAATTATCAATCAAGGCTATCTCTTTTCTTTCTCTTTACGAATCTTTGCTTGTTATTGCTTATTTCATTACTTTATCAATAGATTACACCACGCATCCTTTAACCGTGTATAAATTCAATTGTTATCTTTTTAAGGGGTAAACAGTTTGGCGCCCACCGTAGGGCTAAGGATAATAGTGGTGATTTGTTTACAACCCTACTTTCACTTGTTCTATTGATCTTTGTGATTTCAGGTTTACTTCAACATGTCAAACCTTAGTCAATCAATCCACTTGAACAACGATGATTCAAGTCACCACAATGAGAACCTCAACAACGGGGTACCAGCAAATTACCTGTCGTATGTTGATCAAAACGGCGGCATTCCCGTCGATCCAAATGCTGTCAATTCTAACGATGCTATCAACAATGGTACCCAGCCCGTTGATAGGGTGTCTGTGCAAAAGACACCCAATGATCCGGGGGAAAAATTAACTTACGTTTGATTTTAAATATATTGCAGGAACAACAGGCGGCTATAGCCCAACTCCAAAAGAAGAAGAACAACACAGGAACAACGAAGCTTAACCAAATCAATAAGCTAGTCCATTTGGGAAATAGAGTAAT
The DNA here is from genome assembly GCF_029784015.1 of Lycium ferocissimum. NCBI lineage: Eukaryota > Viridiplantae > Streptophyta > Magnoliopsida > Solanales > Solanaceae > Lycium > Lycium ferocissimum. The sequence goes on from NC_081352.1 coordinate 21,344,298, forward strand.
TGACAAATGCAACAGGTCAGGTTCTAATGGGTCATCTGAGGTATTGAAAATGCTCGAGACACTGACCAAATGGATTGACACCAATGAGAAGAAGGTAGAGAACTACAACTCTCGAGTGGACCAGATCCCCGAAGCTCCACCAATTTATCCAGGCCAGATTCCAAACGTTATAACCGGAGGGCTTTCCCACCGAGTGCAGCCCCGAAGTTAATCCCGAAGAGGTTGAAGATGCCGGATATCCCAAAGTATGATGGAACAATGGATCCATAAGAATATGTGACTTCTTATACCTGCTTCATAAATGGCAATGATCTCAAAGAACATGAAGTTGAGTCAGTGCTGTTGAAGAAGTTCGGTGAGACGTTATCTAAACGAGCAATGACATGGTATAGTATGCTTCCTAAACACTCTATTAACTCTTTTGAGATGCTTGCGAGTGCTTTTGTGAAAGCTCATACTAGGGCTCGAAAGGTCCAAGAGAAGAAGGCTGACATATTCAGAATAGCCCAAAAGGACAACGAATTACTCTGAGAATTTGTAACAAGGTTTCAGAAGGAAAGAATAATGTTGCCCTGAGTTCTTGATGAGTGGGCAGCCCAAGCATTCACTAAGGGACTTAATCCTTGTAGCTCTGTCGTCTCATTCAAACTAAAGGAAAATTTATTGAAGTATGAAGCAGTAATATGGGCCGATGTCCATAACAGGTACGAGTCTAAAATTCGGGTGGAAGACGATCAACTCGAGCTTCCCCCAAGTTCGGTAAGACGAAACAAAAATACGGAGAGGCTAAAAAAGGTGATGGAAACAGAGTTGAAACCATCGAAGGACCGGTATCAGTCATACGTCCAACTTTAGGACGGATAGAGGAAGAATTGGTCACAACCATAATTTGGTAAGAAATGACAGGCGAAATGATCGCGGTTCAGGAAGCAGAGGTTTGCAATTCAAAGAACAACCCTTAGACTTCGTACACTGTGAGAAAGCCTGAGGTTATCTGAATGTAATTTTAGCATCGATGCTGCAGCTATTGTTTCTGCTATTGGACACATCAAGGATGCGAGATGGCCGAGGCCACTTCGAACTGACCCAGCCCAACGGGATCCGAACGTGGTATGCGACTATCATAGGACTCATGGCCACCTAACCGAGGAGTGTCGACAACTGAGGGATGAAGTTGCCCGATAATTGAAGAATGGTCACTTATGTGAATTCTTGAGTGACCGAGCAAAGGGTCATTACAAAAACAGGGAAGCAAATAAGAAAGTTGAACAGGCAGAAACTCTGTACGTGATTAACACGATTATCAGAGGAGTAGAGATTCCCCTAGGTCCAACGATGAAGAAAATAAAGGTCTCGATCACTCGGGAAAAGAGAACCAGAGATTATGTATTGGAGGGATTCATTTCCTTCAGTGATGAAGATGCAAAGGGCATCATTCAACCTCACAATGATGCTTTGGTAATTTCTGTTCTTATAAATAAGTCTCAAGTTAAGCGCATTTTGATTGATCCAGGTAGCTCGGCTAACATTATCTATTGGAAGGTGGTACAGAAACTGGGTATGTTAGACCAAATTGTGCCAGCAGCCTGGGTCTTCAACGGGTTCAACATGGCATGTGAAACTACCAAGGGGGAGATTACTCTGCCGGTGAACACCGCCAGATTGTTCAACATATAAAATTCTACGTCATTGATGGTGAAATGAGGTACAACGCTTTGTTTGGCAGGCCGTGGGTACACAACATGAGGGCAGTGCCTTTAACTTTACATCAGATGCTGAAATTTTTGACCCTAGAGGGAATAAAAACAATCTATGGAGAACAACTGGCAGCAAAAGAAATGTTTGTGATCGAGGAAGCAACTCCAGCACCTAAATCACCCGCACCCACAGATGCTGAAGAGTTGAACAAAGGAAAAAAAATATCAAATAGCAATCACAGGACTTGGGCCCAGCCATACCTGAAGACGAGAAGAAGATGGACTTCGAGGAAGATGATTTCAGCGTTCCAATATCGTTCGTGCTACTAGATGAATCAGACGCAATTAAATCGATTGTGGAAGAATTGGAACAAGTTATCTTGTTCGTTCATCTGCCCAATAGAAAAGTATACCTGGGCACGGGGTTGATCGTGGAGCTCGGGCATAAATAAATTGAATTTCTTCAAGCTAACGCCAATTGTTTTGAATGGAGGTGACAACGCACAAGCTAAACCTTGATCAGAATTTCACCTCAGTGAAGCAAAAATGAAGACCAATGGCTGAGGTCAAACATACATTCGTTAAGGAGGAGGTAACAAAGTTTTTAAAAATAAGTTCCATCCGGGAAGTTAAATAACCCAATTGGCTAGCTAACGTGGTAGTTGTGCCTAAAAAAGGTAATAAATTCATAATGTGCGTAGATTATAAAGATTTGAACAAAGCCTGCCTGAAGGATTCCTTTCCTTTACCTAATATATCAAATGATCGATGCAACTGCAGGGCATGAAGTGCTAATTTTCTCGATGCTTACTCAGAGTACAACCAAATTCGGATGAACCCTGAGGATCAAGAGAAAACTTCTTTCATAACTAGATATGGGACTTAATGCTATAACATAATGCCATTCGGACTGAAAAATGCTGGAGCAACATACCAACAACTTGTTAATCGAATGTTTGAAGAACAGATAGGGAAAACGATGGAAGTTTATATTGATGATATGCTGGTTAAGTCGCTAGAAACAGAGGACCATCTAAAGCATTTGCAAGAAACTTTTAATATATTGCGCAAGTACAACATGAAGCTGAACCCTGAGAAGTGTGCCTTCGGAGTAGGTTCGGGCAAATTCCTGGGCTTCATTATGTCAAATCGGGGTATCAAAATCAACCCGGACAAAATCAAGGCCATCAAAGACATCAAAGTAGTCAATGACGTGAAAGGAGTGTAAAGGTTAACCGGGAGAATTGCGTCCCTGAGCAGGTTCATCTCTCGGTCTTCGGATAAAAGCCATCCAGTTCTTTTCTTTGTTAAAAAAGAAGAACGACTTCGTATGGACACCGGAGTTTCAATGAGCCTTGGAGGAGTTGAAGCAATACGTGTCAAGCCCAACCTTGCTACATACATGAACAACTGTATTTGTACCTGGCAGTGTTCGAGGTCGCGGTAAGTGGCTCTTTGGTTCGAGAAGAGGAAGGTACGCAATTTCCAATCTATTATATGAGTAGAACTTTGGGGGATGCGGAGAAACATTATCCTCACTTAGAAAAATTGGCTTTAGCTTTGTTAAGCGCATCTAGGAAACCAAAGCCTTATTTTCAATGTTGCCCTACATGCGAAGTGACCACATATCCATTAAAAAATGTCATGCCCAAATCAGAGCTGTCTAGTAGGTTAGAAAAATGGGCAGTTGAGATCAGTGGTTATGACATCGATTATAAACCTAGAACGACTATAAGGTCCCAATCTTAGCAGACTTCATAGCAGATTTTACACCCGCAATGGTTCCCGAGGTAGAAAAAGAACTTTTGTTAAGCTCGAAAAAAACCTCTGGATTTGGACTCTACACACCGACGGAGCATCGAACGTGAAAGGATCCGGACTTAGAATAGTACTTAAAGCCCCTGTGGCGATATTATTCGACAATCCATAAGAACTTTAAAATTGATTAACAATGAAGCTGAGTATGAGGCTATGATTACAGGTTTAGACCTGGCTAAGAGCTTGGGAGCTGAAATCATCGATGTAAAGTGCTACTCACTTTTGGTCGTCAATCAAGTAAACGGAGTCTTCAAAGTGAAAGACGAAAAAATGCAGAAACACTTGGAGAAAATTCAAGTGGTTTTACATCGATTCAAAGAATGGACCATACAGCAGGTGCCTAAGGAGCAGAACACCGAAGCCGATGCATTGGTCAACTTGGGCTCATCGGTTGGAGTGGAGGAGCTTTATTCAAGAACGGTTGTTCAACTAATGAACTTTGCGGTAGAAAGCAGTCATGCCAAGGTAAACACAACTAGCTTGACTTGGGACTGGCCCAATAAGTACATTGATTATCTCGAACATAGGAAACTGCCCACAGATCCTAAGGAATCTAGAGTTCTTCAGACCAAAGCTGAAAGGTATTGCCTGGTCAAAGGTAAATTGTGTTGAAGATCATTTTACGGCACTTTGGCTAGATGTTTGGGTCCGCAGAAATCGATTACGTCATGCGCAAAGTCCATGAAGGGACTTGTGGAAACCACTCTGGGGAAGAACAGTTGGTTCGAAAGTGAGGCTACTTAGCTATTGCCTCGATGAGACTTGGAAGTTATATATACTTATTCTCGTCTATGTGTTCCAGGATATTGGGATCATATGGAAGAGGATGCAAAGAACTTTATTCGGAGGTGCGATGAATGCCAAAGGCACGCTCTGATGATCCATCAACTGGTTGAATTGTTATATCCAATATTATCTCTATGGTCGTTCATGAAGTGGGGGATGGACATTGTCAGCCCTTTACCTTGGGCACCAGGTAAGGCTCGTCTCATACTGTTTATGACTGACTATTTTTCCAAGTGGGTTGAAGCGCAGGCTTTCAAAAAATATAGAGAAAAGGAGGTCATTAACTCTATCTGGGACCTTATCATCTGTCGGTTTAGTATTCCAACCGAAATCACATGCGACAATAGCCGGCAATTCATAGGCAATAATGTCAATGATTTCCTCGAAGCCTTGAAAATCAAAAAGATAATGTCACCTCTGTATCATCCAAGGGCGAACGGGCAAGCGGAGTCAACAAACAAAACAATCACTCAGAACCTAACCCTTTGTTTGGATGGTTGTTTCCTGTGGTTCATTAATGTACAGTATGGTATGGTACAGTATGGTGCTGGATTGTATTGTACTGTATTAATGAACACAATGTTTGGATATACTGTATCGTTTGTTGTGGTTTAATAACATTTGTATTGTTTGGTTTGACTGTATGGTACTGTACAATGGCTTGTAAGTTTACTAAAATACCCTTAACTCTTAATTAGAAATTAATTTATATATATTAATAAAACTCAGGTAAAAAATAAAATGGGAACTTTAAAAAATAAGTAGGTAGTGGGTGGTGGGGTCGGGGTGCGTGGGTGGTGGGTGGGGGTGAGGGTGGGTTGCGCGCGTGAGGGGTGGTGGCGTGGGGTGGTAGAGGGGTGGGTAGTGTGAGGTGGGTGGTTGTGGGATGAGGGTGGGGTAATGGGTGGTGGTGGGGGTGAGTGGTTATGAAGTGGGCTTAGTCGGTGGTTAGAGGTAGTGGGTGGTGGTTGGGGGTGGTGGGGGTGGGTGGCGGAGCGGGGTAGTTGGGGGTGGGGTGGGTGGTAGTGCGGGGGTGAGTGGCGGAGGTGGGGTGGGGGTGAGTGGTAGGGTGAGCGTGAGGTGGGGTGGATGGTGGAGGGTGAGGCGGGGGGGAGGGTGAGTGGTAGTGTGGGGGTGGGGTGGGGTGGAAGGTGGAGGGTGGGGTATAATAGAGAAATGAAATGCGTAACCACAGAAAAACCACCAAATCTGGGGTTACAAATATTGGGACTTTTCATGGTTATATAACCTGTCACGACCCAGCCCCGTAGGCTGTGACTAGTGCCCAAAAGCCGGACACTCGTCTATACACACGTTAGCTATAATCGATCCACGTCTAAATATAATATGTAACTTACAAAAAAAGAGAACGTCATCTCGAAGCTGTCATATATATATATATATATATATATATATATATATATATATATATATATCAACGCAACTGTCTCCGAGGAGTCACAACTATCAACGGATAAACAAGACATAAGCCGATAAAGGGCGTCATAGCGATGTGTGGGAACATCCCAACTATATATACGCAAGCCGACAAGGCCGGCCACTACGTACAACATCCCAAAACATATAGATATACGCAAGCCGACAAGGTGCCACTACAAAAGGGAACGTCCCAAAACATAAGTCATATAGACACAATCGAACAAAGAACTATATACAACCCACACATATGTCTACGTACCTCTAAGAGTAATAACGGTATCATATGACGGACGGGGCCCCGCCGTACCCCCGGATAAACACATATATACAAACAAAGGATCGCACCAAAAATCTAGGCTCCGGGACAAAGGAGCACTCCAAGATAGCCGAATAGATATCCTAAGTGCGGATCACCAAAACGAGCGTCCGTACTGCGGGCATGAAACGCACCTTCGAAGAAAGCGGGGTCAGTACGAGATATGTACTGAGTATATAAAGCATGAAATACAATAAGAAAGATCATAACTGAAGTAGGGATTCCAGGAGACAAGTATAATAGTCAAGAAGTCACTGTACCTGTACCTTACGAATGAAATCATGCATATCATTATCATATACCGTACCCGGCCCATTATGGGACTCGGTGAATAAAGTCGTGTACACGTATACCGTACCCGGCCTATCATGGGACTCGGTGCCATATCATATCATCGTATCATCATATTATTATATCATCATATCATCATATAGCGTACCCGCCCTTTAGTGAGGGACTCGGTGGATAATGTAGCAAAATGTGCGTGATAACATACCCGGCTTGAGACTCGGTGAAAGATGTAATAACAGTATGCACGAGCAGAGTAGTGAGTAACCATATGCATATAAATCATCATTTGAGACTATATCAAATAAAGCCTCAGGGATCATAGACATGTATCAAGATAATGTAGCTTGACTTATGAAAGTTAAGGACATTAGTCGTTATAAGGTCTTTTAAGAATAGGAACCTTTATGCATCACTTACTATCCAATCATATAAAAGGCTCGAGGGCAGTAGTTTGACTATTCTAAGAGTTCTAACATCAGGAAGTGAATAAGAATTATAAACCACGCTCGAAACTAGTGAGTAGAATTACCCCAAAACTCATATCGTTCATTACTTACGTCAAGGACATACCAAAAGAAAGAAGGGATAGGCTTTACATACCTTTAGCGTTTATCCGCAACACAACACGTATACGCTGCCCAATAGTATCTCAACCTATATTAAGACGTCAAGAACTACGGTTAAGCTACGGGGAGATTCAAAACGTATTCTAACGTTAGTAACTCCTTTATAGATAATTAGACGACGTTTCCCTTATATTCAAACCAACCACATACAACCAAGCCAACATCAATAATCATACGTTTAAGTACCAACCCGAGACTATTCAAACAAGACTCGAGAACACTCCGGACAGCCCGCACAATATTCCAAACCGCCCACATTCATAACATTCGATAACAATCGACATACGGCTACTACATATTCAAGTTACTATTAATGATCCATAGTCGTAACATTTTTATCTAAACAACCTTACAACAGCCCAACCAACACACAACACAACATATAATCTTCCAAGCTCAACAAGAACAACAACGACACATTAGACAACCCCTAACTAGTAACGTAAGGATGCCCGATAACTTCACGAACGTCTACGGACATGCCAAACAAACCATTTACGTTTATTATACATTCCTTAACACATTCTTTTCATCCAAATTCATGAACTATACCAACAACCATACATTATCAACATTATTCATTTAAATACAAGAAACTATACTAACACCATATTAACTTCTACAACAGCCCACAAACAATTACAACTCCAACTTGAACCATTAAATACCTTCATTCTCATCATAAAATCCATAACAACAACAACCAAAATACCAAGTAAAATCAATTCACCATCTCCTACACAAAACAGCCCCTACACGGCTTCAACACTATCACACATAATTCCATGAATTTCATCCATTTCTACAAACTACAACACGTTCAAACCACCCTTAATACATGTAAAAGAAGATTAAACCTTACCTCAACACTTGACTTCTCAATTTGGCTAGAATTTGTGCATTGAATTAATACTTGTTCTTGCTGCCCTATTGACTGCTTTCACGTCATAATCTGCCCTTCCAATTTGGTTAGAACACCTTGAAAAATCAATTTGGATCAAGGTTGAAAGCTTGCCAAAAATCAGCCATAGCCGAGAGCTTCTCTTTCCACTTCTAGGTTTTCTATTTTGGTTGAAGATGGTAAATGGCTCCCTTAGTCATCAATTTACTATAAATATGGTTCCTACAAGATGGACACATGTCCCACTCATGGCTTGAGCCAATCAAATTTGGTCAAGCCATAGGTGGGGCCCACACGGCCACTAATGGCCAACTAATGAAATAATTAAATTTTTAATCCCATTTAATAATCTAATCATGGTTAATTAACCCCTAATCTTCATTAATATTTTCATACCAATTAAAATTTATAAGCAACTTGTGCATTAGAACAAAATCGGAGGTTAAAAGTCTCTACCTCGTATCCCAAAATAGTCTTGTCTTAAACTTATCGCGATTAGCTTAAAATATCCCAATGTCCAAAAATACGGGATATAACATCCTTCCCCCCTTTAGAACATTCGTCCTCGAAGTTATACTGGTCTCACAAGGTCTTATAGGGACTTCAGGGGAGTCTCTTTTATAGCTATCACATATAGTTCATTTATCAATCTACATAACCAATTTAGGAGTTTAGATTACCTGTAGGTATAGGAAACAAGTAGGGATACTTATTCTTCATCTCCTTTTTGGCTTCCCAGGTCATCTCCTCCCTGTTATTGTTCCGCCACAATACCTTAACGGAAGCCACGTCTTTAGTACGCAACTTTCTCACCTGACGATCCAGTATAGCTTCAGGGTTCTCCTCGTACGATAACTCCTCCGTTACCCGGACATCATCCACGGGAATACCCTAGAAGGGTCACCAATGCATTTACGAAGCATAGACACACGAAACACGGGTGTCTTGCTTCCAAATCAGGTGGTAGGTCTAATTCATAGGTAACCTTGCCTACCTTACGAACAATCTGATAAGGCCCAATATACCTCGGGCTGAGCTTCCCCTTCTTGCCGAATCTCATCACACCCTTCATGGGTGACACCTTCAGGAATACCCAATCACCAACCTGGAATTCCAAGTGTCGACGTCGATTATCTGCATATGACTTCTGTCGACTCTGAGCTGCTAATAATCTTTCCCGAATGAGTTTCACCTTATTAATAGCTTGCTGAATCATATCTGGGCCGATTAACTTAGTCTCCCCAACATCAAACTAGCCAATAGGTGACACACTTTCGCCATACGAGCCTCTCATACGGTGCCATCCGGATGCTAGAATGGTAGCTATTATTATAGGCAAACTCAATAAGTGGCAGATGATCATCCCGGCTCGCCCTCGAAGTCAATAACACATGCCCGCAACATATCTCCTAGCGTCTGAATAGTACGCTTGGCCTGTCCGTCAGTCTAAGGGTGAAATGTTGTACTAAGACTCACCTGTGTCCCCAATCCTTCCTGGAATGATCTCCAGAAGTTAGCTGTAAACTGAGCACCTCTATCTGATATAATAGATGTGGGAACTCCGTGAAGTCTTACTATCTCCTTGATGTATAATTTTGCATAGTCTTCAGCTGAATAAGTGGTTCTGACTGGAAGAAAATGGGCTAATTTTGTCAGCCTATCTACAATAACCCATATGGAATCATACTTCCGGGAAGTACGGGGTAAACCTGTAATGAAATCCATATTAATTTCTTCCCATTTCCAGGTCGGAATCTCCATCTCCTGTAATAACCCACCAGGCTTCTGATGCTCGATCTTAACCTGTTGGCAATTCGGGCATTGAGCAACAAATGCTGCTATGTCCCTCTTCATGCCATCCCACCAGTACAAACATCTGAGGTCATGATACATTTTTGTCGACCCCGGATGAACAGAATAACGGGCATAGTGTGCTTCTCCCATAATCTGTTGCCGCAACCCTGCAACCTTAGGTACACATAATCTGCCCCTATATCACAGTACTCCGTCAGATGGAATCTCGAATGGGGTCTCCTCCTTCTTAAGGGCTGCATCTCTATATTATGCCAGAACAGGGTCCTCGTACTGACGTCGCTTTACTTCTTCCATAATAGAGGATTCAGCAACTTCTCGGACAGAAACCCCGGTATCTCCGAGTCGCCCAAACGGACTCCAAGACTAGCTAATGATAAATCTCACGAACTATTTCCTTCCTTTCTCGGTTGCACGTCCGTCAAGCCGCCCATAGACTTACGGCTAAGTGCATCTCTGCTACAACATTTGCCTTCCCCGGATGGTATAGAATATCGACATCATAATCCTTCAAAGCAACTCTAGCCACCTTCTCTCGCTGCAAATTCAGCTCATTCGCTTAAAGATATCACGGGAGGCTTTTGTGATCCGTATAAATATCAACATGCACGCCATATAGATAATGCCTCCATATCTTCAAAGCATGGATCGTCGCTAATTCCGCATCATGAGTAGGATAATTTCTTTCATGTTTCGAGCTGTCGGGAGGCATAGGCTATAACTCTGCCATGCTGCATTAATACACAACCTAGCCCAACACCGGAAGCATCACAATAAATGACATAGCCATCTGGCCCCTCAGGAAGAGTTAGAACTGGAGCTGTAGTCAACTTCTCTTTCAGCAATTGAAAACTTCGTTCACAGGCATCAATCCACTGGAACTTAGCTGCCTTCTGAGTTAGCCTTGTTAAAGGCGCTGAAATCGAAGCAAACTTCTCTACAAATCTCCTGTAATATCCTGCTAGCCCCAGAAAACTATGTACCTCAGTAGATGTCGTAGGTCTAGGCCAAGTCTTTACGGCCTCAATCTTCTGTGTATCTACCCGAATGCCATCAGCTCCAATAATATGCCCCAAGAATGCTACTAAAGTCAACCAGAATTCACATTTACAAAACTTAGCATACAATTTCTGGTGCTGGAGCACCCCAAGTACCGTTCTCAGATGATCCGCATGCTCCTCCTCTGAAATACCCTAACTACCCCCGAATATTATACATAGCTAGGGTTTCCTTCCTCTTCCTCCAAGCGGCTGCACCATCTCTTTCCTACCATTTTTTAGAAAATCCAACTCTCCCCTTCCCCTAAGCCAGAGAAGGCCTCACCATTTCGGGTAATGTTTGAGTTTGTATAGGTGGATTGAAATCATATTAACTTGACTTTTCGTTTCTGGAGTACAATTTTTTCATTCTCTTTTCTGATTTGTGACTGCCATGTCCTTACAAAAATCTCAAACGTTTGGATGGGGCTTTGACCAAGAAATCCCGCCCAAAATCTCAACCCTAAGTTCGTCCTATAAATATTTGCTTTGAGTCTATTTTAGACAGGTTTTTGAACCCCCCCCCCCCCCTTCACCTCCTGAAGTTCGGGCCGCCTTTCTTGCCTTTCGAAAGCTCTTGTTTTCATTCTTTTCTCACCTCTTAAAAATCAACTGCTTGTTGTTATATTTTGCTCATTCATTTTTATTCATATCTAAGGAAAGCTTTACTTTGCTTTAGTTTCTGAAAACAGAAGCTCTGTATTTCACTCATTTTTTTTTTCTATCCGTGAGGGAGGCTGGAGTCCGTCAGATCTGAGACCCTGCACCCCAGTTCACTGTACCCAAAAAAGGTCAGTCTTTTTCTTTTTAGTCTCGTTAGCTTAGTTCGTGGCCAAAATGGAAAATCGTAATGTAGTTTGTTTTATTTGCATTGTTAGTAAGTGCTTTTGGTTTCTGAAATCATTTGTTTGATTTCTGTTAAAAAAAATGTCATCCTAATCAAACTAGAGGTTACCAAGGAACCATGCATAGCACTGAATAGGGAGCCGCCGAATACACCAGCTACGCCTAACATGTGAAATGGGTGCATAAGGATGTTGTGCTCAGCCTGGAATACAATTATGAAATTGAAAGTACCGTAAATTCCTAGAGGTATATCATCGTAAAAACTTCCTTGACCGATTGGGTAGATCAAGAAAATCGCGGTAGTACCGAGAGTTGAATATGCAATAGCAATCCAAGGTCGCATAACCAGACGAAAACTAAGCTCCCACTCACGACCCATGTAACAAGCTACGCCAAGTAAGAAGTGTAGAACAATTAGTTTATAAGGACCACCGTTGTATAACCATTCATCAACGAATGCCGCTTCCCAGATTGGGATCTTTCTATGTGATTAGAGACACTGATTTACGGATACATTTTGACTAGGATAACGTCGAAGCTGTTATTCGTCTTTTTGCTACCTTGTTTGATAAAATGTGGAATATTCCTAAGTATGCTCAAGATGTTAACATATGAATTTCTTCTATAGGCTTACTATTTCACCTAGTTAAATATTCTGTGAACATGGATTTTGTGATATTATGCTCCTAATATGTTGTTTTCAAACATTGAGGTGGTAGCTTCTTTATCGATGCTGCAGAAACTGGTTTGAGTACATAGCATGTGTCCTTATCATATTCATATCTTGAGATTATGTTGAGCCTTGAGGTTTTAAAAAAAAAAATCTGATCTTGCCTTTTGTATTTAAGAGATTCTTAGACATCTTGTGACTTTAGCCATTATTCTAGGCTCTCCCTATATTAAGTACTTTCTTGAGAATCTGTTTTAAGCTAAAATATCGTCAAATCTTCATTTACCGCATGTCATTATTTGTCTGCAATAACAACAAAGAGCATGAATATAAGGAGTTATTTTGTTTCAATACCATTGTCTTGTAGCATCTCTGTAAGTAATACCTTAAGGGCTATAGGAAAAAGTATATTAAAACTAGCATATTAACTGATTAGGGGATTTTGTCTTAAGCGTCGTGTACTTTCAAGATGCATAACTTAGTGTCAAATACTGTGGTCAGTTTGTTTAAGAACATTGCTGAATCAAATGTGTTGTAATGACATATATATTCCATGTATTATCAATCGGGATTATTTGCTAATCTTTATTTTTCCTTTTACTTTACATGTACACTTCGGGAGCATAATGGAGTCTTCGTAAAAGACTCTCATTGCTGCATAGTCCCTTGCCGTCACTAGACATGGAATCCGAGTCATCTTTTTCAGTCAACTCTCTTGCAATACGTTAGAGCAGACAGAAAATGAAACGATGGGAAATTTAGAACCCACGTCTGCTTCTTCGCTCATTCCTTCCCTTCTCCGGAGAAATAAGAGTGGACTGTTGCACATTTCGATTGTTCTATAATTAACTAATTGTTTATATTCATAGTCCCTTGCCGTCACTAGACATGGAATCCGAGTCATCTTTTTCAGTCAACTCTCTTGCGATACGTTAGAGCAGACAGAAAATGAAACGAGGGAAATTTAGAACCCACGTCTGCTTCTTCACTCATTCCTTCCCCTCTCCGGAGAAATAAGAGTGGAGTGTTGCACATTTCGATTGTTCTATGATTAACTAATTGTTTATATTTCTTACTTGTGATTGCGTATCTGATTTTTAAGATTTTTGGCTTTAGAACACCTAGTTTAAAGGGGGGAAATTGGTATATTACTTCAGAACAGTCCAAGTAATATTTTTCAAAACTCTACTCCGGTTCATTTTATGAGTTGTTCTTCTACGAGTCAAAAAAAATTCTTTTTAAAAGAGACGATAATCTAGTGGGTATATTTCTTTTAAGATGAAAATGAGATTGTTAATGACTTAATTAAATCTTTGAAATTTTTCTTGACATCAGCTAAATCTTGTGGATTGCAAAACAAATGATTTCATTATGGCCAGCTTTGAGAAGGTGTTCAAGTTTCAAATCCTAATATAAATCTCTGGCCCTTTCGGTCTAAAATCTCAAGTAATCTTCTGTCTACTGATTTTTCTAATTTAAGCTAAATCACGTATGATTTAAAGTGCTCTTTTTTATAAAGGTTCAAAGTTTGGCTTGCTTTGAAAAAATGACGTTTTTTCAAACTTCGACACATTTTTATTTCAAGCGTTTTTTGGAGAGTCGAGTCTTAAATTGAAAGTCTAGTTTTTCATATGAAATGCGGTTTTAACATATAAGTTTTTCCACGAAATGCATTAGCATTTGTGTTTTAATCACTTTTCAAAGTCTAGTTAATTCACCTAAGTTTGGCCGGTGACCGTAGTTAACGGGTCTTAAAGGATGCTTTACCCCTTCCCTTTAGGATAACTAAGAACTCTTACCTAGAATCAGATTAGTTAAGTAGATTATTAATCGGAGTAAATTTTTAGCATTTACTTAATTAAAATAGGTGTCCTAATTCACCTTTAAAAATAATTAGGTGGCGAATCCTTAAGTTTAAATAATATAGGAATCACCAATATGTTGTACTCTACTTTGACCCGGTTAAAATGGGGTATAACAGTCAAAATAGTTCTAACGAGACTCAGGAAAGGGTCAACAAGGGCAAAAACAGAATAATCACGGTAACGACAAAATGGGTCGTTACATCAACCTATATGCCCGAAGTGATTTGGAGACGTCTGAATTCACAACCATAAAAATAGGGCCCTTATATGTAATCCTTTGGCAGGAAAAAGGCTCGGTGCACAGCGAACTTATTTTAACTTAAAGCTGGTTCCATTAAAGCAAAAGCTTTCCATTAAAGTAAAAGCTTATTAAAAGTTTATTCGAGGTCGAGCCTAGTTCATACTCGGACAAAACCTCAGTCCAAGTTGATTCACCTCCCTTCGATCAAATATTGACAATCAAATATCGATTAAGTATTGAAAGCAGAAGAATGCTCAAAAAGTAAATACCGATGAAGTAAAGTCGAATCAAAGTTTCCATTTTATATAAAAGAAGGCCAAATACCGACCTTGATAAATTTACAAAAGGCAAAAAAAATACAAGCCTAAGCCTATCTAATCCTCCGAAGAGGAATCCAAGCCATCAGAGCTGGAGCCTTCGGGGTCATCTTTTGAGCCATCCTCGAGGAGTACTTTCAGAGCGTTACTCTCTATGACCCTCGCCTCCTCGATTTTGGCAGCAATATCCTCAATGCTACCCCGAGCCTCTTCCAAGGTAGCCCTCCGGGATTTTCATTTCTCATGCTTAACTTTCAACATGGATCGAGCCCTGGCTGCTTCAACATCATCACGGGCATGGTTCTTTTCGGATAGGGCTAGCTCTAGTTGGGCCGATAGCTCGGTATTTCTTTTGCTCAGGGTGTCACGGGCTTGGGCAGAAGTTTTGAGCTCACCCCTGAGATCTTCGATGGCTATGGCCCGATTGTCTGCCTTTTCTTGGGCAACCCTCAAGACCTCTTTCTCGGAGGCCCTCTCCACCTCAATTCGGGCAAATCGATCCCTGAGGTTGATGGCCTCCACCTTAAGGGAGTCTACCTCTTGCCTCAGCTGGGCGATGGTTGCCCGCATTCCTTGAACTGCTTGGCGGAGGCATCCTCAACAAGACTCTTTATGTCCGCCTCTAGGAGCTTATTTTTCCCAACCATGTCCACGAGATAGTTCTTTGCTCGAAGGTTTTTCCCTTTAGCTTTGAGAAGCTCAATTTTGAGGGCCGAAGGGTCATCGACCTGGCCCAGCTGGTCTTCTTTTGGTTGCAGGAGAAGCTTGAACTTCTCGGTTTCTTAGCCCTGGGCATCCAAATGGCCCCGCAGATCATCCAGCTCCCGTATAGCTTGAAAAAATCTCTCATTCTCGAGCATGATAGACTGCAAAAGAGTGAAAATGAATGAAACTTTTCTCAAAGGATAGGATGTTTACCCGGTTCGCAGCATGCATACTTTCGTTGAGGAGACACTTCCAGGAGACTCGCCCCAACTTCTCTTTGTCGGATTCCGACACAAGGGGTGGAAATAGCTGGCTACCCTAACAAGCCGAGACAAAAATTGTTATCCTCGGGAACGGTAATAGTGATTGACCTCATTCTTTTTGGGTAGACACACAGGGCCAGGAAGGTGTCCACGAGCTTCGATCGCGAACCAGTTTCGGATACCCTGGGGATCGAAAAGACTCCCTTGATATTTGTAAAATGACGAGGTGGACAAACCCAGAGGCATCTACCATCACAACGGATATGGTAGCAACCCCTGCCTCGAGAAACATATGATCAAAACTTTCCTACCCAAAGGAATGAGCAGGAGGTGGAGAGGAAGTTGATTCGGCTTGCCTGGCCCTCTTAGCCGCAGGTTCTACATCTGAGGACGTGTCATCCCCAACCACAACAGTCTCCACCTCAGGCAAGATGACCTTTAATGGGGCCAGTGAGTGAATGGCATCAATGGTGGGGACTGAATGGTTTTCAGTCGCGCCCTCGACAAGATTGGTCGAACCGGCGGCAATATTTTCCTCTGGAACATCTACCGAAGTGGTTTCCGTCTCGGCGGCAGTAGTTGTGGCCGAGCCGGGGCTGACTCTCACTATTATAATATCATCTTTTGGGGAGTCCGTCAGACCCCTCACTCCTAAAGCACCACTGTCACCCTTAGAGCTTGTCTTTCTTTTTTGGCTCACCGAAGATGACTTCGGGGGCCTGGAGGACTTGGCTCTCTTTTTCTTCTCCTAGCTGTGCTAAGTTCGATGGGTCAAACTCCGAATTTGGCGCGGAAGGGGCATCAGTCAATTCGAGCCTTGGGATTACGGAACCTTTCCCAAGCCTGAGAAAAATGTCAATATTAGAGAAGGGGATAAATGAAGGGAAGAACATAGGGCAAAAGAAATCCGCTTACCATAATTTTTTGATATCCACTTTTTGTCGGATAGCTCCGTCCACATGCACAATTGATGCGGGTACTGGCATATAATGCCCTCCACCTAACCGTGGAAGTTTTCTATTTCATCCGGGATCCATGCAACGATGAAATAAAAGAGAATTAGATGAACAGTTAAAGGCACGCAGAGAGATTAAAGTTCTACCATGCTTATCAGTATCGTTCCACCGCTCAAAAAATGGCATGGATACCTCTGAAATAATCTTCGCGGTCTTGACCCTGACAAAAAGCTTCACCCAGCCTCGGTCTCTGTTTTCATAGACGCTGGACAGGATAGGGTGTTTTCCTCGTTTGGAAAGCTTTACGACCCTGCCATAGAAGACATGCAGGCAATATAGCCAGATCAAATGATGCAGAGTGAATTTCACATCGACGTTATTCGCCAAAAAGCGGAGTGTTACGACCCGTTTAGTTGAAATAGTCTTTTTGATATTTTTTCCCTTTCTGAGCATTCATTAGCCCATTTTTTACCCGAGGAGACCGTTGGCACGCTCCCCGAGATGTCCAGACCGGATTCAGGCCACTTTTGTGAAATATAGGTTTGAAGTGAAAAATGGTTGACCCAAAGTTGACTTTGAGTAAACGGACCTTTTCGGAATTTTGTCAATTTTAAGGGGTCCGGATGTTCGTTTAGAACTTATGTGTGTATTTGGTTCGGTTTCCAATGCACTCGGATGCATTTTGAGACTTGGGCTGGGAAATTGGAATTTAGGCATCGGGGGCTGACTCCGTCAACGAGACCTCCGTTAGGAATTCTGAGGCCATAGGCGCGTTCGTAGTGTGTTTTTATGTGTGTCTATATGTATGGTATGTGAGCAGACGGCCTTGGAAACTAGACGGAAAATCTGATCAATTAGTGAAACTTGGAGAGTTTTCTAGTGTTTGGTGCCCGCTTTGGCGGCAGTGACCTGCACGGAGAAGCGGTAGCCTGTTGTTGGAGCGGTCCAATGGCTTTTACCTTGACCGTCCTATTACAAGCAGTTTGTAAAATTAATGAAGTGTTAAAAGCCCTTAGACCCTCATTATTTCCCATTTTGAAATTAGAGCTTTGGGGAACAGTTATTGGAGATGTTCTTGGAGGTAAATCTTGCTTGTTCCTTTACTCTTCCTTTACTCATTATCATCTTAGATTCTCCCTTCCCTTTAAAAATCCCTTAGTGATTGGAGTTGAAAGAGGGTTCTGATAAACATTTTCCCTAGGTTTATTAATGATAAAATTGATGGGGTTTATGTTAGATTTTGATGAATCTAAGCTTATTAATCATATAACTTCCATTTCTAGTGTTCAATTTCGGAATCAAAGAGTTAGGATTTATACCCAAATTGGGGGTTTTGCTTGAAATCAGAAATTAGGCTAATCCTTGAGTTAAATCAGCAATTAGTGGTTGGGTT
Organism: Lycium ferocissimum; assembly: GCF_029784015.1. Lineage (NCBI taxonomy): Eukaryota > Viridiplantae > Streptophyta > Magnoliopsida > Solanales > Solanaceae > Lycium > Lycium ferocissimum. The sequence continues at coordinate 21,362,278 of NC_081352.1, forward strand.
ATGATCACTTAGTACTTAATTTGATAGTTTGCTTCTGAATTTCCCGTTTTGCCCTTATGGGCCCATTTCCCCAAGTTCTAGGGTTAGAATTGACCTAACTTGAATAGTAGCAATATTAGTATCATTCTTCATATTCTAATATAGAATTCGATTATGCTTAGACTACTTTGGTTCTGAGGTTCATTAAAAAGGCAAGGCACATGAGTGAGTTGTTGGTGTTGCGGTTCGGCCATCCAGGTAGGTTATGGCTTACTCTTGGTGAGACTTCGTATAGAAAAGCGCATATTTAGATTATATTGTCAGAGACAGCATGTGAACCTTCGGGTATGAAGTTGGGTTAGATATTGCCTTGGGTTGGGCCATGTTGTGTGTTCGGACAAGCCACCTCGTTGTGTTGTGTTTGATTGTTCTATTGTATTAGCTTGATGCCGTGAGTTGTTGATAGATATTGGATACTGTTTGTTGACAACTAATTTTTACCTCATAAAATGCGTATTTTGATTTTTAAATTTTCCGAGTCCAAGACGGAGCAAGGATGCCCTTTAAAAATTCTGAAAATTTAAAAATTTAAAAATCCAGAGAAAAATTGCAAGGATTGACATTTAATTATTTTTTTTTTCTTTTCTTCTAAAAAAATCAGCAACTACAAGAAATTACGCATTATTTACTTTCATGAATACGTATCCCGCTCCGTCTAGCTCGGGAAAATTATTAATCAAGACGATGTATGAATTACAGCTTATTTTTTTACCGCGTTTTTACATTCTTAAATATCCTCCGGAACTATATCAATATTAGGCTCGTTGTGAAGCTAATTTTTTAAATTTTCAAGTTTTAAATTTTATTTGCCTAAATAACTTTTTTTATACGCGTATTTTAATACTTAGTTTTATTTTTACTTAAAGTGGAGGGGAGGGGTTGAATTTAACTTTCTTAAAACTATGGGGGGAGAACTTATTAAAAATAAGGGGGAGGAGGGTGAGAGGGGAGGGGGAGTTTATCAAAATAAACATTCCACGCCCTCTATTTTATTTTCCACTCGACCTCTCTTCGTCTCCCTGGGAGGCGATAATGGCGATTTGCCCTAGGGTTCTGTCGCGGTTCAATTACAGCCTCTCCATGGACGTTTCGGGTTTGATTTTTTGGGGGTCTTTATCCTCATCTCTTGTTCTATTGATTACCCAGTTTATTTTCGTACGTTTCATTTGTTTTGATCTTGAAATCGACTCGAATTGGGATGTTGCTCAGGTTTCTTCATGTGGGTGATTGCCATGGGCGGAACATTGAAGCTCTTAGCCATCTTGTATACTACACACAACAAATGAATGACCCAGGGATAATTTCCCATGAGCCATTCAGGATGAGTACCATGTTGTGGGGATTTTATCTTGTTCTGTGCCATTCTAGTACTATGATACAGTTTGGAATATAGCATTCTTGTTTTATTAGTGACGAGGCGTACTATCCTATTTTTCTGATTTTTATTTGGAATTTCAGGGTGCAATTAGGAAATTTTTAGCTGTCTCATGTGATTTATTTGGAAATTCTGTTAGATATAGCAAGAATTAGTACGACTAGCTGGAAATTCGTTTGTCTTTTACTGAATTTTGACAATTTTTGAATAGGTTTAAGAATTGAGGGGAAATTTGGGAAGAATCTAGAACTTTCTATTTTTGGTCCTCACTACCCAACCTGTGCTATAAATAGAAGAGTTTGTTGCCATTTTAGAGGGAACTTTTTTTTTTTGGGTAAAATTTTCTGAGTAAAAGAAGTCTTAAATTCTTATCATTAGAATCCTATTGAAAAAGCCAAAAACAATAGAGATATATTACTGAAATACTACAATATACCTACATTATACATATATTATCCGAAATATGCTAGAACAGATAAAAAAAAATTCAAAAGCAAAGGTTGGTTTTCTTTTTCAAAAAGGAATCTTGGGTATTGATATTGAAGTGTTGATCCAACCCCTCCCCTTTGATCTTTTGGTTGCCCTACAAAAAGGTAATGCCCTATTTTGGTTTATTCTCATTCCTATTCCTAGCTTATATACATGTTTAACTTGTTCATGGTTATTTTAAAGCTGTTTTAGCTGTTGTTTCTTAGAGCCTAGCTCATCTGTATGTTTCAATGCTGTTTATGTATGTTTAAAGATTGCTCAGTTACTGTTCTATTGAAGTTTTAAGGCTGTTGTGTTATAATGTTACTATGATGAGATTAAAAGGACTTTTTAAGTATTAACTAGTAGATTTAAGGTTAAAATGAAGTAGGATGTTAGTTTTGATTCTTGAGTACTGTTACATTGGACTAGTTCAAGATTCTGAGGCTTTATCTTCCATTTTGCTTGTTTGGCTATTCTTTTTTAGATTCTAGGGATCTTTAGTCTTTGAGACTATTTTAGTTCGTTTGAGTTTTGCTAATCTTGGATGCCATGATTTTTGGCAAGATATAGGTTACTGATGGCTTGTCTTATAGTTGGTTGTCAGTGATTTTGTCTAAAACTGTTTTGAAAACTTAAAAAGTGAGACTGTGTTCTTGTGTTCATTATTAATAGTTGAAATCTAGTCTAAATGGTGTCTTCAAATGATGAAGACACATTTTGAAATGGTTAGATAACTTTCAGATCAGAACTGGTTAAAGAATAGAACTTGAATCTATGATTTTCCTTTGGGTTAGCTTGTTTCTGTATATTTTTGGAGTCTTAGAGGAATGTCACATGACCTGATCGTGTATGGTCTTTTTGAATTGATTTTAAGCTAAAAAATTACTTTAAAAACTGAAATGTATTGCTTGTCTCTGTATATTTCACATAGAGTCAGACTACAGGGTATTTAAATCTCTGTAGGCTTGTTTATCTGTGTTTGGGCTTGTATTCATCCTTTAAAGACTTAATTCTTTTCAAAATTTGCAAGAAATAGTTTTCAAAAGACCTGCCAATCTGTAAACCTTCTAAAAAACCTGAACCTCTAAACAGCCTACACTTTGCCAAAATGATTGTTAGGGAGCTATAAAAGGGACATGTATGTTCTTGTGACTGCCTTGCCCCACTTTACTCACATCATAACCTCTGAACCTTGCTAAAGCTTTAGGCGAAGTAAAAGCTGAACTTCTTAGTCTACCTTGTGTATTCTGAGACTGTTAAATATGACTCAAGGCCCCCCACCCCATAAAGCTAAAAAAAACTTGTCCAAAAGCAAGAATTTGATGGATTTACAGTTTGTCTTGTTGATTCTGGGCTTAATTTGAGTCTTATCTAATCTTTTTAGTATGTTAACTACTTGTTTTGGGAACTACTGTGGATTCTGAGCTTAATTTGAGTCTTATCCGATCCTTTAAGTATGTTAACTACTTGTTTTGGGAACTGTTATAGGAAAATAATCTAGAAAAAATAAGAGAACTTGTCTTCTTGTTTAAAATTGAAAGAAAGAGGGCTAGGCTAGTATTTTTGAAGTTGTTTGTGATCCTGCAATGACTGCTTTCTCTTCTTAAATTTGTGGTTTGTCCAGTTAATTGTATAATGTGCTCTGTGAGTTATGTTTTAATTAGATAAGCTTTGAATACGTTTGTTTTCTAGACCAGATAGAGGTTAGGGACATGAGGCAAAAACTAAATTGAACCTAAAGAGAAATCTGGAACTAAATGATATAACAGGCTAGGTTCTTCCTTTTTTCCTATACTTGATCCTGTAACTTGTATGTCCTACCCCCACTCATTCTCTGAGTCATCTGTGTGCTTTGACATATCATCATTCAACTTAGGATTAGGTTTCATGTACCTTGTCTCTTTGAGTGTAGTTTTCAGATTAGATGCTGAGTCTTTCCTTATTTGAATTCTCAGTTGCTCTGACCTGCACCTGCATTTCATATTTTTATTTCCTGTATTAGGAAGAACCAACTTGTAACTAAAACAATGTTTTGAACCTTCCTTGTATCATGTTTAAATGGATTAACCGTTAAGCCACCTTAGGTTGATTTTGGAATCAAGCTTTGTAGGATTTTGAACCTAAGGATTTGTTGAACTTACAAAAAGTGCATCCCATCTGTCATCTTAACTTTTGTTTCCTGGTTTTAAAACTGAAATTTTGATTAAATCTTCCTATCTGAGGCTATAATATGAGAGTTGGGTCTTAAATGAATTTAGTGTAATTTAAAATTGAAGCCAAGATGCCTTTAAGGAAAACAGGTACAACACTTGTATATCTCTGCCCATCTTGTAGCTTGCTGAGAATTTATGAAGCTATTCTATATGTGATCCCTATTCTTCTCTACCTGTTTGAGTTAAAATCTACTTGACACTCTTTTGTTTGACCCAAAGATAGGCAGTATTAGCTTTTTTTTCTAGTTATGGTTTCCATGGACCTATAACTGTTCTTGTCTGTGTTTCATGCTATTAAGTGACTTGACATGAGTGAATTTGAATCATATTTATGCTAAGAGTAGCATCATGTTCCCTCCATCTTATTGTGAACATGTTGGTGACTCTTGGCAATCTCTGTTTGATCTCACACTTGCAAAAGATCTCTGTGCTTAAACTTTGAAAACAAGAGTATGTGCATGCTTTCATTATGAAGTTCAGCCAAGGTCCCCCTATGAGGCAGCTACTGAGACAATCTCTTTGTGATTAACTGAACCTTTTGACCAATGAGTGAGCCTTAAACTAGTGTTTGAAAACCCATAGGTCATATATAAAACCTGCACTCTGCATCTACTTGATACTTGGACTTGTCTTGAGCTAGAATTGATATGAAATGACTGTGAACCCTAAAGATTTGGCTCTGAAACTTCTGGTAAGGGGGGAATGGGTTAAAATGGTTTCTTGGCACTTGGTTTAATCAATTCTTGACTAAAAGATCTTGGCTAAATAATGCATCACTTTGTCTTTGTTAACTATTGGAGAAGAACCAGGAATTAGGGTCCTTGAGTATGATAGCTGTGACCTTTTGCTTTTGTCATTTTTACTCTCAATTTTGTACTACCCTGTTTTTATCCCTCTACTGTTGTGGCTACTGGTCTGCTATCTTGAACTTGTTAGTCCCTTCCTAACTGTGCTATTGCTCTTTTCTAAGTCCCAGCACTTGTTATGTTTTGCCTTAAGCTGCCCTTGCATGACCTAAAGCTGTCTATTCCCTTATTTGGTGTTTGTTGAATCCTTCGTGGCATTTTGTTTTTGTGGTAGCTAGCCTAGCAACTGTGCTTGAATACTTAGCCCTCGCTTAAATAGCTAAAATATGAGTTTGGGAGGTTGCGAGTTTACTGGGTAGATTTGAAGTTTCCTGTGTGATCTAAGTTGGTATTAGAGGATATACATATGTTGGGGATATGGTGTATATTAAGGTGTATGTAGGGTATGCCTTCTATGGGTTTTGCTCTCTACCTTAGTATATATATGGTATATTGTGTATACTGTAGCGTGACACTTAGAAAATTTGAGGAGAATTTTGGGTGATATATTAGTTGTATACTGTGCATATCACAGTTTGGTACTTAGAAGATTTGAGGAAAAAATAAGGACTCCGGCCAAATATTTGGGCCTGACACTTGTGTTTCTATACTCGATCTGTCATTGCTATTGCTTTGGGCCTATTTTTTCCTTTGGACTATTTTGATCATTTACCGTCATTTTTGCGTTAAGTGCATCAGTCCAAAATAAATTGTAATTTATTTTTGCTTGTGTAGTGATTATTGTAATTTCCATTTTTATACTTAGTTTAATTCATGAATATATACTAATATTGCGCATACCCGTTTTTATCCTTGCCCATTCAAACCTGTTGGTGGGTCCCAATGGGGCCCACTAATGAATCTAGATCGAGTCAACCTCTGCCTTGGAGCAAAAATGGAGCCTACGTTGGATTTAAGATGAACCCGATCGCATAAATAATTTCTTCTTGGGCTTGGTCGACCCAATCTCTCTATCTCCATTTAAATTATGTATTTTTAAATTGCTACTTGCCTAATTATTGTGCCAATTGGAACCCTTATGAGATTGTCGTATTTTAAAATCGCCAAAAATGAATTTGCAACAAAATTAAGACATAGTTGTAAAGCATTAAGGCAAATTGGGACTGGTTTTATTTTAAAAAGACCAAACTGCTGACTTTGTAAAATTTGGGACTGATTTGAACATTTACGAAAACATGTGGACTTGGATGTATGGACAGATTTGGAAACAATTTGTGATACTAATATGACTATTTAGACTTAGGCTAAAAGAATAAAAAATTGACTAAAAGCATAGAAATAAAAATGGACTACGTATATGCATATGGACTATAATAGTGTATCTAAATTATTTTTTTAAAAACTATTTTCTTATACTTCGAAACATTTTTTCAAAACTATATTTGGGTGGACTCACGTAAAGTCCTACTTAGGCTAAGAGCCTTCGGGTATTAGCCTAAGTGTTCTAGTCCGATACCCTAAACGCTCAATTTTGGGTAAAATTTTACCACTTTTGATCCATGAAAAAAGGCATTTTTGCATGAAAGACTAATTTTTATTTGCGGAAATATAAAGTATAACTATTTTTATCACCACCAATTTATATCTACATAGACATATTATTAGAACCCATAGGTCAACCGTATTTTACGGATCCTTAATACCGGGGTGCCTAACACCTTCCCCGGGGGATCACCAGAACTCTTACCCATACTTTGGTTAGATTAGAATTCTTTTAAAACTTAACTGCTTTAAATGAACCCTTTTCGAACTGATTTTTCCTAATTTCCTAAAAATTAGGTGGCGACTCTACAATAAGTCCATTTAGAGTACCATCCACGTAGAACTATATTTTTTCCTTTTTCTCGGTACGATTAACAACCGTACTTCCCCGGGACACTTTTCTTTTTAAATGGGGCAAGTGTAAATGTGAATCGGAAAAAATAGAACCACTACACTGTTTATCGTCTTCATTACGATATTGCGGGCATACCCACTGTTGGTATTTGTGATTCGGATATATTGTTGGCATACCCACTGTTGGTATTTGTGATTCAGATACATTGTTGGCATACCCACTGTTGGTATTTATGATTCGAATACATTGTTAGCATACCCACTGTTGGTACTTGTGATATTGAGCATTATTGTTGATGTTGATACATGCATTGCACGCACTCTCATTTTCATGATACGTGTTGAGATGCTGATGACAACGGTAAAAAAATTTACTTAAGTGATGTGAGATGGACGATATCCAATGTTCATTCTGGAATCGTTGATTGTGTGAAATGGATACTTGATGAAACTCTTTTACTTGAGTGATGTGAGATAGCCGATATTCGATGATAAATTCCGGAATCATTGATTGCATGGCCGATATCCGATGTTAGTTCCGGAGTCGTTGATAGTGCATGGACTCCGCGAGTCCCTCAGGGTGATGCTGGTGAGAACCCCCCGTGGGTAAAGATTCGAGGTCCCATCTGTCTATTGGGCAAAGATCTGGGACGGGTGGCACTTAGACTTCGCAAGTGTCACGACCCAACCCCATAGGCCGTGACTAGTGCCCGAGCTGGACACTCGTATACACACCTGTTAGCTATAATCAGTCCACAACTAGCATGATAAGGAACTTATATATAAAAAGGCAAGACGTCGTCTCAAAGCTGTCGTATATATATATAAACGCAACCTGTCTCCTGAGGAGTCACAACCATCAACAGATGAACAGTACATAAGCCGACAAGGCTGTCATAACATGTGGGAACGCCCCAACTATATATATACGCAAGCCGACAAGGCTGCCACTACAAAGGGGGACGTCCCAAAACATAAGTCATACAGACACCACTGAACAGCAACTATATACAACCCACACATATGTCTACAGACCTCTAAGAGTAACAACAATATCATATGGCGGGACAGGGCCCCGCCGTACCCCTGGATAAACATATACATATATCAGCAGATCTGTGCCAAAAGTCTAGGCTCCGGAACAACGGAGCACTCCAAGGCTTCTGAGTAGAAGTCCTAGGTTGAAGGATCACCCAAGCGAGTATCTGTACCTGCGGGCATGAAACGCAGTCCCCCGAAGAAAGGGAGTCAGTACGAGATATATACTGAGTATATAAAGCATGAAATATGATAAAGAAGATCATAACTGAAGTAGGGATTCCAGGAGGCAAATGTGATAATCAAGGAATCACTGTACCTGTGTCTTATGAGATAAAATCATGCATGTCTATATCATATATCATATCCGGCCCATTATGGACTCGGTGAATCTGTCATATATCATACTCGGCCCATCATGGGGCTCGGCGCCATCATCACATCATCATAGCATCATATCATCATATATACCGTACCCGGCCCTCTAGTGAGGGACGCGGTGAACAATGCAGTGAAACTGTGCACGATAACATACCCGGTCCGGGACTCGGTGAAAGATGTAATAACAGTATGCACGAGCAAAGTAGTGAGCAACCATATGCAAATTAAATCATCATCTGAGACTCAATCGACAAGTAGATTAACTAACACTCAAGTATCAAACGATAGTCATATTAAGGAAAGTCTCAGGAACCATAGAGATGTATCAAATCAATACGAGACAACTTATGAAAGTTAAGGACATTACTTATCACAGAATCCTTTAGGAATAGGAACCTTTATATATCCTTTACTATCCAATCATATAGAAGACTCGAGGGCAGTAGCTCGACCACTCTAAGGATTCTAACATCAAAAAGTGAATAAGAATCATAAATCATGCTCGAAACTTATGAATAGAATTACCCCGAAGCTCATATCATATCTTACTTACGTCTAGGACATGCCAAAAGAAAGAAGGGATAGGTTTTACATACTTTTAGCATTTACTCGCAACACAACATGTATACGCTGCCCAATAGTGCCTTAACCTATATTAAGACGTCAAGAACTACGGTTAAGCTACGGGGAGATTCAGAACGTATTCTAATGTTAGTAACTCCTTTCTAGATAGTTAGACGACGTTTCCTTTATATTCGAACCAACCACATACGACCAAGCCAACATCAATAATCATACGTTCAAGTACCAACCCGAGACCATTCAAACAAGACTCGAGAATACTCCGGACAGCCCGTATACATTCCAAACAGCCCACATTCACAACATTCGATAACAATCCACATACGACTACTACTACATGTTCAAATTACTCTTAATGATTCATAATCGCAACATTTTCATCTAAACAACCTTACAACAACCCAACCAACACACACAACATATAATATTAATTACCATTAATCTTCCAAGCTCAACAAGAACAACAACAACATTCTTTTCATCCAAATTCATGAACTATACCAACAACCACACGTTAACAACATTATCCATTTAAATGCAAGAAACTATACTAACAACATATCAACTTTTACAACAGCCCACAAACCATTACAACTCCAACTTGAACCATTAAATCCCTTCATTCTCTTCATAAAATCCATGATAACAACAACCAAGAATGCTAAATAGAATCAATTCACTAATTCACACAAAATAGCCCCTACGGCTTGGACAACTTTCCAACATCAACATACACAATTTTTATACATCCAATTCACCTTTATATATTCACAATGCATCCAAACTCACCCGTAATACATGTAAAAGAAAATTAAACCTTACCTTAACACTTGACTTCTCAACTGGGCTAGAATTTATGAATTGAAAGAATACTTGTTCTTGCTTCCTCGAACCACCAAACTCACGTTGCTATGGACCTCCAAATGGTTGAATTACCTTGGAAAAATTATTTTGGATCATCAACCAAAAGCTCAAGTTCGGCCAGCCATGGTCGAACTCCCTTTCTCTCTCTAAAGCTCACAAAATGAAGAAGATGAAATGAATACATAGTTGATTCATTAGTCATCAATCCTATATATATATATATATGCCCATGGAAGTGACACGTGTCCAGCCATGACATGTGTCCCACTAAGATTCATGAGCCAATTAGATTCAGCCACATTTTCGTGGGGCCCACTTAGTGCACTAATGACTTGATTAATATTAATTAATCACTAATCCCCACTTAATAATCAAATCATGGTAATCAAATCATGGTTAATTAATCCCAGATCTCCACTAATATTTCCATGCTATTTGAAATTTATAAGCAAAGCATGCACTAATTAAAATCGGGGATTAAAAGTCCTTGTTTCGTATCCTGAAATAATCTTGTCCTTGGACTTATGTCGATTAACTTACGAATAATTCGTCGTATAAAAATATGGGGCATAACAGCAAGTCACGCTGGGTTGTACTACTGAGACGTCGATATTTCCGTCTGAAGTACATGTGTACACAACATTTGCATGGCATTGCATTGCATTCATACATTCTTTGCATTGCATTGTATTATGACTTGATATGAGATATTTGGTGTCATATTGTGATGTTGGATTTGGATTGGTTATATTCAGACTTGGCACATTTGGGATTAGATGCTTTACATAGGCGATGACGGATACTTGGATTTGATTACATTGACTTATACTTGTTGGTTTATTTATTTATCTGCTTGATTAACTGAGTTGTGTTAGCTATGCTTAGTCGGCCGATGATGCCTACCGATCGTTGTTTTGCAACGACTGCACTTATTGCATTCTTTTATGAATGCAGAGTATCAGGTTGGATCCACTTCTGTGACGTGTGGCTGATAGTCGCTTCAACTTTCTCTTCGAGTTTCCAGGGTGAGCATGGCCGTCTGCTGCCTTGAAGACATTTCTATCTTTATATCCTATTCTATTCAGAGACATAGATACTTTATGTATTAGTATTCCAGATTGTATTATTTCCCTGTTAGATACTCTTGTGTTATTCAGACTAGACCCTAGGGGTGTTATCGTCTTTCCGCACTATTCTACTACTTATATATATATCGTAAGACTTACGTATTTATTCTATTCTGTTTCTTTATTTCATCCTTTTATGTATTTATTCATTGTTGGGTTGAGGGTTCGCTTACCGAAGTGAAAAGGTAAGTGCCCACACGGCTTAGAAAAAATAGGTCGTGACACGGAGGCAAGTTACAATCCTCCAAACATTCGGGCCGATTTGTGCAAGGCACAAATTATATGTTCAGCACATATCGAGAATGACCTCATCGATCGGGGGGTCAAGTTTGAATGTGAAAAGGTAAGTGTAAACACTCGAGTATCCCTCCACGAAGGTGGTGATATCATCATCCGGACCCGAAACGACGATCTCTGAAAGATAGTCTGACCAACTGCATTCGGTTCGGACTCGCGATAGGTCTATCGCCTTGATCGAAGAGGGCTATCGTCGGACATCAAACCCCCTGTAGGACTTTTTCACGGTCGCCTCGACGGCGAACTCGGTGTCGAAATGGATGAGTGTGGGCAGAATATCTTGTGGCTGTGGTTCGAAGGGTTCGATTCGAGCGCTAACCCCGGGGCTCGTACCGACGTCAGCTTCCGGAGGAGGAGAAGTAGCCGGTGAGGCATTTTTAGAAGAAGATCGGGAGCTCGTCGTCATTTTTGAAGATTTGAAGATAATGTATGAAGATTTGAAGAAATTTGTGAAGATTTGAAGGTTTCCAATAAAGATTTGGAGAATTTTATGAAGATTTGAAGAAATTTATGAAGATTTGAAGGTTTCCGACGAAGATTTGAAAATTCCGATGAGGGTTGAACGTTTCAGAAGAAAGGTAGAAAAGAGGCAAGAGTGAAGAACGGGAAGTAAGAAAGTGTAGTAAATGGTGAAATGTGAAGGGAATAGGACTATTTATAAGCGAGGAGTAATTATGGCAAAACGCATCGATTAGAGAACTGAAGGGACATCCAATCGAGAAGCTACACGTGTCTGAAGTCAAGCGGACGTGATGTGAAAATATGTTTTGTTTTCCCACCTATTCCAAAACTTGAAAATGAAAGTTCTACCGAGACCGACATTCCACTTCTCGTTATTCCGATAGAAATTCGGAAAAAAGGAAAAATTCGTGCACAAAAAGATCCAATTCGGTTCGAATGAAACTGAAAGTGGATAAAAACATTCGTAATCCAAAAAGATCCTATTCGGTTCAAATAAAACTTCTATGTATTGAAACATACGCAACTATCTCGGTTATAATAACCGTACAAAACATGGCCAAACAAATGGTCTTAAACAAAAAACGAGGGGAAAATCAGTCCGGTGACCCGAAGGTTAGGATCTTTGGTGCGCGACCTCAGATGCTTTGGAAGATTCATACTTCGACTCAACGGCTTTGGGTTTGTCGAAATTGGAATCCTGAAGAGCGGACTTAAGTCATTTATTCTCCTCTTGAAGGCGTTCAATCTCTTCGTGGAGGTTTTCATGTTGTTAGAACCACAACGAAGCGAAGGCCTTATGTGACTCCTTCAGGCAATATATTCTTCAGAGACGACGTAGCAGGTGGCATGGACGAATTACCACTGTTTTACATGGCAACATTGACTTCGGTTGGCGGCTCATCATCATCAAGAATGACTACGGGAGCTTGGTTCCCTTGAGAAGCTTCCCTCCTAGCCTCTGAAAGTAGGTGACGAGATCGGACCCGCAATTCTTGTGAAGGAAACTGGGATGGTTGGATCATCTCTTTGCTTCCGTTTCATGCTTGGAGGAACAGTATCTTCAGTAGCACCATCCTTAGTACTTTTCTTCTTTGAGGAAAGTCTCTTCGTTGGAAGTCCTGAAAATAAGGATCCTAGCATAAGGCACACAACGTATGAAAACTGCGAGTAAATGTGAAAGAAAGTCAAAAACTTACCATGATTCTTCACTCTCCACCATTCGGAGGAAATGTTTCTCCAAGAGCGGGTTAGGTCACGAGAAGCATCTAGCTAGACGAACCAATTAAAATTCTGATTATAAGCTCCGGTTCGACCAAAATCGGAGTGGGATTCCACGCTTCAGGAAAAGGCTCGGATAGAGAACAATGGAGTTGGTTCGTCTGAATCATAACAAATCGGTGTAGCCAGCCTCTGTCATAGTTACCCTCTAGGTCAATGAGACCTCGCGCTCCACATACACTAGGCCACCTCGAACAACTCATGGAACGTAGATGTGGATTAGACGATCAAGGGTAAAAGAGACTCCAGATATGTTGGCCAAAAGATTGATACAATACACCAATTTCCAAACTTGCGGGGTAACTTGCTCGACAAAAATCCTCTATTACCTGAGGAACAGGGAAAGAATAACCAATTGCAAAAGGGTATGTGTAAACTAGGAAGTAACCTGCGACATGGCAGTTGATTCTTGTCCCTTGGCTAACTTGGACGATGTCGATGTCGGCATCTAATTTACAATCATCAAGAACCTTGGGGATAGTGGCAGCATCAGTAAGCGATTCAAATCTCTCTATGGTTTGAAACCTTACAATTATTTTGGTACTTGATGCCAGCGGGGAGAATGCCAACGTCCAGGAACTCGAGTTCTTCTTTGGAACTAGAAGCAGCCGTTGGGGATTGCGGTAAAGAAGGAGATGGTGATGTGGGATTAGCAAGAGACTGAGTTAGCATAGGAATATAAGACATTGTTGAAAAGGGGTTGGAAGAAAGAGATTTCAAAAGCTCTGACGTAGGGTTTTTCTATAGGGTTTTTCTTTGTGTAAGGAAAATAAGTGCATGGCCTAATATGAATGGAGCACTTACCTTTGTACACAAAAGGTTGGAAGTCCTGATGTCAAACAGTTTCCAAGGCTAATCGCTACAGTGGTGTAATAATGAGCCATCGACATCGGGCAGAGTGCATCAACATCGTGCAGAGTGCAGAACTGAAGACTATTCAGGCAGCGGAGCTGGACCTTCGATGTTACTACCATGGACCGGTTTCGTTTTTGGCTCAAATCCATTCCCCGGAGTCAATGCTTTCCACCGGGAAATGGAGGGACTATCTGTATACGGTATAAATCGGGTTAAGATATTTGGGTCCGTCGACAAAAGATCGGAGCAAGATATGAGAGTTGACTCTGAGATGTAACGTCAGTTCGGGTTCGACCAGTCGGATAGAATAAAGCCCGAGGGATCACCGGTTCGGGTTCGACCAGTGGGATTAGTGGGATAGAATAAAGCCCGAGGGATCACTAGTTCGATATCGACCAGTCGGATAGAATAAAGCCTGAGGGATCACAAACCGGAGAGACGCTAGTTGACACAAACGCGAGAAATCCGACCTGTAACGGATTTCTCGCCGCCCGTTGCGTCGGCCATCATGCTATCAACCGTTGAGGCACCCGAGATCGTCAAGATCATTATCTCCTTGACAGATTTAGTTACCATGTATAACTCTAACTCTTATACTATAAATACAGAGGTGGATCCTCTCATTAGGGCATCGGATTCTGGCTTTACACACATATTTCATACTCCTAGCTCTGTAATCACTAAAACTATTCAAATTCTCTTAAGATTGGCTCAAGTTCGAGACAAAAAGGCTCCAAGCCGGACCAATTAGATGTGTTCCCTAATTATCAATCAAGGCAATCTCTGTTCTTGCTCTTTATGAATCTTTGCTTGTTATTGCTTATTTCATTACTTTATCAACAGATTACACCACTTATTCTTTAACCGTGTATAAATTCAATTGTTATCTTTTTAAGGGGTAAACAATGTTTATCATCACAGATTTAAACATTGTTGGGTGAATTTGAAGTGAATAATTTAAAACTCCATCATTGCGGTTTTTAAAAGTTTGAAAATTTACAAACGGATTTTGTGATTTTTTGAAATTTTTGACAAATTGATGATTGAGGTTCGGGGGAATGTCATTTTGAAATTGTGATAAAAATTTGAGACTATTTGATGAAGATTTGAAAAGCTTCAGCACGCTAAATTTCTAAACTTGTGCATGTAAAACTTCAACAAAATGTGCTGGAGTTCAAAAATTACATGTATGTGAGTGCTGGTGGGTAGTGCAATTTTTTTGAAGTTAAATTCCAGTATATTGCACAAGAATTCCAAGAAAAACTATTGGAACTCAAACAAGAGACAATTCCATAATTGCTGAAGTTCGAAGAAATCAGAAAAGATAAAGAAACATTTGCGCTCTTTTAAGTTGCGGTTACTCTTGTCCAAATATTACTTCCGCATGAAAGACTGGCTAAATTTCGATTAATTTTGAACCATAACTTAATTTAAATAACAAATGTAAATCTAGCACGAATTTCTTCCATTTTATATAGTTGTACATGATCTGGGCCTCTAGCTAAACCATATGAGTCAAGCTCGTCAGCTTTCGCCTGTAACCAAGGCGTATCGTTCCTGCAACCACTTTGGTGTGGAGGCATGTTGGGTTTGTCACCAGTTGGGCCTATTACTTTGGTTACGGACAATTCGTAGTAGTGCCATTATTTTGGGGTGGTCTTTAATTTTTGTCCATTAAAATTAAAATATTTAACTTTTGCCCTTCGCCTAAAACCTCAGGATTCCGGTTTCGATCCCCTACTCAGAAAAAAAATTAAAAAAAATTCGCTAGGCAGAGGTTGCCTACAACTCGCCCCCCCATCGAGTATAGTTTGCCTGCAAAACTCGACCTTAAGGCAGAGTTTGCAGGCAAATTATGCCTGATGGGGCAGAGTTTGCCTGCAAACTATGCCTTAAGGTAGAGTTTTAGCAAACTCTACCTTAGGTAGAGTTTTGGACAAAGACAAAACTCCACCTTAAGGCAGAATTATACCTTCAGGCAAAATTCTGCCTTGCAAATCCGAACCTCTGTCTTGCAAAATTCCTTTTTTTTTTTATTGAGCTAGGGTTCGAACCCAGAATCTCGGGGTATTAGGCGAAGGAAAAAAAAATTAAAGACCACCAATTTGAGGGACAAAAATTAAAAACCACCCCAAAAGAAGGACAATCCGCGCAAAAAAATGTTTGGAATACTCCATTGTGTCATCCGCGCAAAAAAATGTTTGGAGTATGGGAGAGATAGCAGCCCAATCTACTAACGAAAGTATACTGGGTCATTTGCACAAATGTTTATATATTTTTTTGGCGGGCGGGCCCGGGGGTGGCTAGGGGAGGGTAGGGTCTTTAATTTTTGGCCCTCAAATTTTGTGGTCATTAATTTTTGGCCTTTAGCAATTTTGGCACGGCATAAATTAGAAACTTATATTTCACTCGGTATAATCTACGCTAGCTTCAGCATATGTATCATAACATCTCACAAGTTATGTCGGACAAGGCAAAACTTTCAACACTCAACATAATTTGAAAAGGGGTATAATTTTAGTTCTCACTCTGCATAATTTACGTTTAACTTTAGTGTATGCCGAACAAGGCAAAACTTTCAACACTCAATATAATATGAAAAATACTACACAACTTATGCTGCAAAATCTAATTCCTACAAAATTTATGCCGAGCGAGATAAAAATTCAGTTTCCGAAGATAAATATGTTACAAAATTATGCCAAGCCGAGCAGGTTTGGATATTTCCACTAAATAAGTAGCAGGAGCAAAAATTAAAGACCACAGATATAAGGGGAAAAAATTAAGGGCAACTTACATAAATGACTACATTTGAGGGTTAAAAATTTGGCATAGCTACACTTTACCTAATTACATTTCGTAGTTACCATAGATTGTATTCACTCGCTATAGTAGATTGTATTCAAAATTCGGATTGTATTCAAAATTTGGCTGAGTCAGATTTCGCTGTATCCAAGTTCACATTTCGCTGTATTCGAGTCATATGTATTCAACTCAACTGTATTCATTTGTAACAACTTTTACATTGTATTCACTTTATTATATTTAATAATCCATTGTATACAAAAAGAAATCCTTCAAAATACATCCCCAAACACTGAATTTTGCACCAAAAATTAACGAATACACTCAAATACTGAATACAGGAAATAAAATACACCTCAAAAAGAAATAAAATACACTCGAATTTGAGATACAAGAAATACGCCCCAAAAAGAAATAAAATACACTATATTTTTTGGTCAGATCTGAAAAATACAGTCTTTTTCGGTAGCCGGAGATCAGAGAGACGGCGGTGGCTCAAATTTGCCCGACACCTCCACCTCTTCCTCCAACCACCTCCGCCAACAACCCTCCAACAACCGACGAAATGGGTTAAATCGCCACCATACAGATCTGACCGCCACCAACAACCTCCAACCACCGCCACCAATAACCCTCGTCCACTTCCACCCATCTCTTCGGGAAGATCTGAGCCACCGTCATACAGATCTGACCACCACCACACAAATCCATACAAAAATCAACAAAAATATACTAACCATACTTTTTACCCTTTAACCTTTTATTGATTGTCTACTTTAGAATATATTGCTATGAAGTATAAAGCTAAAAACAACCAAAGAATCACTATTCTCAAATATAACGGACTATTTTTTATTACAGATTGGAACAGAGGCAAGGGAATCAGATTAAATTACCAAAAAGATTCAAGGGATTAACGCACTCATCTGT
The DNA here is from genome assembly GCF_029784015.1 of Lycium ferocissimum. Classification (NCBI taxonomy): domain Eukaryota; kingdom Viridiplantae; phylum Streptophyta; class Magnoliopsida; order Solanales; family Solanaceae; genus Lycium; species Lycium ferocissimum. The sequence continues at coordinate 21,379,697 of NC_081352.1, forward strand.
GACATTTTCCAAACGTTAGAGAGAGAAAGTAGACGTTAGAGAGGAGGAGAGAGTATCTGACTTAGAGAGTTGAATACACACACGTGTTCAACTTATTTTACCTTAATAACTAATAAGTGTCATTAACATACAACTATTAGCTATAGAAAGTAATTAATTCAAACTATAGCTACTAAACATAATTAGTAGTAGTATTTTGTCACGTCATGTAGATTTCCCAAAAATTAGAGACCGGTGCGTTTGAAGGAAGATCCTTAGTAGAAGGGCCCAGTAGAAGATTGAAGGATTCTGCCTTGCATATTGTCCAGTAGTCCATATGTTTGTTTATTCTCTGCCCTCTGGAAAGACCAAAAGTTTGATATTATGATTTGATTTTTTTTGTCTTAGAAATTCACTAGTGAAGTTAAAAGACTCGGAATCAACCAAACTGAAGTGTGATGGCGTTCAATTATTTGCTTTTATTTTTATGTATAGTAGGTGTATTTACTTGAAACTTATAAAGGGAAAATCGGATCCTCCACTGGTATCACTTGGTATATATTATTTGTATTAAAAATGTATATTATATATACTAAGCAGAGTTGGCTTGTGCCAGCACGGGCCCAATGGTTGGGGCTGTATGCAGGTATAGTTGATGTATTTGTTAGATTCCGTTTTTTTATTGGGCTCTGTAGTCTTTGTAACCTTCTTCTTGGCGGTGTTCGGCAGAAATTACCGGTAGAGTAATGCATGATATTAAGATAATAGTAGTCAAAGGAAACATAACACAACTAAAACAAATGGGAAGAGCTTCAATATGTATACATATTTTTAAGAGAAAATGAGCATATTCATAACTAAAGCAAATCATATGTTGTCATCAAATATTTGTGTGCTTGAACTCATCACAAAGATAGACATTTGCTAAGTCAATTATCAGTAGATCATCTAACAAAAGCTAGAAAAAATGACAGTCGAACAGATGAGCTAACCTGAGCATGCAGCGAACGTGGAGGCAATAGTGAAGATGTACATTGAAATACCCAACAAGTAGAACCAAAAGTAGAGTCAAGTGCATTAAAAAAGCCAACCATATTGCAAAACAGTAGCGGATCTTTCACTGGTAACAAAATCGAGAAATAATGGTCGGTCATATACTGCATAGTGTATCGAATGTGGAAAATCACCTCTATTTAGTCACCAATTATTGGAGATTAAGAAATAAACAAAGTAAATCACCAGTCACAGGCCACCTAAAAAATTCAAGATTTAGCGTATAAAAATAATATAAATGTGAACTTGGAAATTACTGATGATAGAACAATCACATAAATATATATTCTGAAAGGTGGCTGCTCTGATAACAGAAAAATCACACAAATAAACGTTCCAAAAGGGAAGCTGCAAATGATTTTAGCAAAGTTGGTAGCTCAGGCTTAGGAATAGCAGGCATCTCGAGTTTTGGCAACGTTGGAAGTTCACGCTTTGGAAATGTTGGTAGCTCCGGCTTAGACTTCCTAATGCTCTTTAGTTCGATCTCTCAAAATGTGCAAACACTCTGAAGAAACAAAGATTCTATTGAAATTCTGAAAACTTGTAACCAGCAGGTACCATCCACTTCTTCAAATATCTAGCAATATGGATAACTCAATTAACAAACACTGTGATACCGGTACAAGGCATAGACTTTCCATTTCTTTGTCTTATTAGCGAAGGTGTTCGTCAACAAACAATTAATTTCTTTTTTTCATAATAATAGCCAGAAAAATGAGAATGATATTAAGATTGTTGTACTGAACAAAGAATAGCAAAAGATCTACCTACATTAAAGGTTATTGTAGAAATTGTTGGAAGAACTCACATGAAAATCAAGCTTCGTAGGCTAAATTTACGCTAACCAAGTATTTTGAACTAAAAACATGGAACTTAGCTTCTATTTATTCTTTAATGGTGTCGGTAATTGTAAGCGTTCTGCTTGATTAAAAGTACAACAATTTCAACATAAAAATACAGTTGTAGGTCATAAACACATTGATCAATTACAGGATGTAGAAATTAAGCTTATCAAATTGCATTATGGGGGAATCCTCAAAAATGAATGATGCATGCAAGAAGTGCAAATTACCTTTTCATTATCTCCAGGCAAGCAGGAAGATCTTGCATCAATATCGTGATCAAGTTCGAGGGTAACTCTACATTCCCTTTCCTGAAATGGATAGCCAGTTATCAGCTTTGACACTATAGGGTAATGTATCACCAATCAACTTAAAATTGTAAACGAAATTCGTCTCTCTTCAGAGATCTAAAAGATACCCTTTAGTTTTCTTCATTAGCATAGAACATAGACTCTACCTTAAAGAAGAATATCCTATGGTAGCATGGACCCCCAAACTCGCCATTTGTTTAGGCTTCTTCAATTCTCTTTACTTTAATGAAGTACTACTGGAAAAGAAAAAAAAGAAAAAAAAAAAAAAGAGAGACTGAGAACAACAAGCAGCAAGAGTTGAAAGGTAGAGCCCCGATTAGATGAAACTTTAGTAGCTGTTTCTGCTGAATTTTTCTTCTGCTGCTTCTTTGGTTCCATAGAAACTGGAAAAACTATCTTGGGAAAAAAAAACTTTTCACTTCTAATAATTTTAACTCCACATACAATCTGATGAAACTTGGATCTAGTGAGCATGTTTATTGCCAAATATTTCTTCAACAGGCCATAAAGGATGAGACAGTTTCTACACCATTTGTACTTCATATCGAATGAATATTAGTGTAACAAATTACCAAATGAGGAAAAAAAAAAAAGAATACACCTTAATCTCTAAATCCCAATAATTATATAATTGGATCCATATAGCAGATTTTAAAAGTACAAACAGATGAAACTTGAAGTATAACGAACTAAAATAAAAGCAATCACTAAGCAAAGGTAAAAAATCAAATTTAGAAAGTAAAAGATTAAGAAGGAAATTCGAAAGCCCGGGATAATAGGCTCCCCATATCTATTCTACAGAAATCATAATACTCAGATTCTTCCACTATTTCAAAATGCTAAATAAGAAACTTCTCTTTTAGCGCTCCTAATATTTAGAGGCGAAAAAACCGGCTACTAAAACAGAACAACTCACAAGTTCCAAAAGCAAAGCAAATTCTGACACATGTAGTTCACCGCATATTCACATCATTGAAAAGGCGGTCGCTGGAAGATTTTGGGCCACAAGGGTACGTGAGAAAAGAGGGAACATAATTGATCTATATGATTCCCGCCGTAGAAGTATGAAAGACAGCAGAAAAGGGTGTAGGAAGATCTAACAAACAAGACCGGCAAAGAAAATAGTAACCTGAATAATGCCAGACCCAGCGCAGAAGATGATTGAAACGAAAAATCTGGAAGAGGGGATAAAGCTGAAGAAAATTTTGGACGAAGACGAAAAGCTCACATAGGTGATGCAGTCGGTACCTATTCTATGGACACGTAAATAGCAGTGACTACCGGATGCCGGCAGATGTTTGACCCATTGGTACAGCTGTGCATAACATAAGAACTGAAATTTACTATAATGCTCTTAAAATGAAATTTAAAGACGGAAAACAGCCATGTTGAAACAAGGCTTTTCCATAATGTAGTAAAAGAAATTGCAGATAAATCAGATATGGACATCATTCACGTAGCAATTGTTAGATGTTACTTATATACAATTTGGAGAAAAATATACGTCGATGGCTACATCATATACTAATAGATGTGAGAGTCACATTGTTTATATCAACTAATCTTACAATAGCAATAAGTGGCTGACGTGCATGAACTCAATGAGAAATGAATTTGTTACAAAAATCAATCATGCACCACCATATCCAAGTGCATCTCTTCTCGAATTTATAGGATTCCCAGTTTTATTAAAATTCACAACTGTTCAAACCAAGCAGAGAAGACAACATGAAACAATCTCTAGCACAAGATGAGATATCAAGTAAAGTGAAAAGGGAACGAAGGGGAACATTCATGAGACATGAGCAAAAACATGAATATGCTCTAACTCTTAAGTGCTCTAAAAGGAGAATGCAAGGAACTATTTGAACCGGAAGTGATTTTTGTTTTGCTTTGATGATGGTGTCAGCAATACGGCTTAACACGTAGCTTTGGTCGGGGAAAGATCAATGTTCATAAGCGGATACCAAACTATTTTATATATAGTCATCGGCAGATCACAATTGAGTTCATTTCGGTTACAAAAAAGAAATGATAGAAAGAGTGCAACCAAATTACTCACACATTGTATGTAGCAGTGAAAGCACCTGAATTTTCTGAACATGAATGACCATGAATTTTCTTCATGAAGGATACCTCGATCACCTGCATATTGTCAGTAGCATCATGTTACCAAAGAGCATTAATATATTTTTGAGTATGCTATTGAACAAATATAAGAAAGTTCTGCAATCACCCCAACAGCTCAGATCAGTTCTACATGAATGCATGCACCAAAATATCTATTTCAAGGCATGTATGTGTACAGCAGACACAAGTCAGCAAGAAATAACCAGCAAACAAGTGCAATAAGCAAAAACATTGATCAGAGGAAAAAACCTAACCCGAAATTGAGAGCTGAGACCAGAAACAAATTAGAACCCCGTCCATAACAAGCATTGCTGCAATGCAGTCTAACGGAACTAATGTGATCTCACTCCTACAGCCTGCACCAAAAACTTATGACTTACTTGATGACATAGCTCTACTATCAGATGGATAAATTGTTTACCAAGATTCTCGTGGAAACATTTTAGAATATACAGTTCTTCGAGTACATGAATTCAATTGCCCTGAAATAAAAGGAGTAGCAGATTTCTTACAAGAAGTAAGCCTCATTCACAGCGGATATTTTTTAGTATTTCTACTAGCGGAATATATCAGGTTTCTGATTGAGTCTTTTACTGTATCGATAACTGGTGAGGTAACGGAAGGATCAAGAGAAATATTGAGCACATTTTGTTATTGAGAGGGAATTTTGTGAAAAATTCCAGTCATTTCACATTGGTCAGAAGCTAAGAGATGAGCTTGTGTCCCTTTTGACAAATCCAAAAGCCACCCTGCTGCTGTCTAACCAAACAAAGTTATGGTGTTAACAAGAAGGAACTACTGAAAGCTTGGTCAGCTAGAGAATTCCTTCTTGTGAAGAGGAATTCATTCATACATATAGATACACACACACACACATATTTTTTCAAAGAATTGAGTTTTTTTTTACCCTTTTAAGTTGTTGAATGCTAATCTAGAGGTAAACAAAGTGTTTTGTTTTGCTCTCCAGCTTATCAATGGCTTAGACAACCCTTTTCTTCTGTAATGAATAATAAATCATGTCGACATATAATTAAAATTCAAGCATGATAACCATGAAAATAATTCCAATTCATAGCATCAAGACAACATACATAGCTAAATGGAAGTTTATAGCTTTTAGACTTTTGAGGCCTTTTAAGAGCTCCATGGAACTCCTGCGTGCCGGAAAGAAGATTTCTTTGGAAAACACCATAGATGAATTTGTGCAAGTATATTTATGCTTCTGATGTGGATCAAGGTCAAGGGAAAATAAATTAATTTTTAGCAAAAGAGTGTGAAAGCAACTTTATCTTTACTTCTGCTTATATAAGATTCTGTAAGAAGATCACTAATATGACTACATAAAAAAGATAAATTTTGAAAAGCCATTTCACATATGAAGCTGCTACCATCATGTGAAAGACTTTCCAGAAAAATGAGGTGAAAAACTGCAAAGGCATAACAGAGAAAAGGAACAGAAAGGATAAATTTTATGCTTAGGAAAAAATGAGAAGATGCAATAAAGGTAAAGCACAAAGGTCCAGTTAAAGTGGAAAGGACCTAACCATTTATGCAACTTATCATATATATATATAAGAACATGCAACTGGAGATATGCACACCATTGAAACTTTGTTAACCTTTCTAACCTTAATTAGAAAGGCATTAGGCGTACCTGCTATTTATTACTATTCAAATGATTAGGCGTACATGCTAATGCTAATGGCAAATAGTTCGACATATGCAATGTGACATTGCCCATTATATTCCCACATGATTTACACCCAGAGAATGGTAAAAAAGAATGTCGTAAGACGCACTGGTTGTATTGCACACCAAAAGCAGTTAATAAATTCTCCGGGAAAAACAGTAATTCCACATAAGTTTAATAGGTAATTAACCAAAAATCAGCCGGCCGTCAAACAAATATGAACTTCATATAAAAGGTCAAAGAAATTACCTCAAATGAGTACTCGCACAGAAGAAAAATAATTTTAATAGACTCAAAAATAGCCCTACTACTTCTGGCACAAAATCGGAGTAAAAAATACTTTAATAGACTCAAATCATTCTCTTTAAAGAAATTCTATTTACATACTTTACCTTGTCCAGATGTTCCTCAGAGAAGGAGTTGAGAGAAGCCACTGCCATTCCTCTGTTGCAAAATTAGAGATCGAAGGTTCACAATTTAGTTTCACTATACCCTGAACTAAAAGAAAAAACATTAAAATATTAAAATAGTTGTGAATATTAAAATATATATACTTGTACCAAATCTAATCTACTGTCATAGAAGTAATTATGGATGCAATGTAGTTCGTCTTACCTTTCTTAAGAAGTCATTTATTTCAGAGCTTAATCTACTGAAGCTGATGTAAAAAAAAAAAAAAAAAAAAGCCACAGAAGAATCTTGATTGTATCTTACTCGCTAAGCCACTACTTGCAGAGTAGTGATGCTGCAGAAGTTGGAATATTTAAACTATCATAACTATCATAAAAGGTCTGCAAATCTTCAAACCAATGGGAAAGAGGCCTTCAGAATGCAAATTTCCAGACACCAACTCAAATAACCAATAACTTGAAGCTCTAAACTTGAATTTTTACTTTCCCACAAATTCACATTGGGATTTCCCTTTCTAAATGTCTTCCTGAATTCCTAACTGCAGTAGCATACATGACCATTTGTCGGTTACATCACACAACTGTACTACACCACTGAATCTAAACTTATTATAAGAAAACAAAGCCTAGAGGAATATGAAGAAGGCATTGGTAGGCCTGTTAAGCTTATTAGGATCTTTCTTGGCCTCTTTGTCTTTCTTGACCTTCCTTTCTCCATTGAAGAATTGGAGTGCCTGCTTCTCTTTAAGTTCCCTAATATTTTATTAGTTCGTTGAGGAAACTTTCAGTGATATCTTTCACTCTCTAGCAGCAGATTCTTGATTTTTCAGAGTAATCGAGCCAAATTAAAAATAAAAAGTTAATTAATGTCTAAGTAGAGGGCATATATTTTTGTCAATTTCCTCCAAAGTTTCTACTTTATAAGCTACTTTCATAAAAAAAATTGTTTACACTTTTCTGCAAAAACTTTCTTACTGTAGTAATAATAATTCTTCATGAATTCAAAAATAAAATAAGAAACATAATCACTTCAATTTATTGCAACATATTGAAGACTAAAAGGAAATCTAAGAGCTCAATAGGGAAACTCTTTTTCTAGAATTGAACTTACAACAGATAAATAGGAGAGTGAAGTGGAGGGATATGAGGGTTAAATGCAAGAACAAATGTTCATGACCATGTAGAGAAAAAACTTTGTTAGTGCACCAGCTTTCATCTTTTCCATATTTTCCTGGGGAGTTAATTTTCATACAAAACCAGTTAGAGCAGAATTTTAATCTACTAACGTAACAGCAGCCAGTATCAGTCAAGAGTGCATTAGATATTACTTGAGTTGAGGAAGTTCCACTCAAATGAGCTACTTGCTAATTAGCAGTGGCTTGCAAGTGTGCATGACTTAGTTAACTCATCATGTATGACCTCTAAGTTCAGAATAGACACCAGGAAAGTGTGAAAAAGCTCCAATTCTAAGGGAAATTCTACCTAAAAATAAAAAACTATACTATACCCTGTTCAAATACTTCATCCAAAAAGAAATGATGCACAAGGAAAATTGAAGGAGATTATTGAACTACCTAAATTAAAACCAAAAGGCGTGACTATAAATGAAGAAAAAGAATAACAAAATTGTCTACCTCTTGAAAAGTCACGTTCCGTCCTCTGCAATACCAGAAACTGCTATCAAATAATTGGCGATAATAAACAACCTTGTTAGCTGAACTATGGCTAGCAAACACAACTTTCGAATACTAAATTCATTTTCAGAGATTATCTCTGCTGGAGAATGAAATTTTCAAACTGTCATAGAACAGCGCACCTTTAATGGGAAGTTGCCCATCATATTCAAAGCTATTTTTTATCAGACAATCTGGATTTAAGAGCGTCCTAACAGAGCCCAAAAAGATTAGTAGTTTCTTCTTTCGGGCGATTTCTCAAACACCTCTGGTGCAAGTACGGATGCAGTATGTCAAATAACAAACTCAAATACATTCTTACTGGAAGACCAAAAACAGATAAAAATGACGAATAAACCATGAAAACAGCAAAGCCAAATACGCAGAATAGAGGTGTAACAATTAATCACTATTTAGCTTAAAATTTTAGGCGAAAGTAAGCTATATTTTCATGCAAGATTCAAAAAATCAGTAAAAACATTCTTCAAATTAAACCTCAACACAATGTTAAATCTAACTAACACTGATAATCAGAAAACATGGGATAAAGAAACCTCACCTAATAACTCTACAAGCAACGCACCTAAACTGAGCAGACAAAAGAGTGAAAAGACGAAGCAAAACAAGGGAAGGCTATCAAAATGCGGAGGGAGAGGGAGAAAGTTGTAGAAGATGGTAGAAAGGGGTGAATATGTGGGCTGTTTTAATTAAATGGAGGAGGGCGAAATGACGATTTTGCCCTGGTCGAAACCAAGCCTTTTATTATATATAGAAAAATATATATTAATATACAATGTTTGCTGGATATTATTTAGTGGGCGACTATTTATATCAATTTTAATTGGAAGAAGACGAATATGTCCTCAAAATCTATGACCAGTAATCCATCTACATCTAACGGAGCTTAAATGTATTACAATGAGAAGTATGAATTGACATATAAACAATTATCCATTTTTGTTGGCTGAACTTGCATTGAATATGATTGTCCAAAAAAAATTTAGCGACGGTTGAAACGTTTCGAAATTCATGTAGTAATAATTAAAGATCTACAGTATATTGTTATGAAATAATAAGTGTGGATGTCCACCACTCTAGAAATAAATTCCCACTTCCTCCATGATCACAAAAGTTTAATGTAATGTCTCCCACTTCACCCATGATCTTCCCCACATTCTCATATGTTGAATGTCATATTTATTTCTACCCTTTTATATGCCTCTATTTACCACTATAAATAGAGATATAGGGATTTATATTGGATATCTTGAACAACACTTGAAACATATTGGGATGAATAAGAAAGCTCTCCTCTCTATTGTCTCTCTATTTCTATTGTTTTCCTTCTTTAATATTGTTACTCTTTTAACTTAATTTTACAACACGTTATCAGCACGAATTTCTAACCAACTGAGTTTGTATATATTTTTATCACTGTTCAAGTTTGGTTTTTATTCTCCAGTTGTCCGGAAACCACAGTGAGAATTGACTAAGATCAAGTTCATGAAAAAGGACTTGGATGCCAATGAACAGGGAAACTAAAAGGTATATGATAGTGGTTGGCTAATTTTTGTCCACGAATATCATTTTGGGAGTAGAGGCTAGTAAGATTCATTTTAAAGAATCACCATACTATTATCCCACTCGTTTTGGGCCAGGTATGTGTCTTATATGTGTATGACTTGAGTATCTTAAAAATATATCCCGAGTAAATAACTTATTTTGACTAAGCAAAAATTTTACCAAGTCCATTTTATGAATTTTCTAATTAAATTTGCATGATGCAGTCCACATAATTTTGACATCTTAAATCCATGTTTGAATAATCAACTATTAAGCATCTACATATGCTTTTATATATTGTATGTTTAGTTTGTTATTCTGCACTTTGCAATTCGTTGGAGATTGTGGATCGGTTAATCAGTTTGTCCATAACAGTGGATGCGAAAATTATATGTTACCGGTTTTGGATTTTGCTAGTTGACTTAGTAGTTTTCAGAACTGTTTGTTTTTCTATGTGGCAATAAATATATTTTAGTTTTATAGTTCTAGTATAATTTATGTTGATAACTCTCATTTACATAATATAATACCTATAAGTTAAAAGGGGTAGATTGCCTTTATTTGTTATGAGGTCTTATGAACTGAATTATCTATCAGGCTCTTTTCGTTTGACTAACATTTTTGATTGTTGGTAACCATTAAAGGTGATAAATATTGTTTAAGGCTCGAGGGTGAGCCTCGATGCGCTTTGGCCCATTATGACATTGGTTTTGGATAAGACGAATTTAAGTCTCATCGCATCAAGAGGGTAAGACATCGGGTGAAAGTCCCGGTGTACCACAACAATATAAGTATTGGGTTCAAGTCCCATAGATTTATGACATAACACTCCTTTGTATGATAAGACGTTGGTTTTGAGTCCCGATGCACTATATTGATGATGTAATGACTAAGGTAAAATAATTTGCATTTGATGAAAAATCATGAAGCCTGTCATATGCTCCATTCCGTGAGAGGGAATGTGGTAGCAGTTCATAATAATTCCAAATGAAAATAAGTGGTTAAACGAATGAATGTGACGAGGCAAAGGACAAAATAATGTTAATCATCATTGTGGTAATATAAGTGGAAGAACATTATGAGTTCTCTAAATGGTCCTTCTAAAGGTGAAGGTAATTTTTGTCATCATTATGTTATGAAAAGTTATTGGGCACACGGTTGTTGTTTGACCTAATTTAATAAAATTTTATAAATATTCCATCAAAAGAAAGGAATACAATTTCATGGTGATGTTGAAGTAGATCTGTGGATATGATAAAGACAATGGGCTTATGATTAAAATTTATGAAGCACGTATGTATGATTATATTGTAGTCTATTCCTTGAAGAGAATGTGACTTGTGATAAGCATCGTGAATGCTCGCCTATTTTGAAAGTGAAGTGTGAATACATTATGGATAAGGTCGTGCTTATATATGGTTGAATAAATACCACACAACTCACCTCTACGGGAGGTTTGAGAGAAAAGAAAATTGTTTTGACATAAATGGTCAATGGTCAGGTCACGTACTTTTAGTACATCATAAATATTGTGGTATGTCTTATCATGAATTACCAACGGGTAAAAGTAAGAAATAAGTTTTGCTTATAAGGTTTTGGCCATGACCATAACCAAATCACAAATTGATACCAAATGCACATGTGACCACAACATAGATGCACCTATTAACACCATATGATATTAAATCGGTCCACGTGGCAGGTGACTGGACCCATATATATATATATATATCACCTTTTATACGTTCCAAAAACATGCGATAAAATCCCAACCTTAGTTGGTAAATTAATTAATTTGTCATCATGAGAACAAGCAACACAAAAGAATTCTTGAAGAATATTTTATTTCTTCAATATATAATCACATGAATTCTCAATTATTTTCACATCACATTTGAGTCGGGATGGTCAACCGGTCATGCCAACTTCCGTAGCATGTGATTCCATCATGATTGTATTTATGTGGTACAAATTCGGAGGAAAAATAGGCAACAATTCAAATGTGATGTGAAAATAATTGAGAATTCATGTGATTATATATTGAAGAAATAAAATATTCTTCAAGAATTCTTTTGTGTTGCTTGTTCTCATGATGACAAATTAATTAATTTACCAGCTAAGGTTGGGATTTTATCGCATGTTTTTGGAACGTATAAAAGGTGATATATATATATATATATATATATGGGTCTAGTCACCTGCCATGTGGACCGATTTAATATCATATGGTGTTAATAGGTGCATCTATGTTGTGGTCACATGTGCATTTGGTATCAATTTGTGATTTGGTTATTGCAAGATTGTTTGCTCAAATTATTATATTAAACCTGTTCCAAACTATGAAAATTATGTCGATATCTTGGTTTGTATCAAGTTGGTTTAGCAAATTGTATGCCTCCAATTATAGCTAAACAATTGGTTATGAGAACAAATCTCCCAAAAGAAATTTGGTTTGAGATAGGTTATTTAATATGTAGTAGCACTTGTAAGCATCAAGCCAACAAGTTATAATAAGTTCCCCTATTATTGATTCAGGGTCAGGAACCAAATAATTCCCATCTAAGAGTTTGAATGTGCGTAAATGTATGATTTAGTTGCTCCACCACAATGCCCAAAGATGGGTCCCCAGATAAGGTTGGAAGGTAAATGTTAGATTTCCTAACATTAGGGGGAGGGATGATAGGCGGCTGGAAATAATGTATATTTAATAAATTATCAACGGTATGATCCTCGTTGAAAAGATAATTCAAGTTAACTGCCAGACGCATTTGCTGACCCAAAAGACAATATTATATTCCAGCTAAGGTTGCTCCAATTAGAACTAAAGTCCTTGAAGGACAACGTCTATGACGATAGACCAATCAGTTCCACACATAAAACTCCTTGAAGAAGGAGAGGAGCAAATGATCAAGATGGTCATAATAATGAGGCAGGTGCTTTAAAAGAGCACCACGACATAATACTTTATAAGATCTTGGGAAAGGTTCAGGTACCTGAAATTGATGAAAAATGAAGAGATCTCGATAAATTATGTCACATTAGAACCGATATCAAATAACCGTTGACGGTATCTTTGAAATAATGTAGCGCTCAACATTATAATGATGATGAGGATCTTGAATTCAAATCTGTCAAAGAATATGAACAAATATAATAATTGGTCAAATAAAATACGCAGTTCAAATATATTTTGTTTCACTTGGAAAAGTGATGTTTTGGACCTATAGTCCAATGACCTCAAGGTTTAATGTCAATGGGGGTACAAATGAATTCTTGTGCGAAAAGTAAAATGAGAAATAAAAACCGTAAAAAATAAATTACGGCTTGTGCGTTGTGGCATAAAGATTTTCGCAAAAGTCCTAACATTATTGTATGGAGACGTATGTATTCTCCTGTGGTGGATGCAATGGGGTTTCTTATCAGTCTGGCAATATATGAAAATTTTGAATACGTATAATTCATTGTTGTCAATATGACTATATAGACAATGAAAGAAAATCCGTAGGGATTTAAATTGGTTTGAAGCATTTAAGGTTTACGAAAATAAAGCTTCACAAATCTTTATATAGGTTAAAGCGATTCCATTGAGTACCCCAATGGTTGTGATGTCGCTAAATATAAATAAACATCATTTTGACCTAATGATAATGATGAGTATATTGTATTGCATACTGCAAAAGAAATTATTAATATAGATTTGTTTGTCCTAACAATTATTATCAAGGTTTTGTTGGTTATGTAAATGCAGGGCATTATTTGTATTATTACATGAAGTTTGGTCTTCAAGCAAGTACTGATTTGCATGTGAGGATACTGCCACACTATGACGTTTGAAATGGTAGTCAATTGTTGATACTTATACAAAGCAATTCAGGAATACGTGTCTAGTTGAGATCAATAATTCAATACATTTTGCAATAATATGATGTTTATTTGGAAATGAAGATTTCAACAATATTGTACGAAGCTTGCATAGCTCAATTGAAAGAAGGATATAACAAAGGAGACAAAATACAACACATTCCTCAAAGTTCTTTTCCAGACATGATCTTCAACAAAAAGGTGAAATAGGTTTTTCAACAAATACGCTCGATTGATAAGTTGACGGACATGTTCAGTAAAGCATTGCTAACCTCGACATTTGAGAAGTTGATATACCAGATTTGAATGTGTTGTCTCCAAGAATTAAGTGATACTTTTATCAGGGGGAGTATAATACGCGGCCGTACTCTTTTTCCCTTCGAGGTTTTGTCCCACCGGGTTTTCCTGGCAAGGTTTTTAATGAGGCAGCTAGCAATGCGTATTACGAGATATGTGTACTCTTTTTCCTTCACTAGGATTTTTTCCCACTGGGTTTTTCCTAGTAAGGTTTTAACGAGACACATCATCTATTAAGACATGGACATCCAAGGGGGAGTGTTATGAAATAATAAGTGTGGATGTCCACCACTCTAGAAATAAATTCCCACTTCCTCCATGATCACAAAGGTTTAATGTAATGTCTCCCACTTCACCCATGATCTTCCCCACATTCTCATATGTTGAATGTCATATTTATTTCTACCCTTTTATATGCCTCTATTTACCACTATAAATAGAGATATAGGGATTCATATTGGATATACTTGAACAACACTTGAAACATATTGGGATGAATAAGAAAGCTCTCCTCTCTATTGTCTCTCTATTTCTATTGTTTTCCTTCTTTAATATTGTTACTCTTTTAACTTAATTTTACAACATATATATATTTATTGATGAAAGTAAAGTGAACTCACCTCAATTTGTAACCAATTCTCATCCTAAAATTAAATTACTCAACCCCTAAACAAACCACTTCAATTCTAACAATCAACCAGAGTGCAGGACTAAGCAAAAATTAGAAATCCACTAAGCAAAAATTAGAAATCCACTCTTAAAACTTACCCAACATTTAGTTCAAACTAACTAGAGATGGTAGCTGGCATTAGTTTAAACTCCTCTCTTACTCTAATATTATCCATCTAATCATGTCATTGCATACGTAACTAACGCATATAAGAACAAATTAAATGTTTACTGCTTTGTCCCAATTACGTGCGAGAATTCTCCTTCATGCAACTTCCTTCCAAGCAGTAGCAAATTTATGCATTAATTTTGGATCACATGACCACATGGTCACTCGACTAAACTCGATATATTATGTGTATAATTCTGAAAATATATCTAGTATTACTTGAAGGAACACATGTTCAAACCAGAACAAGCGGAGCACTGGTTAGGGGTTGTGTTTATTACCTCAAGGTCTCGGGATTGAACCCGAGCTCCTGCACGTTTCTATGTTTTTAATAAAGCAGCATTTTAACTTTCCTTTTTATATTATTCTAAATCATTTTTGTTCTATAATTCTAATTACCCAAAAGCAAAAATCGTGTTTCTATTTATTAAAGCAGGCTTTTAACTTTCCTTTTTATATTATTCTAAATCTTTTTTCTTCTATAATTCTAAGTACCCGAAAGTAAAAACCGTATTTCTATTGTATATTACCTCTAATAAAAAAAAAATCTTTATTTCTAATTACCCAAGTCCCAAAAGGCAAACGAAATCAAAAAACCACATAGGCGCTAAGCTGCAATGAACCAAAGGCAAATTTTTTTTAAAAAAAAACTCATAGCTAATGGTGAACTCATTCTCTTGAAATTCTGGATTAGCTTCTGCTTCCAAGGTTATCATCAATTGCTTGTGTAAATGATCCAGAGCACGTTTGGGTTGGTTAATTGAAAATAGCTATAAGTAGTAGTAAGTTTTAAAAAGTAATTTTCGTATTGAATTTAATTTTAATAAATAAGTAGTTACTACTTACTACTCTACGTGTTTAGGTAAAAGTATTATTAAAACTAATACAGTAATAAGTTATAGAAATGTTAACTGTTTTGTAAGAAAGTGTTAGATAAACAATTTTTCTATTACATGCACCCAACGGTGTGACCTAGTGGTCAGTGAAGTGGATTCGATTTATTATATGCACCCAAGGGTGTGGCCTAGTGGTCAGTGAAGTGAATTAAGAACCACGAGATCTCACGTTCAAATCCCAACTAGAGAAAAAACACTGGGTGATTTCTTTCCATTTCACATTATAAACATTTTTTGTTTGATCAAATATTTTATTATTTTATCCTTTATAATTTTTCTGATTTTTAAAATACCCTTTCCAAAACAAAACCTGAACTTCCTCTTCACCACATATCCGTCGTTCCTCATTTTCTTTTGCAATACTTTTTAAATTTATATTTTCTTTGATTTTAAATTATTTTAATAAATGAACAACTTATGAGCACTTTTGTATTAGACATATTAACTGCTCATTTCCAATTTGACATTTTTATCCAAACATGTAATTACTTATTTATTAAAGTAATTTCTTCATTTTTAAACAAGTGTTAAGTGGAATAATTTATGTTAGTGTAAAACGGCCTGCTGAGTGGGGTGACCACTGTCGTAAGAAAACACTTGTATATTTTTTTCTTTAGCTCTGTTCCAAAAAAAAAAAAAAAATTGTATTACTTTCCTTATTAGTAATTTAGAAACAATTTAATTTTATGAGATAATTTACAGTATATAAATATCTAAGGTTTGTTTGGACCATACATTTTAAAAGTATTTCTTTATTTCTTAAATTTTATACCAAGTCAAATTAAGACCGGAGGGAATGTATATTTTTCTTTCCCCAAGATAGAAGCTGAGTACGTGGATGCACATATCTATAACAGTGTCACCAAACTGCAATACTTTTAATACTCCTAGTACGTTGAAACTCTCGTGGCAAACGACACTGATCTAAGTTCCAAGCACAGATCAAATGGAGAGTGGCGGCGCATTGGCAGGGCTTCACCTTAAACCCACTTATCACCACCACCACCTTAAGCTTCTCCCTTCTTCTTCTTCTTTCACCTATGAACGACATTTTTCTAAGGTATTTTGCTCCACTTTGCTAATGTCCTTTTTTTGTTTTTTGTTTTTTTTCATCGGAACTCGACTAAATTTGGATTGAAAAAGTCACATATTAAGGGTAAAACACTCCCTAATAAAGGCTACTCCGTAGCCAACAGGACTCGAACTCGAGAATTCGAATAAAAGAGTCACCTACCACCTTGTTGGCGCTAATGTCCTTTTTCTCCTCCACTCTTTTCAGCTACTTTAATTTCAATCCGAAATGTCGTTGCAATACAATGCTTATATTTCTTATATTTGTGTAATCTTTTTGTTTCAATTTATTTGTCTTACTTCCATTTTAGTCGGTTTAAAAAGCCTCTTTCTTTATCTTTTATCTTCCAGATCACAAGATTAAAGTACATTTTATATATCCGTAATTTGAAAACTACATTTTATATATTCGTAATTTAAAAACAGAAAATTCAAAAGTTTTCTTTACTTTCTTAAACTCTTGCGCCAATTCCACCAGACAAACAAATTGAAACAGAGAGGGGAGTAATGCTTATTTTCCTTACTTTTGTGTGTTTTTTTTAAATTATCTATTCGTGCTTTTGTAAATTGGAAGTGTTGATTAGTTAATTTTCTCTCTTATACAGCTTCAAAAGCAGTCACCTTTTGGTTCTTATAGCTGTAAATGCTCCATAAACGATGGAAGTCCTCTTCAGGTGTCCTCTCCTGCGAGGTATTCTTTTTTCCTATCTAATGATTTTTCAGTTTTCCAAAATAAATTTTCCATTCATTATTGTTTTGATTTTCGTTAGCCTGAGAAATTCATAATCAGGTAGCCTTAAAAAACGAAGAGCAAATTGAATCAATATCACATCACGAAAGTACATCCATTTGCTGCTTAAAGTTTAAGGTTATGTTTGTGAGTTCTCCCGGCATTTCCTGTATTAAGGTGGCTATTGCGCGAAACGAGAGTAAATTAATTTACATTAATCAATCAACTACCACTCAATGTTGTGGTTAGCTAAGACTAGTTATAGAAAGATTCTACTCTTTTTGTTAGTACATGTAGATGATACTAACTGAATCAGCTAGTCATTTTACAGAACCAGAATAAACTAAGTTACGCAATAATGCTAAATTTTTACTTTATTGTTAGTGCATAAAAACCATAGTACCTGAATTTAGATAGCTTCATCGCCCACAAAATTACAGCAACCATAAGAACCAAAAGCATAAAAGAAAATTACCAGTTTTAAAAAAGAAAAGAAACAAAAGCATAAAAGTAGAGCTTTAATAACATTGATGCATCAACACAGTTTCCTGTAATTATACAATTTTGATTTTCAGACCATCTATCAAGTGTCTCTAGATCTAGTGCTTTACTTGTTTTATCGCCGCAGACCAACTGATAAAAAGTATACTTTCTTTGTATAAGCAGTGCAACACCTGAATTAGCCGACATCGATTGGGACAACCTTGGCTTTGGGATTATGCCTACGGATTATATGTATATCATGAAATGTTCTCGAGATGGAAACTTTTCTAAGGGTGAGCTACAGCATTTCGGGAATATTGAGTTGAGCCCATCTGCTGGGATATTAAATTATGGACAGGTCTGCTTTGCAACTTGCTGCGGTTTTGATTTTCACTTCAAGCAACTATTTTTTCTTCATCTAAAATATATTGCTGTTGTAATTCATTTTAATGATTATGTTCCACTTTATCTATCAGACTTTACTTAAAATGCTTTTAGATATATTGATAGGGATTGTTTGAAGGTTTAAAAGCCTATAAAAGACATGATGGTAATATATTGCTGTTTCGACCCGAAGAAAATGCTCTGCGCATGATGATGGGAGCAGAACGTATATGCATGCCTTCACCATCTGTTGAACAGTTTCTTGAAGCAGTAAAAGCCACTGTTTTAGCAAATGAAAGATGGGTAAATGTCACATTTTAATCTCTTAGTCGCAGATCTTGTTGTTGGGTGATTTCTGTCCTGACTACTTTCCTTTTTCAATTCCTTACTACAGATTCCTCCACCAGGTAAAGGTTCATTATACATAAGACCGCTACTTATGGGGAGTGGATCTGTTCTTGGTGTTGCTCCAGCTCCTGAGTACACATTCCTTATTTATGTATCACCTGTGGGAAATTATTTTAAGGTACTTTTTTCTGCATCATTGGCTTACATGTGCATCTGCTTTTTCTGATGCATAGGCATAGAACTTCTAGTATTTCTTCTCCTTTTGTTTTTTCCTTCTGCTAATGTGCAAACTAGCTTTTCTATTGTCATAAGTGTGACCAGTGACTACTTAATAGTTGAATCCTATAGGCTTTAGATGTTCGAAAAGTAATTTAACTGTTCATCAATTTGAAAATTGCATATTTGTGTACAAAGGTGCATGTATAGATTTTTACCGTACTTCTTTTAGTGTTATCCCCTGTTTGGTACTATATAGTAGCAAGCCTTGCTGTATAAAAAGTTCAAAAGTGAGTATCTTGAAATGTAATTAGTAGAGTGTGGATGTGTGAGAGTATAAAAAAGGGCAGCCCCGGTGAACTAAGCTCCTGCTATGCGCGGGGCCCATGGAAGGGCCGGACGACAAGGGTTTCTATTGTGCACAGCCTTACCCTGCACTTCTGCAAGAGGCTATTTCTACGGCTTGAACCCATGACCTCTTGGTCACATGGCAGCAACTTTACCAGTTACTCCAAGGAATAGTAGAATGGAGTTAATATTCTTTTTTTTTTTTTTTTTTTTTAATATATATAATTCTTTCAGAGGCTATGTAAGAAAGGGTATTACTGGTGTACTGGTAGTTTGTTGGATCACCCCAGGCTTTGATTGTAACTTTTGATTTGTGTTCACAACTGCATCTTTCAGTTTTCCTTTGACATATCACATTCCATGAAAATGTTAATAATTGTAAAAAGGAATAGCTTAAGGTAGACGTCAAGGGTACTTGCACCTTTACTTAAGAGAACTTCAATTCCAAAATCATCTGACTCTACTCAATTGGTCTATTGCCTGGGGATCACACACAACTGCATTTAATACAAGCACAAAAACCTTTTTCATCTTGGAATATTTGTTATATATTTTCCTCACTATGTATGAGATTACCTGTCAAGTCAATTTTCCCTTTCAAGGACTATTTCATCTTTGCGAAATGTTTCAAAGCTATTCAGCTAACTACAGTATTTCCATAGAAATCAATGATGAATTCACCATCCTGGTTGTGAATTAACTTTTCCCATAAACCACCCTGATAAAACTTCCATCAGTATTCATTTCCATTTGAGATGATCATTGTGGTCTAGTGGACAAATTATACTTCACTGCTAAAAGCCTAAGCCTATAGAGATAATTGTTTAAGCTCATCATGAATATATTGATACCTCCCCCAACCCCCAAATTAAAACAAATCCTCTTCTCAAATATATATTTATAAGTATTGGCCCGGGGGGGGTACAAACTACATATATGTTTATTGGAAAGTTTGAGTTGCTGAATGAGTATCATGAGAAGGATTGAAACTAGACGTAAGGTACTGCTTTATGAAGTTTTAATGTGAACAACAACAACATACCCGGTGTAATCCCACATAAGTTTTAATGTGAATGTTATCACAATATTCATTAGCTCCAAATTCCTTTAAGTAAATTCTGAAATGATCAAATTTGTAAGAATTTAAGTCCTTGATGTTGATGGGTGTGGCAATTCTCGGGACTGTTAACTACATCTGGTGTATGAAGTGAAAATTTGATGGAAATTAAATAGTTAACTGGGTTATGATACACTACCTCACAATCTTCTTACTACTTTCAAGACAAAAGGATATGGTGTCAGTAAGGAATATAGAAAGGATAGGAAGATGTATGTCTCTTATTACTTCTCAAAACATCGAGTGACCATGGCATCTTTTGTTGTAAAATTTCATGTTTGTATTCAAATAATTATGTTATGCTTTGGGTCCCTTTCTATCGTCACTTCATTTTACTTTCTTGGCAGGAAGGTATGGCACCAATAAATTTGGTAGTTGAGACGGAAATGCATCGCGCAACTCCTGGTGGAACTGGAGGTGTCAAGACTATAGGAAATTACGCTGCAGTAAGCTAGGTTTATGGAAATTTTGCTTATTTCAGATATCTGTTTAATGTTTATGTATTTCAAGGTTACCTGCTGAAAGCCTTAATTGGACCCTGACTTATTCTATTTTCTTGGGGATTGACAGTGACAAGTATTGGTCCCACTTATCTTGCTTATCCCTTTTGTCTTCTGATGCCATCCTCACCCTTTGTTCTTCCTTGAATATATGATATGTCGTGCATTCAGCTTTCCCCTTGAACTTCTACATTCCATCTGACAAGCAGATGAAGTCATTTCTTCAGATTTGTGCATCCTTGTGCAACTGACCTGGAGTGGTCTATCTTATATCTTGGTTACACTGATGTGTTCCAAGGTGTGTTATTTTATAATCATGTTATGCATGGAAATAACTAAATTGATAGGGGAGCTGGGATCATGAAATTATTCATTCTTCTGCAACTGACCTAGAGTGTGTATCGTATTCTTCTTTACTTTTGAGTCTTTCACTCGTGTTACACTTGATGTGTTTACAAAGGTATTTGCAGTTTTATAATCATATTTGGAAACACACAAATCTATAGGCTAGCTGTGATCATGAGAAGAAAAACATTGTGCTTCACCTAGTTATTTGATACCTAAATGGATATTAGGGTATGGCTGATCAAAACTAGTTTGGTGCCAGGGTGTAGTTTTTATTGTATATGGATAATAAAATCTGCAATTGTTGATGAATTCATTTTCATTTGTGGGTTTCTAAATGTAGGTTCTGAAGGCACAGAGTGCTGCTAAAGCAAAAGGTTACTCTGATGTTCTGTACCTTGATAGTGTTAACAAAAGATACCAAGAGGAGGTTTCCTCTTGTAATGTTTTCATCGTGAAGGTATAAGATAACGTCAATTTTATTTGTGCACCTAAATTATTCTTTTAGTATTTTCATTAGGGCTAATGACACAAGAAATGTGTCCAGAGATTTTCTAAAGCAAACTCTTATTATGTGTCCGTTTTATCTTTTCCATTGTGGCTTACATATGTGGATTAGTTCATCATTGTCACTTGTCGCAAAAGGACTTTCGTTCTCTGGGAAAAAAAATTATTCTTTCCTTCCAGTGAATGTGTGTAAAATCTTTGCACATGTATTAGGCCAATTAAGATATTTTCTAGTCTTAAACAAGAATAAAATATTTTAGATTCACCAAGATATTTGTCAAACGGTGGCATCTTTCCTACAAGGATCCGAACAGACTTCTTTGCAAATTATCATAATGATGAACTATGTTTCTAAATACTTTTTTCTCAGGGTAATCTGATAGCAACTCCTGCAATTAAAGGAACCATTCTTCCTGGTATCACACGAAAGAGCATAATTGATGTAGCTGTAAGCCAAGGATTCCAGGTAACCCACACACAACCCTTCCCCCGCCCCCCCCCCCCCCCTTCCCCCCCCCCCCCCCCCCCTTCCCCCGCCCTCCCCCCCCCCCCCCCCCCTCCGCCCCCCCCCCCTTCAAAATTCAATTTCTCGATACCATTGGTATATAAGAATTAATAAACCGTCTAGCTTACCCAACGAAGATGATGTTCATATTTGTAATGAACCTCAGTCTAGAAAGCTCAGAGGCAATGAATATTGTCCTTATGCTACCAATTAGCATATACAATTCTGAGTTTAGTTGAATATCATTACTAATTTTACAGTTTTGGTGGATGAGAAAAACATTGCAGACTGATTATTCAACACATAGGTAACTTGAGAGTTGTTTTCATGTGTTAGCTATGAAAAGTTTGGTTTGCAATCTCCGATTTATGCAACAAGGTGATTGGGAAATGGTTTTGCATTGCTTAAATTGCCTAGACAGAACTTCAATTCTATTGAATGATAGAAGTGAAATTCAATGACTTTGGCATATATGTTGGTCGTCTGGTTACAAGAACAATTGGAATCTTTCAAGTTTAGCTCTTTCCACGGTGAGAAATTCGTAGCAAGGACGCTTTGATGATTAGGTTGCTGACATAATGATGGACTTTACCTTACCATCAAACAATTGAACTCGGGAAAGAATGGGAACTTCCTTTAATTTTAGTTCTATTTGTTCACTTGGCTTAGCCGGTTGCTGAATACTTCATGTATCACAAGACTATTATTCTAAGGCCATAATGTCAATATGCAGGTTGAAGAACGGCAAGTGTCTGTGGATGAATTGCTTGATGCTGATGAAGTGTTCTGCACAGGAACTGCAGTGGTTGTATCTCCAGTGGGCAGCATCACTCATCTCGGGAAAAGGTATCTACATAAATTGGAATGGATCTAGATAGATTTTTTCATCCAGATACTATCCATTTCAGTGTGTTATCATTTTAGTGTTGTTTCCCTACTGCTGCAAAACGTGAGATGGCCCTGAACATATACATCGGATAGTGATTTGTAAAATTAGTGTTTTTGTCAATGTATAAATACCAGTGTGAACGTTCGTATGTGTATATGTAATGAAGATAATTTGATTAAATACTGCGGTGTACATTTATGCAGGGTAACATATGGAAGTGAGGGGGTTGGTCGTGTGTCAAAGCAATTATATTCTGCACTTACTAGCCTTCAAATGGGACTAGCAAAGGATAACATGGGTTGGATGGTTGAGCTAAAATGAGCTTTGCTATCTAAGGGATAGTACCGTCTTTTGAGTTGTAATGAGCTTTGCTATCTTTGGATTAAAGTTATATATACACTGGTAGTTTATATATTTTTCACGCTATCAGGGCAATTGTACCACTCATAGCAGGTTATTAATTTATTTTCAAGGTTTCCGTATTAGGCTTGTCATGGAGAATTACTGTTGTATGTCAAATTTAATTGATGCTGTAAAAAATCTATGCACAGTCCGTGCACATAACTTCGACTCTTTCCCATTTAGCTATAGTTTTTGTGAAGTTCTAGACTTGTCATATAGACTTTTCTCTTTGTCAGTTAACAATCTCGGTTGATATCTGTTATACGTACTTGGGTGAAGGTGAGAAGTAACGAAAGGGTGTTGTACATTTAGGGAAAGGGACCGGTAAAGTTCACTCATTCTTCTAATTTGGAGGGATATTACTAGAGAAAAGCCTTGAGCCGAGGGTCTATAAAAAACAACCTCTCTATCTTTTCAAGACAGAGTGCATGCCTCACAGACACTCTCTACCCTCCCTGCACTCCACCTACCTGACGACCTGGGATGTTGTTGATTATTAGAGAAAAGGGCCAAATATCCTCTATATAAGAGATTGGCAGATTGCTAATCACCTCATTAACGTTACTTATTATATTATTTAACCAAATCATTATCGCTGGCACTTCTTTCATTTTAAACAATCTGTAAAAAAAAACCTAGACGCTACACCCATCAACCAGCCTCACACGCCCCTAAGCTCCGCCGATTACATTGGATATGAAGTTGTGAAATTATAAATAAAATATCGACAAATTTGCAACAACAAAGTTTGATACATGTTTCAGATTTTCTCTTTTCCACTCCTTCACAGATTCGATCAACTATTTCTCTACCAGAAAACAATAGTTTTTGGACATCAAGGCTCAAGCACTCTGTTATGAGTTACGTTAGCAAACAATGGATGCACGATGTATACTACATGATACACAAAATAGTCATGGACTGTACACCGAGTATATACTGCTCATACACATTATAAGTAGTACCTTGCATTGTGTATCCACTACACGGGCCATACTGATGTTCAGATTAATAAAAATACTCCACTTTCGCGTGGTTCAGTACTTCAGTTCTTCCAAGTATAAAGAAAAATGTGGAGTACTTAAAATTACTTATAAGATACATAGTTTCATTAAGGAACTAACTAAATACCATATTTCGGATGACAAGATTCACAAAATGCAGCAGGTTTCTTTCTGAGAACCAGAGAGCCAAATGAAGCAGAAAGCAGGAAAACCATACGGCACCACTGGAGTGGGGTAATTCGATCCAGGTACAACATCATGCAATGTGATTCATTGAAGACCTGTAAAATCACAAATGAATTAGTTTCTTTTCCTTAATAAAATCAACTAAATCACAACGAAAATTTTGAAAACCTGCCTAGGAAACTGTTACGCTGAATTTTCATCACAATCATCAGGACCAATTGACATAAAACCTTTTATGTGCATTAACCTAGACTACTAGTGCAGCTAATGCAGAGATTACTACTTTGGATTGGTCTACGTACTCACTGATATTCGTATCTGTCCTATTGGCTTGTATTCTAGAAGGGCTCGTTTGGTTGCCAGTTAGAGAGGAGTTATTGATGTATTAAAAATATCATAACTTTATACATTGTTTGGTTACAAAAATGGGAAAAATTAATCACACATAAAATCAAGAATAAATTATACAACGTTTGGTTTGTTTTTTCCCCACATAATACATATCATTAATACAATGTTTGGTTCATGTTTTTCTTTTTCGCAAAACTAATACATGTATAAGTTATGAGGGAATATGTATTATTTTATGCCAGATAGAAGATGAAATATAACTAGTACATGAATAACTAAAACCCTATATAACTAATACATGTATAACTAATCCTTGCATTACTAATACCTGCATAACTCTAACCAACAACCAAACGACCCCCTATGGTGTAACGTATTGCAACGCAAGGAGACAAATCCATGTTCTTATTCAACTTATATACTGCATGGATTGAGAAAACGAGGGATAGCTAAAGGAGTCACAGGAATCTATAGAAGCATGAAATATAAATTAGAAGAATTTAAGGTCAGGGAAAGATTTAACATACCTCAGGAGGAAGGTGTATATCCAATGGCAATCAAAGATCAGGAGGGAATATAGAGAGCTTGAACCCGATGTTTTTAGTCCCCTCTTGAGTTTGCTTGCCTTTTTTGGCTTGTATATCCCGGGCAGATTTTGCTGCTTTGGTGGAATTTTGCAACTCCATCACTTGGAGGCTACGTATATCAGCCAGGCCGATGGGAATTTCCTCAAGGTTATCGCAGCATCTGAGAACAACGCGCTTAAGCCTTGGAAATTGATCAGTTGAAGCAGTCCATGAAGCTAAGTTTGTCCGTTCAATCAACAAAAACTGTAGGGAACGAAAACCTCCGACTTTTGGCTCCCAACACTCCCCCTTGCATGCGTTTTCTTTCAGCTTCAGAACTTCAAGGTTGTCTAACTGCCCCAATATGGACATATCACCCCACTCCAACCAGGTATCTGATAAAGACAACTTCCTCAACTTTGTTGGAAAGATATATGCTTGAGGAAGGGACAATTGTTTCCCTGTTTGACGGCCATCATTTATCAGCTTCAGGTTTTCAAGGCAATGTAGCTTCGTAACGCTGTTGAACGATCCCGTCTTATTTGCTTCCAGCAGCAAGGCTAATTTCCCACGAATGCCCAGTTTTTTCAAGTTTGGAGCCCTTGCAAACACTTGTTCTGTGCAACTTTCAGGTGAAATTGTGGAGAGAGTTTGTAGGCTTTGATTTACTAAAGCAACTTTATTACTTTTTGGGGCAGCAGGTGTAGGCAACTTAGCACAAGTGTTAGTGTGCAAATGCCTAAGTCGCGGGAGGCTCCATATATCTGCTTGAATATCAAGAGTGCTTTGTTGTGTGTTAATGATGAGGGTTTGTATGTTCCAAAGTTCCCAATGCGTTTTGGAACCTTGACCAAGTCAGAAGAGATAGCAATATACCTCAAGTGATACAACTGAAAGAACTCCTTGCAAAAGCGATTGAATTTGATGGATTCAACATCCAAAACCCTTAGCAATGGAAAGCCCTTTGGTATGACAGGGATATCAGCAGCAGGCATCTCAATCTTTTTCGAAGAAAAAGATAATAATGACCTGACATATTCACCAACGGGCTTTGTAGACAAAAATTCTAGAATTGAGGAATGAATAGACAAACGACGGTAGCTGGATAGTTCCCGTTTTCCAGGAAAAGATTGCTCAACACCTATTTTTACTTCTTGGAAAAGATTTTCCTCTTTCGTAGCTTCTTGCTTGCAAAACTCGTGCAACAAGTCATGAAGACGACACGTTTTCATTTGGCCATCAGATGCCCGTTGCATTACCATCACTAGATTTCTATTGACGAGATCGTTCAAGTAGTCCTCTGCTTTATATTCAAGTGGTAAGTTCCCTTTGTACTGGATGAATCCTTCAGCGATCCACATTCGGATCAATTTCCAAGCAGGAATCTCAAAGCCCTTGGGAAATGCACCACAATACAAAAAGCATGCTTTCAAATCGTAAGGCAAGCGATCATAACTCATTTGCACCAATTTATTACAATTCTCTGGATTGTCTTTATTTATAAGGTGTTCGCCCACGCTCTGATCCACTTGTTCCCACTCCCTTGTTGTTTTGCCTTTTCCTATTAAAGCCCTGCAATCACCACAATTGCAAGGGGTAATCCCTTACATTTTCGGGCTATGCTTTGTCCAGGTCTTCCTAATTCATCAGGACATTTATCCTTTTGAAAAACTTTTTTCTCTAGTAAAATCCAACTTTCTTTGGCAGTTAAAAACTTCAAATTGTGAGGGGTATCATTGCAGTGTTTAGCGACTTTACTATCTCGAGTAGTCAACAATACCCTATTGTACTTATTGTTGTTTGGGAAAGCAATCTTGATGCGTTCCCAAGCTTCTGTAGACCATACATCATCCAAGACAACCAAGTATTTTCCTACTTTTCCCAAAAACCCTTGTATTGTGTCAGCTAAATCCTCCTCACACATATCATGATATTGTTTGGTGTTCCGTGTGAATTTACTGATGATGTTGAGAAATAATTCTCTTCTCCTGTAGGATTGAGAAACATAAACCCAAATACGAGTAAAGAACTCGTATTCAATTTTAGAATGCTTGTAAATCTTGTTTGCTAGGGTAGTTTTGCCAAGTCCAGGCATACCAACAACTGGTATAACCACTAGATCGCCTGGCCCTTCAAGAAGACGGTCGATTACCTTGACTGCCTCCTCGTCAAAACCCACAACAGCATCTTCCTCTACCACCGGAGGCTTTTAAAACAAAGAAGATAAATATTAGATTTGTGAAATTATATATCATTCACTATCAAAATCTTCAAGAATTTCTTTTGTACAATTTCACAGCTTACATAGACATAAATCACAAGTTAACTTGATTTATGCATTATTTCAGAATAATGAAATATAACATTTAAGTAGTTCTGAAAACTTAGTTTTATTTAGACAAGCGAAGGAATCACACTAAATTTTAATTTAGGTAGTTAATAAATTTTAATTTAGGTAGTTAATAAGTTTAAATTCTTAAAAAATGTAATTATAAAATATTCTACTTTGGTGTATGTGACAATCTTTTTGGATCTTTCCACATGAAAAAAGTCTACATAAATTAAGACGAAAGAAGTACTAATATTTAACTATGCTAGCCTGATAAAATGAGATGAGCAGAAACATTTTTCAAAGCTAGAAGCTCCAATGCAGAAGTATATAGGATGGTACTAGCTGGATGTGTGTATTATATTTGTCAAGAAAGGAACCAGAGAGTTTTTCAAAACAAAGCAAGAACCACTGATTTTATTATCAAGCTACTGATCCAGGAGATATACTTTAGAGGAAGCAGAAAACCAAGGTTGACAAGAAGGCTACTAGACCTGAACTATTATTATCCTTTGTAATGCCTGTACTTAGGATGAAATGTTGCTAGTTGCTGGTAGTTCTCATTAAGGTGATGAGAGCTATTTGCCTACCCTACCCTTAGTGATCCTTTCTTTGTGCTGTACATAAAGACTACTTGGTAATAAAATCTTTATTTACCAAAAAGAAAATGTCAGACTATAAAATTTTATTGTACTTGTGATCTATAATTCATCAGTTTATGCTGACATCTTTGTACAATTAATCAGTCTTTTGTAAGAATATCTTTGTTGAAATGAATTTTTAGAAGAAACAGTATCATGCTTCCTTATCCTTTGTGTGTGCTGATAGGCAAAGTAAAAGAGTTAAAAAAAAAAAAAGCATCACTCTTAAGCTTTTTTCTCACAGCAAGGTTTGATGCAGAAGAAGCCAACAAGTAAATTGGTAAGCTTCTAAAATTTGGTTCATCAATTTAAGGTTTTTAAAAATTTCACACAAATTCAAGGAACTATGTTGTACTGGAAATATTATTGGATTTTGATCTATTAGTTTATGGAAGGAGAGCCTTGGCGTAACTGGTAAAGTTGCTATCATGTGACCAGAAGGTCACAGGTTCGAGCCAAGGAAACAACCTCTTGTAGCAACTAACATTTCATCGGTTTGGAGGGCTTTGTTTCATTGGAAGCTGCCTTATTCTTAAAGTACTGAAGTAAACTTCAGCTTTGCAAGCTAATTTAGCAGAAAATTTTGAAATGGACTTAATTTTATAATGGGTAGGGCGTAGGGTACTAATCTATTGAACCTTTGGACTAATTAGTTGGGAACATATAATATGGGTAGGGCTAAATGTAATGTATAAAAATTTCAAAGGTTCGGTATCCAAAAATCCGAAGTACTAAAACCGATATCCAACCCGAAATGCAAAAAATTAAAAAAAAAAAAAAAAAATCTAAAGTCCAATCCATAATCCAAATATCCAAAAAATTCGGATTTCGGGTTGGCCCAAACTATGCCCACCCCTAGGCTAGTAGCTACAAATGAAAACATATTTCACGTAGGGATCTAGTAGCTCAGTCGGTTGGCTATATGAGCTTTCACCTTATTGGTGAGGGTTCAAATCCCCACATTATAATCCCCTTCCCTTACCCCTATGTAATTAAATGAAATTAGAAAAAATTAAAGAAAACATATTCACATCTTAAGTAATTTGGGGGCCAAGTTAACACATATATAATCTAATAAAGGGATTGAAGTAGACTTTCTGGAAATCTCAAACCGTCCCAAAACATATTTATACGAAGCTTAAAATCAAGAAAAATCTAAGTGTCTACGTTTTCGACGAAATTTATTTCCATCAAATGACTAAAACTAGAATACACGTCGTGTTTAGTATAATTGTATATATAAAAGAAAGGGAAAAAGGCTCAAATATGCCATCGAACTATCGTCGGTGCTCATTCATGCTAATTCGTTAATAGTTGGCTCCCAAAAATACCACCGTGCATACTATTTCGGGTCATATATGCCATTACTCACTAACGAAACTCTACTATTACCGGATTTTGCCACATGGCATTATCTAAACCCTTAATTTTACGAGTGGCATATATGAGCATTTCATAGTTCATTGACATATTTTCGAGCCTTTCCCCAATTCCTATATAAATCTCCATCTTTCTTCGAATTTTATGTAACAAGTTTAGTGCAAGGACAAGTTTATCCCTTATACTAATAAAATTATTATTTTACATGGAAAAACTATGATCTCTTATTTAATTGGATTATGAATCTAATCTTATTCTACATCCTGCACAATTTTGACGTACTTTATGGCTCTTTAGAAAAAACTTCAAAAAAAAACAAATAGAATTTATTTAAGAAAAAAAAGAAACAGATTTAAAAGAGAATACACTAATGAGGTGTAGATGAGTAATGAAAAGTGGAGAGTTACATATGAGTCAAATTTGGGGTGTATATATAGATGAGAAGATATGTTTCCGTAAGTTTAAATTTTGAATAAGTGATCTAAACCTAATGGGAATTGATAATATCTAACCTAATGGGAATTGATAATATCTAACCAAATTTAGATAAACGAATGAATCTGAATTTATTTAAATTTCACCATTTAAATAGGGGATAAACACTCTAAACCAAACAGTTTCAATGGAAATTTAATCTGCAAGAGTCCTACGCCTGCATATAACTAGCTAATTATCTTCAATTGCACAGATTGGTATATATAATTGTATTTGACTCTATCTTAAAAGAGTCCTACTGCTGAAACCATGCTCTTCAATTTCTTATATAAATTGCTGTAAGACTTTCCGTAACACAGTTCAAATTCAACATTGAAAAACAAATACGTTGTCCATTATATACATCAAAAATATGTCTCCAAAAATTGACTTTATTGGTGATATATCGAGTAATAAGATGATGTGGACCTTAAAGGTTAGCGTAGTGCGATGGTTGCTGATATTGAAAATGTCGACAACGTATTGTCGCTAAGAGATGTTTGTTGCGGGGTGAGAGGGTATGTTTACGATTTTGCTATTCATTACATAATTTTTATTTCATAGCTATATGATCTCATTTATTTGTATCCATAAATTTAAACTCGCTCAATGTATTATTTGTTTTCAGGGGGGTCGTATTCAGGCATCTTTGGGAAAATCTATTATGAACAGGTTCCAAATAGAGATAAAGGAACTAGGACTATATTATATAAGACCAACAATCACCAATTTAAGCTAATGTTCACCCATAGAACGAGTGTGGAGGAAACAATTGATGCACACTTTGGTATGGAAGTCTTCAATTTTCGACCATTTGAGCACTTGATAAATCAAGTGAACGTTGAGGATACTAAACGTTTCGGTAATTATTCTTCTTGCATTTTGATTAATTGGAACATTTTACCAACTTTATCACAGACATCTTTTTACGTTGTGATAGATGTCATAGGAGAGATTGTTAATTACGGACCTCTACAAGAACACAAGCAAGGTGATAAGTCGCCGCTTTTATGAATGTTGAACTCCAGGATCATGAGTAAGTTCGCGATCATGAATTCGATTAGTGATATATTTCATGTTGTCCCGCTTTCATATGATTAAGTTGCACATTTTTTTCATGTAGGAATAATAATATTTCAGCTACTTTTTGGGGGAATTTGTGGAGCAAATCGTGCCACACTTGGATACTTCTATCGAAAAGCCTGTCATTGTGGTTATGCAGCTAATATGAGCTTATAAGTTTCAAGGTTTTTAGCTAATTCTGATGTACATTGGGTTCTCTTTTGTGTATATTTAACATATGATTAAATATATAGATAAACGGTTGCAGGTAAATATTCCGTACGTATTCTTGGCATGCTTCGAAACTCTGGATTAATCAAGATTTGCCTCAAGTTGCAGAATTTAGTTCCAGGTTTATCATACTATAAATTCCATTTATAAGTTTTAAAATATTTATGGAATTTTTTATTATATTAGGCTTTCTTACAAATTTTAATACATGTAGATTGGAAAATGTGCGTGGGGAGAAATCCGAGAGGATTTCTTAAATACCCTATCAACGTAATTATTCTATTGCGGAAAGTTGGCTTAGAACTCAAGTTAAAACAATCGGAAACTTGGTTGAGTGTCTTGAGTGAGTACAACCGTTTGGAATTTTCATGATTAAATAGTAGCATGTCGTATAAAATTTTTAACGGTTTTTTAATATAGGAAGGGAGAGCTTCGGATTGTTGCCACTAGTGTATATAGAACTTAAGAACGGTTGGTCGTACCGAAATTTGCATAAAATGCGCCAAGAAGGTTTACAAAGTGGGCGGTAAATTTAGCGCCGAGTGTAAAAGCAACGAAAATTCTGCGCTAACCAGGTTCGAAAGCAATCTAATTTCGATAAATGAGATCATTAAAACATAGAATAAATAATTTTTAGAACACCTGCCTTTCAGGTATAGACTACAAGTTAGAGTGACAGATAATAGTGGCTCTGTTTCTTTGTTAATTTGGGATCGCGATGCGACAAAGCTCATCGGTAAGACTGCTAATGAATTAAGAGCGGGATTACTTGAGGTATGTTATTCTCTTTAAGTTTTTTTTTTTTTTTTTTTTTTTTTTTTTTTTTTTGTTATTTACTACTTCGATACTACTTTGATTTTAGAAGTACTGCGCCCATTCGATGCATTTTCATATCCACCGGAAATGGATAACATTCTGAATAGAAGGGTCATATTTAATGTGGCTGTAAAGAGCGACAACATAGAGAACCACGATGAAGTTTATGGTGTTATTAAATTCAGCGAAGATGAGGATCTCATTAAACAGTATGGTTCTGCTCCAAGCGAAGATGCATTCTATGTATGTTGTTTTACAAGCATATCTCATAACATATAAATTTGTTAGTTGATGTTAAATATTTTTATTATTGATTATGATTGTTGTTTGACAGGATCCAGATTTCAACCATGGAAAAAGACTAAATACGTAAATAATGAGCTCACGGTGATATGGACACTCACTTTTACATCCTTTTAAAGATTATTTGAAAAAACTCATAAAGAAACTTATTTTTTTCTCGACGTTCATATCTTAATTTTGTAGGATTCCATCGCTGAAAATGACATGAGCTCTCCAACAAATACCCCTGCAAAGAGGAGTAGATCGGAGAGTGGGTCATCTGTGGTTGAAGTCGATGATGATCCCAGTGCACAACTTTCTAGCAATAAGGCCAAAAGAGTGATAAAGAAGGAGAAAATTGCATGAGTCTCTAAATGTAGAGGAGACTTAAACAAGATACGTTTAGTCGGATGACAATTTTTAATTTTTAGTTTTAGTCGTGGCATTTAGTTTAGTTCTGAACGATGTGTTTTGATGGCGCCAGTCACCTGGTGCGATTGCTTAAATTTTATGGATTGCAAGCTTATGTTATAATTTTCTCTGGCTTTTCTGGAACTTTATGACATATATAAGAATTTTGTGGTTGGATGCACACTATCTGTTATCAAAAACTACTTTGAAAATGCAAATAATTGTGAAGATTTATGATATGGTGTCTTTTGATCCATTTCGTTACCAGCAAGTAAGAATTTCATTTGACTTCACCATTAATGCTTTATATCCTTCAATATTTACTCCTATAAAATTCTAAGTCCTTCGTATAAGATGAACAAAACAAATAGATATATTCTGAACTTTTCTTTGTCTAGGTAAATATAGCAATGTTATGTTGAAAAATGGTTCAAATATTATGACACTACATCTTATCGTAATATCCCATCTGCCTAAGTAAATTAGTATATCTTTGCAAGTCTGTTCAAAATAGACAAATAGAAAGAATAGAAGACTGGGTCCTTTGTATCCTTTCACTGCTGGGGTCTATGTCGCATTGATGATGGCCCAGGTCTGCTTTTTATTTCAATCCATATGGTTGATTTTATTTTTATGTTTGAGTCGTAAAAGTAGGTCCACTGTGTGTATATTGAGCTGCTGTCAACTTGAATCTCTTCAAAATCCTTCTCTTCATATATGCTCTCTTTTTAGTTTTTAGCTACAAGAGCTTTTTACCTACTGAGATAATGTGACACTTAAGTATGCTTCCTGATAAAGACCTTGTGTTTGAAATAAAAAGCATACTTTTCTTACTCTGGAATTAGAAATATTTTTCAAGCTACCTTGGTGTTGAGAACAAATAGATGTAAAGTCTCGGAAAGCTTCATCACCACTGCAATACTTTGTCGAGATATGGAAGTTTGCTTAACTGACTCATAAGAACGAACTGCCTGTATCTAATCTGCTAGATAATCTGCTTTTTAGCCACAAAAGCTGCTGTTGTTGCTTTATTTATCAATTGGCATATCTTTTGATACTTCCATACAGTGGGTATTTGTTTATATTTGTCATCTGAAATGATAACATATGTACCTGTTCATTCAACTTACTTCTTTCAAGTCTACTCCTTTATCAGTTCAGGGCAGAAGAAAAACTGAGAATTATGTGGTTTGGATACACACTGTTTATCGAAAAGTACTTTGAAAAGGCAAATGAGCGGAGAATTATGGTATAGTGTCTTTTAATCCATTTCATCACCAGTATAGATTAGCATAAAAATAAGGGGTCGTTCGGTACGCGAACCAGACTATCCCGGGATTATAATCCTAGGACTAATTTATCCCATCTGGAAGGTGTGATAAAATAATTTATCCCATCTTGGAAGTGGGATAAAATAGTCCCAAGGTTAATAGGATAAGGTGTGATATCCATCATTAAATTTAATACTTTTTATACTCTGTATGGTAGAAGATATAAATTAATCCCCCGATAAATATATACCTTCTACTAAACATGATACCAGTGTTTACACATGGACAACTGTATGTTGCTCTGTCACGGGTGACAAGTAGGGAAGGGTTAAAGATTTTAGTTTACGACGATGATGGGAAAATAACAAATGGAGCCAAAAATGTAGTGTACAAAGAGGTTTTTCGTAATTTGATTTGAGAGATTGTTAAATAAACTTTTCGCTTAATTGTTATCTTTTACTGTTGTCTTTTGATCTTTTGGTCTTAACATGCCAGACAGATTGCTAAATGAATTGATCATGTGAATTGCTTCTTCTTAATCAAAATGAGGATTTTATCCCAGTACTCTTTGTTCTCAATCTTCTTCACAAAGCATATCAATTTCGTGGCTGAATACCAATCAATGGTTCGCTGAAGGCAGATATATTATGAGCAGCATGGTAGTGAGGCTCTAATTTGTAGTGACAGTGAGGAGGATATTGCTGAACCAGAGGAAGAGAAACGTTAGTTCTATGAGAGGGAGGACAAAATTCTTTGGTGAGTTCACATGATACAGTTTGTATTACAACTTCATAAAACATTAACACTTTGCCGTTGTTCATTTATTAAACAAATTTTTGTTTCAGTTTTGAAGAGAAAAACTGACCATAGATGTTTTGGAGAGCTGAATTTGTAGCCACTGAGGAGTAATTGGAAGTCATGAAACAATGGTGGCAAATTCCATGGTTACTCATGTAAATTATTAATTTCAGACAAAGGAGCTGGAAGCATTAATTAGACGATTAAGAAGTTCAACAAAGGTATACTTAATGATGGTCATACTTTCTTTTTTGGATATTTTACATACACAGAAGTAAAATATCAGTTGAAATTGTATTAACATAGTTCTATCTAAAATGTTCAAACAAAGCAACGTGCTTAGTTTTCACTAATATCGATGCGCGGGTACAGATACTAGTCAAAAAAAAATATTACACTTTAATGTGAGATTTATTTGAACTCCTGGAAATAAATTCTTAAATGGAATATAATATGTAACATGGTTGTGAGTTGATAAGTACGGCGTAATGTATATCTTGTTTTGTTTAGCTTTATAATCACGCAACTCAGAGTCCCAATTTAAAATTTATAGTTTTGAATTTGTCATCAAATCCATATCTAGTTCTAGTTATTGGAGTTTAATATATTTAATAGATTGTTTAAAAAAAAAAAAAATATAAGTACAAAATCTAAACAAATTAAAGCTGTTGAATTCATTTGGACATGTTCCAAATATCATAGGTCCACCCCTACATTAACCTCATATATTAATGAAGTTACCTGTGATTTTAGGTTTGAGTCCTGAGTATGGATTTTTTTTTTTATTAAGAAGTGCTTCACCTTTAAATGGACCTTATATAATGCGAATCCTAATTTCTTAGGGGCTCTAATGCAAACATCAGATGCCGGATGAAAACAAAAAATGAAAATGAAGTGTACTTGAATAATATTCTACGAATATGCTTATTCTTCCTATCCAATGATACAATGAGCATTGACCAAATCATTTTACACACTACAATGAAATTTTCTTTTGTTTGTTTTAACTTGTTGAAGTTATTCTACACTTGAATATATGTTGCTTTCTTTCTTTGAATATATCATTAATACTCCAACAGTATATATGTGTGTGATGATTTAGTGTATACATCGAGTTCTTATAAATTATGAGTTGGCTGGGTGTCCTGATACTTCTAAAATGGTTTCTATCATACTTTGGGACAACAAAATTTAAACAAGATAAATCACCCAACTTTTGACCCCGTGACCTTTTTTTTTTTTGGCGTATTGCATAAAAAATATTACTCTCTTTGTCCCAATTTATGTGGCACTTTTTGTTTCCCTAGATTCAAATTGTACGAATTTTGATCAATATTTTAAGATGTATTTTTTCACCAAAATGATATGAGAAAAGTTGCAAATTATAGTACTTTACATGTAGTTTTGAAATATATAAATTTTAATCTTATAATATTAAGTTAATCTAATCCAATTTAGTTCCAAATTTAGTCAAATTGACTTTCAAAAAACGAAAAGTGCCACACAAATTGGGATGGAGGGAGTATCAACTATATAGCGTGAAACATGTTGGGGAAATGAAGCAGAGAAAGCAAGTCAACAAGGGTATGTTAATAAATTATCAAGTAAACTTTTTTGATGAAACATCCATATCATGATAAAAAATTAGTCTTTGTTTTATTTAATTTCCTCAATTTTCTTCCAAGGATATTAAATACTCAATACACAAGTTCAATGAGAAGTTTTATCCATCCATATTTGAAATATAAATGAAGAAATATAAATGAAAAAAAAATGACCTCTAAACTTTCATGATATACTCCCTCCATTCCATAATAAGTGACTTTTTAGGCTTATGTACACTCCTTAAGAAAGTGCTCACTCCTAGAAAATTAGGATTATTTTTACTAACTTACCCCTAATTAAATGCCTAGAAAAAGAAAAGCTTAATGATTCTTGATTATGTAAATAAGGGTCACTTTGGAAGAAGAAGAAGATCAATTTCTTCTTGAAATCCTAAAGCATCACTTATTTTGAAACAAAATGAAAAGCCTAAAATATCACTTATTATGGAATGGATGGAGTATATAATGAAAGAATTTGCTTTTCAAACCAAAAATAATGAACAACTATTGCAAAGAGAACATATATGTGCATCTAACATATAACGCCTATTTCGGAAAAATTGCAACCTAAATTGATAAATTTATACAACGCTTTTAGTCCCTCAAATATCAATAAATTACAAATTTGGTTCTTGTGATTCCTGGTTAAACACATTTAACCTTCAGTTAATTGATGTATATACTTTTAATTACTCTGACTGTGAATCTTCTCATATTTAACAACTCAATAATCCCTAAGCCGTTCAATTATCAAGATGTTATGTAATTGTTAATTATACTCCATATTTAAAGGTGATATAACTCTAAAAATAGTCTTAAATGTTAAGTTAACTACTTAAAATTGAAGGCGGAACCAGAATATGAAGCTTGCGAGTTCGTGATTCTACTTCGTTTAAGTTATTGGCCTTCTAAAGTAACAATTTATATATATTCAATGAATTTTTCAAGACAAATACTAGGTTTGGCCGAACCCGCAAGTTCTATGCTAGCTCTGCCCCTGCTTAAAATATAACATCATGTAATAGAAAATAAATAGAATCACTAACTTGGAAAATAAGATAAATCCTCTATTATACAACACTTCTTTTTTAGTTAGTTTTTCAGTTATTGTAGTCATTGCCGTAAGCATATCCAAAAAACTTCAACGGACTTGCTTCACGTCAATGCCATCTCAGTTTAACATGTTTTATTCATTTTTTTCAAAGTTCTTGGATCCAATAACTGATTATAAATAATTAAAATATTCTCTCGTATTCTTCATATATACAATTCCTCTCTTTCTACAAAGCATGAGCTTATGTCACGCACATATCAAAATGGCAAAATACTCCACATTTCTCCTCTTCCTCTTCTTCCTCCTTAACTCTCTCCCATATTTCCATGCATCGCCGGAATATTCCCGTCCTGGTACCCGTCCCACCATCTTCACCGGTCTTACCCGGCCCAAATCCGAGCCCGAACAGGTATACTAACAACAACATTTTAGTCACGTAGCATCAAATTTTTGTTTACATACATCTTTTTGGTATCTAAAACTCATGATCGCTAGTCCGGCTAATTCGAATTTGTGTCGAGTTGACTTGCTAAGAGGCCTGTAAAGGGTAAAACGCTCCCTAGTAGAAAACTGACTACTTTAATTTCCTGTCTTATCTTTGAAAAATAGCCACGCTGTCACGGACCGAGTTTCAAAATCGACGGGTGAAATTCCACAATTTTAGCCTCTATACTGAAAAATAGCCACTGTCATGGAGTTTAAAAATCCGTAGATGATTATAAACTCTTTGGCTTAACCATCCAGTCTTTGAAACTCACTGACTCGACTATTCAGATCCATACTAAGCAGGCCCGCTAAGAGGCCCGTTAAGGGGGAAAAGCGTTTTCCACCAATGTTTTGCATTCTAAGAGCTCCAACCGAAAATCTCTAGTTAAGGGTGGCGGGGTCCTAGTCCTCCTGGTTATCCCTAAACACCCTTTGGGAAATTATTATAGCTTGTTGAGTCTTTTTTTTTCTTTTTCAGGTACATATTTCTTTAGTAGGGAAAGATCACATGAGAGTAACATGGATAACATCTAATAAACATGCAAAATCCATGGTGGAATACGGCACATCGCCGGGAAATTATGATAAGTCGCCGGTAACCGGAGAACGTAAGTCGTACCGTTACTTTCTCTACAAATCCGGCGAGATTCATCATGTTACAATTGGGCCATTGAGCCCAAATTTAACGTATTACTACAGATGTGGTGGAAGTGGACCAGAGTTTAGCTTTAAAACGCCACCTTCAACTTTTCCCATTGAGTTTGCGGTGGTAGGTGAGTTTCATTTTGTTGCACTAATCTTTACGTTTTGCTTATATGCTTTGTGTTTCATGCACTTTTTGCACTTTAGTTTTTGTTTGTTGAAGAAAATAAGCAAATAAAGTTAGTTAAATTTAGAAAGATACTATTATAGGTCGGGGTGGAGTAATAAACGCTAATTTATTCTTACTCAGAAGTATCGAGTTCGAATCTTGATATGTAGTCGGACGCCTTACCCCCAAAATGATATTCCCGATTAGTCAGGTCCGAAAATGGGTACCAAACATCGGGTGTGAAATAAAAAAAAGTAGAACTCCAGGAGGATAAAAAGAAATGTTGTTTGTGTGCCGGAGACCGATCTAAGATTTTTAGGTATGATGGTTCAATATTTATACTTCTTAACACTGAACTCAGTATATTTTGAAATTTTTTGATTCATACTTCAGAATATAATATTTGTTAAAAAATTATTTTCTTTTACATATATTTCTATATTGTCTACGATGCTTTCAATTGAATCCGTTGCACCACGTGTTGCCACTTGCTATATCATGCATCTCTTTTCCTTTCCATTCAACCAAACATTTTGATTCATTTCCTCTGTCCTGTGGTTTGAATCACTTCGACGTTAAGATAGTAGTTATTTTTTTTTTCCTTTCTTTTTAAATGGCTGAATCTGAAATTATTTTAGTAGAAAATTTGGTCCAAGTTACTAGTTAATTTAAGATCTGAATTTCCGCTGACACGAAATTAAAAATGTAGTTAGCTTCAGGTTTCACTGAAATTAAACTAATCTTTTGCGTAGAAAAAGTACTATATATCTAGCTAGGTTATAAGCAGATCTATTAGATGAAAGTCAACTCCGAAAATCAAATCATTTACTATCAAGCAAAAACAATAAAACCTTAGTTAATTCAAAAAGCGCCATTGATTATCATGGATGTCCAATTACAGACGTTAAAACTATAAGATAAGTAATACTCCCTCCCAATAAAAAAAAGTGTTCAATTAGTCATTTGTACACCCCTTAAGAAAATACTAACTCCAAGACAAAAATAAATAATTTGACTAAATTGCCCCTAATTAAATAGATATTGAGATTTGATCACATAACACTTAATAAGGCAAATCTTAAAAAATAAGGTTAATTCTTTCTTGATTTGATAAGTGAACACTCTTTTTAATCCAAGAAAAAAAAAGGCTAAATGGACACTCTTTTTAATCCGGAGGGAGTAATTATCTTTCAATTACATGACTGAAAAGTTGCTAGGCAATGCTATTACTACCCTTTGTAACCTAATTGTGTGTATAGTATATATATCTTCACACTGCTAGCTCATACTGTTACTGCCCTCTTAACTCACAACTGACCAAATTATATACATATCTTTACACCTGCTAGCCCACGCTATTACTATCCTTATAAGTGACCTAATTGTACATATATTTTTACACTGTGCATATAGAACTTAAACTCAACTAATATCACGGGCTGATAAAAAATATAACTTATGGGTCCATCCGGATCCAGTAGCTTTGGCTCTGATCTTATATACAGAGGCGGAGCTAGGATTTCAATTTTATGAGTTTTGAATTTTAGAATGACGACTTCAAGTGCTAATAACTGGGTTCTAAATTTAATGTGTAAAAATTTAATGATTTAATGAACTTCTTAGTACAAATATATACACTAATATTTGAGCAAAAGTTATTGGGTTCGGTCAAACTCGCATTTATGCTTCTATCCCCGTCCCTGCCTGTATGTGTGTTAAAAAGATCCACTAAATAAGTATAATTAATACATGTTGGTTCCACTAAATCAAACGAGTTGTGATAAAATTCCGTACTTAAACTCGTAATGTTCAAATCTTGAATTCACCACTCTGTCTAATATATATACATCTTCTAATTGTGATGCTTTAAATAGGGGACTTGGGTCAAACAGAATGGACAGTCTCAACTTTAGAACATGTAGGTGCAAAAGACTATGATGTACTTTTGTTGCCTGGAGATTTATCCTATGCTGATACTCAACAGCCACTTTGGGACTCATTTGGTAGATTGGTTGAGCCTTATGCAAGCAAAAGGCCTTGGATGGTGACACATGGCAATCACGAAATCGAAATCTTCCCAATAATTCATCGTTTTGGTTTCAAAGCTTACAATGCTAGATGGTTAATGCCTTACCAACAAAGTGGTTCCACGTCAAACCTGTACTATTCTTTCGACGTGGCGGGGTGCCACGTCGTCATGTTGGGATCGTACGCGGATTTTGATGTCCAATCGGATCAATACACGTGGCTAAAAGCTGACCTGGCGAAAGTTGATAGGGTAGTGACACCATGGATTTTCGCGCTCATCCACGCGCCATGGTACAACTCTAATTTAGCTCATAAAGGGGAAGGTGAAAGTATGAGGAAATCAATGGAAGAATTGTTGTACAAAGCTCGAGTAGATGTTGTCTTTGCAGGGCATGTTCATGCTTATGAACGTTTTGTAAGTATCTTTTTTGTCCCATTTTACGTGACGCAGTTTTTATTTGGAGAGTTAAAGAAATTTTATTTTTCTTTAATCGTCTTCTTTTTCTTATGCCTTATAAATATCTTAATTATGAATTATTTTGATTTATATATTTTTTCCGTAGCTTCAAAATATATAAATCGTATTTGAAAAATCTTGAAGATCATTCTTACAAAGATTAGATATATATTTTGACCCTCGTGCTCCGAATCATGTCACATAAAGTTGGACGAAGAGCGTACTAAACTTCTTGATTGTTGTCGGGATGTCTTTCTTGATCGATGCGGTTAGAATTGAAGAGTTACATGTTTATGTGTTAATTAACTTGATCATTGTAAACATCATTTTATCTTATTAGTGTATAGAAATTAAACTCAGTACTATTTTGCTTTGGTATATTGCAGACAAGAGTTTACAATAACAAGGCAGATCCATGTGGTCCAATTTACGTGACAATTGGAGATGGAGGAAACAGGGAAGGGCTTGCTACCCTGTAAGTTCTTTAATTCTTGATATGTTAATTTATACAAATATACTACTCCTAGGAGGGAATCTAATAATTTACACAATTCTAATAAATTAAATTTACAGATTTCAAGTGCTGAAAAGTACTATATTTAATATGATTAATAGTTTTCCTAATCAATTTAATTACTTAACACTAACTTGTTCAAATCGAGTCTCAATTAAGAGCATATAACACTTCATATATTACATATAACACTTCATATATCGTACTTTGCTTTTAAATAAACATTAAGGTCGAGACCAAGACATTGATCTCTCTGGTCAACATTTTTCTGGCTTGTTATACTGACATATTACGAAAGTAGTTTCACCAAGAATTTCAAGTTGGCTAATGTTGAGAAATAACGTAATCAAATAATGAAAAGTATGCTCTCTCTAACTGTTTAACTTTTACATAAGACAATCACGCACTTCAACCGACCCGGTATTAGAGAAAGCAAGATGTCATGGTCTCACGATCGAGGATTCAATACTCATTGCTACCAAAAGTGTTAAAAAAAAATCATGTATTTGGTTCATGCACGAGGTGGTGAGGAAGCATGTTGAAATATAGTATAATCAAATAAAAACATTGCCTTTTTAGTACGGAATGACTAACTTTTTTAGATGAAAGGGTCATACACTTCAACAGCTAACATGATTTACATTTTGTTTTTGAAGCTTTGAAAAACCTAGCCCATCAATCTCAATGTTTAGAGAGGCAAGCTTTGGACATGGCAGATTGAAGATACACAATGAGACACATGCACATTGGTCATGGCACAGGAACAATGAAACTAACACAGCCATGGCTGATGAATTATGGCTTCAAAGTTTTGCTTCCTCTAAATCATGCTTGCCAGAGACTAAATTTCAAGAAATGAAGATACTGATGTCAATAGATCAAAAGGATGAACTCTAGATACTGATTTCAATATAGCGAATGATTCAAAATCTTCAATTACCTTTTTGGGTAGCTCAATTTGATGTTTATAGACTACAATACTAGCACAAAGAATTATATAAAGTATCGGTATGCATAGTGCATTACATATTCATTTGTATTCAGTAATTTTGGCTCAAACAATGTAAGTAAGTATAAATTATCAATTTCATATAGAGTAAATTGAATCGGCAATGGTAGAATTTCGAACACGAACTTATAATACTTAAACCTTGAATTATAACAGGTGATGAAGAATTATTATTTTTTTTCTGTTAATTCTAGCTCGGCCTAGAGGTGGAAAAATTAGTCCATAAAAACATGACCTGCCAAACCAGATCAAGTTTGGAGGGCTTATGACCCACCCAACCCGATTAAGTTTGGTCGGGTTA
The DNA here is from genome assembly GCF_029784015.1 of Lycium ferocissimum. NCBI lineage: Eukaryota > Viridiplantae > Streptophyta > Magnoliopsida > Solanales > Solanaceae > Lycium > Lycium ferocissimum. The sequence goes on from NC_081352.1 coordinate 21,423,151, forward strand.
ATTAATGATCGGCCCATTTACCAGTTAGATCCATTTTGATTCGTCCATATTCAGCTCAATCGCCCATTTGACACTAGCTCCTAGCTCGAATTGGAAGGTAGCAAGCCAAATTATTATATGCTTAATTAATTGCAAATTAGCTTGCTATTTGAAATAAGAAAACAAGATTTCTTATTATATTCCCTTGGGGATTTTCTTGCGGATAAATTACTTGGAGATTTCTTGCGGATAAATACTTGGGGATTTTCTTGTGAATATATTACTTGGGGATTTTCTTGCGGATAAATACTTGGGGATTTGCGGATAAATTACTTGGAGATTTTCTTGCGGATAAATACTTGGGGATTTTCTTGTGAATATATTACTTGGGGATTTTCTTAGGGATAATTATTCCATAAAATTCACAGAAAATTCCTTTTATCCAGAAAGGGAGGCAGGGCATTGGTTTTCAAAAGTCCAAAACCCCCTATAATCCTCACAATAAGTATGTCACTGCCACTGGAAATTGGTTGTGCACTCCTTTGTGGTAATACCGGTCATTACAAGGATACGTGAAAAGCAAAAATTCAATCTCTTCAAAAAAATTTAAATTTTGCTGAGAAAAATCTCAAAGAGGAGGAACCTGGTCCTCAAAAAAGAAAAAATGTTTTGCCTGCATGGACTAAAAGAAGTCTAATTAACCCGTTCCATCATTATAAGGCACCTAAACTGGCTTGGGTTCCTAAAGCTAATCAATGACTCTGTTTGCAGGTTGAAGTGAGAGGAGCTAGTAAAAAATAATACATGGATAGTGGCCGCTCTAATCATATGACAGGAAGAATGGATGATTTCCTCTCACTCAAGGCCTTTGAAGGTGGGAGTGTGTCACTTGGAAATGCCAAGAAAGGATTGGCAAGACACTCTTACATGCAATTGGGAATGTGTACAATGTAAATGGCTTGAAGTACAGTCTGTTGAGTGTGTCTAAAATTTGTGACCAAGGAAATGAAGTCAAGGTCTTGTCCTTCTCGTGCACTGTCACCAATCTCAAAACTGGTGAAGTGGTGTTGATAGCAGAAAGGTTCAAGAACATCTATGTAGTAGATTTTGAGTCATTAAATGGTGGAGATTTGACGTGTCTTGGTGCTATGGATGATGATGATGAACTATGGCATAGACGGTTGGGACATGTAAGCTTCTCCTTGCTAAATAAGCTTGTTGCGAAGGACTTGGTTCGTGGACTACTATAGACCAAGTTCAAAGATCACAAGGTGTGTGATGCATGTATGAAAGGAAAGCAGGTCATATCCCTATTCAAGCCAAATAAGGAGGTTAGTTGTTATATCCCGTATTTTGTACATTGGGATATTCCGAGCTAACCGCGATAAGTTAAGGACAAGACTATTCCGGGATACGAGGTAGAGACTTTTAACCTCCGATTGTGTTTTAAGGCACAAGTTGCTTATAATTTATTGGTATGGGATATTAAGGAAGATTAGGGGTTGAAAGTGAATTAAGGAAAGTTAATATTTCATGAACAAGGCCACAAGTGGCCGGTGTGGAGCGAGTGGGCTCCCCCCATGGCTTGGCCAAATTTGATTGATCCAAGCCATGAGTGGGGCATGTGTCCACTTTTATGAATCATATATGTAGATAATTGATGACTAGCAAGACAATTATTCATCATTTTCAACTTAAGAAACTTGGAGAAGCTTGGAGAGACCATATCGGCCATGGCTAGCCGAGTTTGATGTTGTGAGAATTGATCAAAAAAATAATTTTCTTCTAGCATTTCAACCAATTGGAAGGTCCTTATTAACGTGGAGTAGTTGTTGGAGCAATCAAACCATTCATTTTTGCAATTTACAACCCTAGCCAAGTTGAGGAGTTAAGTGGAAAAAGTAAGGTTTAATCTTCTTTTACATGTGTTATGGATGGTTTGAACGTGTTGTAGTGTGTAGAAATGAATGAAATTCATGGAACCATGTATGTTGATGTTAAGCCGTATGGGCTGTTTTGTGTAGAAGGAATGAACTAAATTTACTTAGTATTTTTGGTTGTTGTTGTTGTGGATTCTATGATGAAAATGAAGGTTTAATGGTTCAAGTTGAGGTTGTAATCGTTGTGGGCTGTTGTAGAAGCTAATGTGATTTTAATATAGTTTCTTGTATTTATGAGAATGAAGTTGTTAACGTGTGGATTGTTGGTATAGTTCATGAATTTGGAAGAGAGGAATGTGTTGTTGTTGTTCTTATTGAGTTTGGAGGTTTCGGGTAGTGTTGTATGTTGGTTGGGCCATTTTGAATATTGTGCGGATTGTTTGAAGTGTTCTTGAGTCTTGTTTGAATGATCTCGGGTTAGTACTTGAGCGTGTGAGCATTGATGTTGGCTTGATTGTATGTGGTTGAATTGAATGTAAATGAAACGCCGTCGAATTATGTAGAAAAGAGTTACTAACGTTGGAATACGTTTTGAATTAATTATTGATGTTGTTAATATGGTTGTTGGTATTGTTGTTGATGATTTGGCCGAGTTGAATTCTCGGGGTTGTTGAATTTATAAAGGAAATCCAAATTTCTGAAATAAAGTGCTAGCTTGGGATTGAATTCCTAAGTACCTATAACTAATGTTTAGTATCTAATGACGTTGTTGTAGATCTTGGGAAGCCCGAGACTTAAGTTCGGATTAGCTTAGGAAGCGGACGAGGTATGTAAAGCCTATCCTTTCTTTCTGTTAGCATGTCTTAGATGTAAGTAAGATATGATACGAGCCTTGGGGTAACTCTATTCATAAGATCCGGGCATGTTTACGATTCTTATTCACTTCTTGATGTTAGCATTCCTAATATAGTCGAGCCGTGGCCCTTGTGTCTTTTGTATGATTGGATAGTAAATGTTGCATAAAGAGTTCTTGTTCCTAAAGGATTCTATGTTGAATAAGGTCCCTAACTTTCATAGACGGGCTCGGATCGCTTACATCACGCCCCCGATTTCCGAGGGACGTGATGGGCACCCGACCCCGTACCGAGCCGAGCGAAAACTACCTATCGCACACATAATTTTTTTTTTTTCCAAAACTCAATACCGAAAAAATTATAAAATACATAACGAGGTTTACAAACTTGACAAAATACGAATTACACAAAATTCATTACATAACACGCGTGACATGTAATCGGCCGATGGAGCCGCCGGTGGGCGCACACATCATACCCACTACACTGCCTACAAAGTCCTCATCGCCATCGTAAGACACAACGTACATACTCGGACTCGAGCGGTGCTCCGAGAAGGAATTGGAGCTCACCAATCATCTTTGGGAATATCTTCAAATCATTGAGGTACCGCGGCATGAAACGCGACCCACGAAGAACGAGTGGGGTCGAGTACGGAAAATGTCCGAGTATGTAAACGAAAAAAAACTAAAAACGTAACATGACCAAAATTAGAGTACAGAAATAGGGCCTATTAACCATGTCAGACTCGCTAAAGAAATAGTATCGTAGCGACAAGACCTTAGTTGTATCCGTAAGTATGACATAACGACAAAATCGTATACGCAGTCGTGCTACGTAAGGCATACCGATTTACCGTACGTACCCGTAATCTAGCGGCACGTACGAGTACATCGCACTAACCGAATCGCAATCGGGATACAGTGAGCGTAATGTCGATTACCATCATATAAAATCGACATAAACCATGCGTAATCGACAGACGTCCGAGGCAACCCATACGTACTGACACAAGGTGTCAGATAAAGATACGTACGTCGTAGGATAGATCGTATTATTAATGATACTTCCGTATCATACAGACGTATATCGGATATCAGACAAATCGTATCTATACGCAGTAATGCACGCGCGTAGTGACCGAAACGTATCATGTCCATACGCGTATAATACATCCCGGCCCCCTTTCGAGGACGCGCATGCGAATCGAATCATATATCGTACGTGCATGTAATCGAACGCCGTAGCGTACATATCGAACGCTCCAGGAGGGGCGGTAACGTAACCCCGCCCTCTAGTGGCCGGACGCGGTGAACAGACAAAATCGATGCCATCCGGCCACCACCCCATACATCAAATCATAATATCATAAAACAGCCCGGCCCGCCTGCATGGAGGACGCGTGAACAAATCACGCAGAGGTGCACGACAATGACACTCCGGCCCGGACGCAAAGGAGCGTACATAACGCATGCGGGCAGTAGTAGTGCGCACGATAACATATCGAACCCGGCTCCGGACGCAAGTGAAAGATACATCGAGCCTTGCACGAGCGTAGTAGTGCGAAACATACGCATATAAAATCAAGACTCGACAAACGAATATTCTTACCGATATCCGAGGCTCGTAAGCGAATTTCGAATCAATCCTTACCGTGACGTTGCAATTATTGTGTCGAACGCCGGGACGTATCGTATCGGTGTGGTCAAAGCATATCATATCGAATGTACTTTCAACGCAAAATCCGAGATCATTTACGAAGTAAGGTACGTTTAATCATACGAAACTTTCGGGGGAACAGAAACGATAACCATATCAAATGCCATACAGACGTACATAAGGGAGGGGTCGGAAATCGTGGGCCCACTTTGAATCAAAATCGAGATAACATACCGAAGTTAGGAATGTTCGTACTTACAGAACTCTTTTGATTACAGAACCTTCTTGTACTTACTCATTTATCAGACATACACAGCTTAGTGATACTAACAGGCTTACTTATGACATAAATCAGAATCATAAACAGACTCAGAAATCGGGGAGCGGAATTACCCCAAGTACACATTATATTACAACTTATTAGCTCTAAGACATGCCATAAAAGAAAAGTAAGCCTCACATACCTGCGCCGCCTTGCTAGCTACACTTGTTCATCCCAACTTGCTTATCTACATTCACAAGGATCCATATGATCAGTAGATTCATCGACTTGCGTTTGCCTTAATTTTTCATACAAGTTCACTTATGGGCTACCGAAATTTCGGCAGCATTTTCTCTGTAAATACGACATCCCCGAGATTCTCACTCGGCTAACTTTTAATCAAAAACAATCTAGGGAATTCAACCCGGCCAAACCAACATTCATAACAATATCGATACTCAACTCACAACATGTTCAAAACATTCCAACCCAAATCTTCCAAATGCCATAAGAATTCCAACATTACATTTGTTTCTTTCAAACTTATAAACTATATCACAATTCCATACATATACACTATTATTTCCATGAATTCAAGGAAGCATATTCAAATCATATTACATTCCAATTCAGCCCCGCACGGATTCAACTTCAACACGGGACCATTAAACTTCGTTTTTACATTATAAATTTCATAACGACAACACCCAAAGCGCTAGGTAATCTTGCCCAACACGGCTTCCCCAAAACGGCCCACATACGGTTAGCATCAAATGTAGGATTTCATGATTTTCATTTGTTTTCTACACATTGTAACAACACACAAACATGCCAAACGCAATTCGTTCTTCACTCCTACACAACCACACGCTCACACGGCCACCACAACAATATGCACGGCTACAATATAGCATCAATATTTACGAATTTCCTTCTTTTCTACACATTACACAACAACCAAAACACAACACACACACACACATGCACGGCACACTACTATTCTTGGCCACAACACTCCTTCACACACACAACACCATATTTTCATAGACTTCTTTCATTCCTACATCTCACAACATCTACAAATCATACACGACACAAAAAAAATGAGATTAAATCTTACCTTTCCTTCCCCTCTTATCCCCACGGCTAGCTTGCTCTTTTTGCAAGACGAGTGATTTCCTTCTTCCAACAATTATTCCACGTCGACGAGGACCTTCTAATTAGTACAAAAGCATGAAGAAAATATTTTTTCCTCACCCATAAGCCATGGCTGAATTTTCGGCCAGCCATGGCCGTGCCTTTCTCCTTCTTATTTTTTCTTCTTTCTTTGTTTCTTTCTCTTCCCTTTCTTAATTAAAAAGATGACTAACACTCATATATATATATATATATATATATATTTGGCAAGCATGTGAGGGGCACATGCCCCTCTCTAGAATTTTCCTTTTCTTTCTCTTCTTTTTCTTTTTCTAGAATTTTCTTTTATTTGTTTTTCTTCAAAAGATGACTTGCTCTAGAATTTTTGTGAAATTACGATTTTGTCCCTCGTCTTTCCACAAAATTACCATAATGCCATTTTGCAAATTTCCCTTTTTGCCCTCAATCTTCCTCAATATTTCCACACTAATAATATTTTCCAACGACTCACGCATTACAACGGAACCGAAAAATGACCTTGCCCTAAACTTTCCGCCATTGTCTCGAAATATCCGAAAGTGCAAAATGCGAGGTGTAACATCGATACGTTCGTAGAGGGTCCTAAAGCGAATAATGTCCGTAACTTTCATAGGCGGGCTCGGATTGGTTTGATACATGTCCATGGTCCCCGAGACTTTCCTTTGTATAGTTCTAACGACATTTTGAAAGAACTTAACATGACTATCGTCTTAACCCTCGAGCGTTGATTACTTACTTATCTATTGAGTCTCAAAGGATGATTTATATACATATGACTATTTACCATTCTGTGTGTGCATTCTGTTTCTCCGAGTCCCTCACTAGAGGGCCGGGTTCTGTATATCTATATATGGCGTTATGATGTGTTCTGGAGTATGATGTGTTCTGGAGTATGATGTGTTACGGAGTTATGCTGTGTTCTGGAGTATGATGTGTTGCGGAGTTATCTTTGTGTTCTGGAGTATGATGTGTTCTGGAGTATGATGTGTTATGGCGCCAATGACGGGGTGGCGACCATGTTCACCGAGTCCTATAATGGGCCGGATATATATGTATGTATATATGTAATATTAATATGCATGTTTGTGTTTCAAAGGTAAGCATTTTGATATTCCGGATATTGCACGCGTTTTCTGTACTTCTTACTTTGGTTATACCCGTCTCGTATCTTATGCTTTATATACTCGACATATTCGTTAAAATCGATCCCCGCTCTTCGAGAGTGCGTTTCATGCCGCAGGTACGGACGCTCGATTTGGTGATCCGCTTGACTTAGGATATCCATTCTGTGCTTATCTTGGAGCGCTCCCTTGTTCCGGAGCCCATATTTTGGTACAGACTCTTTCGTTGTGTATATGTACGTCGATTCAGGGGTACGGCGGGGCCCTGTCCCGTCATATGATACCGTTGTTACTCTTAGAGGTCTGTAGACATATGTGTGGGTTGTGAATAGTTACGTTCTCGTTATGTACGTGTGATTTATGTTTTGGGCGGTCCCATTCGCCGTGCGCCTTTATCGGCTTGCGTATGTATATATATTTTGGGATGTTGTGTTTTATGACGTATTTCGCCGGCTCGTGCGGTATATATGTTTATAGGCGACAGTTTGAGACGACATCTGACCTTTGTATATGTATAAGTTATTTGTATGCTGATTCTGGTTAATGGGTGTGTACGAGTATCCAGCTCGGGCACTAGTCACGGCCTACGGGGTTGGGTCGTGACATTAGTACCTCAAGGCCACTTGATCTCCTACATATGGATCTCTGTGGGCCAATGAGAACTCCTAGCAGAGGAGGAAAGAAGTACTTCTTCGTGATCGTTGATGACTACTCTAGGTTCACTTGGACTCTGTTCCTAAGAACTAAGGATGATCATTCCCCATGTTTGTTGCTTTTGTGAAACACATTCAGGTGAAACTTGGAAATCACTTTGTGAGCATTCGATCTGATCATGGCACAAAGTTTGAAAATGCTAAGTTCGATGAATTTTGTGCTGAAAATGGTATAAACAATAACTTAGCTGCTCGTAGAACACCTCAGCAAAATGGAGTTGTGGAGAGAATATAGAACACTTGAAGATATGGCTAGAACAATGTTGATTGCTAGTGGCGTGTCTAAGAGTTTTTGGGCTGAAGCAGTCAGCACCGCTTTTCATCTGATTAACAGATGCATGATCAGGTTCTTGCTAGAGAAATTCCCTATGAGCTTTTCAATGGGAAAAAGCCCAAGCTGACTTACATAAGAGCGTTTGGATGTAAGTGTTTTGTTCACAACAATGGTAGGGAGGCTTTGGGAAAGTTCGATGCTAAAAGTGATGAAGGAATTTTTCTTGGTTACTCTTCTCAAAACAAGGCTACAAAGTTTACAACAAAAGGACTCAGTGTGTAGAAGAGAATGTGGATGTGATCTTTGATGAATCAAATGACTTGAATTGCAAAGAGGCACATGATGATGAAGCTGAAGATGTTGAAGCCACAAAAGTCCCTGATGAGACCATCAAAATCTCAAATGGAAAGCTTGAATTAATATGGACCACACACTCCTGTTATTGCAACTTTCTGGTTTTGGGTACATAAATATTTTGATATTTAGCAAACATTATGGTCCTGTAAAAGACTATATATTGTAGAACTTAATACAAAATGTGATCTCTTTTTTGACTTTAGTTTGTTTTCGACGTGCTATGCTCTATTCATAGTTTCTATTCCGACAACTAAAGCACAATAAATAATTTTGTTCAACTTTCTTATTTAATTGTCGTTTCTCCTTGAGCTCTTGATTTCACTTATTACTTTCTTCATGCCATTGCAGATCTATGGGCAATTTTTGCAACAATTCGAAGAGGAACCCGATATGAGATGTTACATGGAAGAGGGTTAGGCGGAGTTCCGACGACAGGAGGCTTTCAAGCATCTGTCTCTTGCTATTTCATCAAAACTAGAAGAATCAAAAGCTAGGTTATTATTGCTGCAGCTGCAGACCTTAATGAAATTTCTAGTTAAATAAAAAAAACTATGTTGCTCTGATTGTTTTTCTCATAATTAGAGTTCTTTTTATTCCTCGATTTGTATGATTCTCCTTTCTTGTTCTTACTTTGATAGACTTTTTTGTGTATTACTGATATTTTGTTCCTTTATTTGTTTCAGATTTGCTATATGTTACGGTATTTGTGTATTCAGCATCTCAGGGTCGGGCAAGTATTGCTTTCTACTGGCTTCTTTTTCTCTCTTACCTTCTTCATATTGAGGATGGGCCGACATCCCAAAGTTGATCCTCACATTTTGGATGGTTTAGTGTTAGGATTTATTTGTCCATTTTGAAGATTTCAGTCTTTTATTTTACATTAGTCATTTCAAAATCTCCCATTCAATCGCAGCGACATGCTTTCAAATAGCTCAACCCTTTAAGGCTAAAACGATTCGATCCTAAATTCGACTTGGAATTTCTCTAGCAAATGGGGTGGAAGTATGAAAATCAATTTCAATTTCCTCCATTCTACGCTTCTGTCCATTTATTCTTAGAGCTGAAAACCACTTGATTTTGGTATTTTTAAATATGATGCACAGTTTGTATAGAGCCAAATCCTTTTCAAGAGATTTATTTATCCCCGTGCTCAAACTGAAAAGGTGACAACTGCTTGACTATTATAAGGTATTCAATTTTGATTGTTTAAGACAAATAGTATATCCATTATTTTGTATAATAATTGTTATCTATTGTGTCTCATTACTTGTGTAATACAAGCTACCCATTTTTTAGGCTATCTTTATGTAATTTAGAGCTTTTGAGATTGACAGAGAGTACATCATCTTTTGTGACCATTATTGATGGATTTAGTGATCTCGAGAGGTAAAATAAGAGAAAAAAAAATGACAATCTTGTTGACTTGAGTGCTCTCTTGTGAAAGAAGGCACGCAAATTGCCCCAGTTGAGTCCGGAATCTCATCTACAGTGTGCTAGCAGGCACAAGAAAAATCCCCCCGGTAACAACCCGTTTACAAACACTTCTTCAATTACTTCAGCAATAAAAAGGAATTACAACTCAACTCAATGTATGTAAACTAATGGAAATACTACAGTGGCACAGAAAGATTAAGCTGAAATACAAGTGATAGAGAAGGAGGGGAGATGAGAAGCTTAGACTCTGAGAAAGGGGACGAGAGGAACAAACAATTTCTTTATAATACGCATACCCATTCTTTTACTCGGCCCATTCTCATTCACCACTTCTAGTCCATAGACCCTTAAAGAGTTAGCGTGGTTCACAACACTACACCCGCCCCCAAAAAGAACCTTATCCTCAAGGTTCAAGTCAGGAAACATCATTTGGCAACTTGGAGTATCATAAACTCCTTGGCTACAACAAGCAAAAACCTTTAGGAGCAATATTGTAATTTGGTTAGCAAGCTTGGAGTATTCTAAGAATGAAATCACCTGTTTTAACTGAGTTAATAATATGTAGCATTGGCCCTATATAAGTGCACAAATTCGTTGTCTCGGCCCAAGAAGTGCATCCAGCTATGGCCTTGGCCAAGTATACGTATACATAAAGTTGCGGCCCTCGAGCCCAAATACAGGTGTTCAACATTCAAAAATTTATATTAAGGAACTGAGAATCATAATGTGATGCATAACACTGGAATACTGAACATTACTATGCTGAAACATGTATTCATGAACTGATTATGGAGTTTAAAGCAATAACTGTTCATAAGCATACCGAGTTTTCATGACTGAGAATCACAGGATATCAAACACGGGTCTATACTGATTACGTACTGAGTTCACAATATTCGGAATGATAATCATGAACGAATTACGAACCTATATCATTTAGAGAATAAAAGTTCTACAACTCTTCATGAAACTAAAGCTTAACTATATTTCTGAGGCAATTCGTAATAGTTGTAAAAGAACGAGGCGTGGAGAGAATCATTCACATTCCCACGCGTAGAGAGTTAGTCTTACATACCTTAATCACTCCAAAAATTGAAGAAAAGGGCCTGAACTTTTGAAGAAGAGACCCAAAAGTCTAAACTTGAAATCTTGATAAGGGCTTTCTTGAAAAAAAAAACATATGATTGTAGCATAGAATCTTGTTAAGAATCCATATACAAGTGTTAGAATTACTTAGTAATACATGTGAGAGACTTACCTTGATGTGGGAAGATGAGGAGAGAAGAGAAAAGTCATGCCACACTTGGAGAACTGAAAAATGAGGTAAAATTCGCGACTTAGGAATACATGGGAGAGACTTACCTTGATGTGGGAAGATGAGGAGAGGAGTGAAAAGTCATGCTAGGGTTTGGAGAACTGAAAAATGGGGCAAATTTAGGGGGGAAAAAAAAGCGACTTCAAATGAATCTCGGGCGCATCTGCGTAGGGGTGGGCATGGTATGGTAGATACCGATTACCATACCGAAACTAAAAAATTTTATACCGCGGCTTCGGTATTATCGTATTTGGTATGCATTTTAAAAAAATTTGGTATTCGGTATGGTATTTGGTATTCATAAAAAAAATGCCGAAATATCGAATACCATACCGAAGTATATAATTACATATACAATTCATATATCTTTGTATTATAATACTAATAAATATATAAACTAGTATTATTAGAAAACTAATTGTTTAAACGTTGGAACTTTGACTACAGGCTTGGTTGTACTTTTAAAAAAAATATTTTTACATGTGTAAGGTAGTTGTACAATATAATTAAGACGTTTCTTGAGTAGCCGAAGTCAAAATTCTTTACGGCATGAGTAAATGTAAGTCAAAGTCGAACAAACTATGGTACCGATTTACCGTACCGTAAAATACCGAAACTGAACTTAAAAATACCGAACCATAAGAAATTAATTTGGTATGGTAATGGTACCGCGTAGTTCGTTAAACTAGCTTCGACTCTTGAAAAACTTTTTTTTTGTTTTTTTTTTTTACACCAACAATCTTCGACCCCCCCTTTTTTTTTTTTTTTCAAAAAATGGAGGATAATTATTTCCCCCTTATTCTTCCTAATTAACCTAAAAACCGGTCAGCATGCAAAAGCCTTTCAAATAAATATGTTTTCATATAGCACATAAAATGAACATGGTGGTCTTTTGAAATGGATACCTGTCAGACGGACCCGGCCCCTATGCTGAGTCCCACTAAGTCAAATGCACGTGATGTAAATAAAGCGTAGCCTACTAGGAATAATCATTACTTGTGGCTTGTTCTGCTAGGTTTAACATCCTAAAGGAGAAGGTGTCTAGACTGGATTACCCGAGCGGATAACTCGAGCAGGGAAAGGGCCAGATCGCCCAGCGCAGCTTTTCCGCTTCGACCGTCGACCCCCGCCTAACATGTGGATCGCTAATTATCCCGAACCGGTGAGCATAATCGCCCACATGCTCATTCGGACGTAAAATTTTGTGAGCGTACCCGCACACAAAGAAATGGGGCAGAATGTGTTCGAGGCTCAGAGGGGTGCGCAAGAGAAGACAGTTTATATATGAAGTCACATAATATCAAAGCGGTAAATAAGCAGCAAATAGCACATTAGGCTAACAAGCACAAAATATATCCAAGAAATAAAGAAAGCCAAATACCCCTTCTTCTTTTTCTTGCCTTCACATGATGCAATATTCCTTGGTTGCATTTGATTTTATCTTTGTACTTTGCTTATATTCTTATCATTGTTTTCTTTTAGTAGTTAGTTTCTAGTTTTTACTAATAATTCACAAAAAAAAAATCCTAGTGCAAACTGAGGCAGAATTTTTTTTTTTCGTTTTGTTCGTCTTTAATATTGATCGACTAAAATATCTTAAAATATTAATCGACTTTTATATTCTTCAAATGCTAAAATACTACTTTAAAGAAACAATTCCGTAGAGGATAAAATTGTCATATTTGAGAACAATTTTGCCTAATATTCTAACCAATCCTTTCCACATGGATTCGTATCACATTTGACAAATTGAAATTGATTGGGACTCTTCTTCACAAGTTTCAATCGTTTTGGAGACTAACCAATAAAGAGTCAAATTATAATTATATATTAAGAAAAATGGCGATGTAAAGTGTTTTTACACAATCAGGTAATATCTACTGGCAATAACCGGTTACCCATTAATTTGTTCCTAATTTTTAGCTTTCGTTTATTTTCTCTCTTTTAACACTCCCTCCGTAATTCTCTCTCTCTACCCTTGACCCTTCTAAGTTCTATCTCTCTCTCTCTCTCTCTCTCCATTTCTTTGAACTTAGAATGACAAGATCTTTAGACCTGCAGAATCATGTTCTAACACAAGCTTAATCAAATTTGAACTCTTTTGTCATTATTTGTATCGTTTTTTCTATTTGTGCAAATCATAAGATTGAAACCATTTGGAGCTTGGTAGAACGCGCATGTTGGGTACTGGATTTTAGTTATAATTTGATGACAAACCTTGGATTAAAGCTTTATGTCAAGCTTCTGTGTACAACTAAATTAAACTTATATAAAGAGGAGTATATCTTTTCCAATAGGTATTTCTTTAGATGCCAATTAATTGGTGTATTCCTACAACTATTCAGTAAGAGACTCCTACGCTTTTCAATCAGTCGATCGGCTTTAATTTCGCTTTTCTAATCTCAACCTCTTTACACATTGCGATGTTTTTGTTTAAATCTTATTGATATACAGAAAATAATCATAAAAATACTTATTCAACGTGAATAATTGGTTATAACGTTGTAACTTTTTCTTTCAACAAATGTTGGTTCTTGCTTTAATAGTTTGAAACAATAAATAAATTGTAAAACTGGATGTAATGAAAACAAAGAAGAGATGATGAAATACACTTGAATTTTTTGATAAATCATGTCATAATTCTAAATAGATTCCAAGAATAAATGTTAATGTAGAGTTCAAGTTGCCTTATATTACTACTTTCCTAATTTAAAAATCAGATATCAGAAAAAGTAAAAATATTTGAAATTTACTGGTTTATAGGCTTAAAATTTACCTGATTGTGTAAAAAAAACTTCACACCGTCGGTGAATATTAGTTAAACTCTAGTTTCTAACCATTCAGGCAACTACATTAATGTAATTCTACTTGGACAATAACACTAGACAAGGTAATGTGAAATTCTGCTATTTTAAATTATTATACTATTGGTGTTTTATTTCTATCCAAAGTATATTTCTAAGAACGTAGTCCTAATCCAATTTCAATTTACTACAAACTTCAGATTCGTTTGAAGCATGAATTTTCAGGTTGCTACACAGCAACATCAAAGTCATCTATGTCCAGCAAGGTTCCTTAAATTATTGAATCCCATTAAATCATCATCAATTCTAGGAGGAAAAAAGAACATGAACCCAGAAAGAAAAAATTATCGAATCTCATTAAATCATCATCAATTGTAGGAGGAAAAAAGAACATGAACCCAGAAAGAAATGCACAAATAGTAGTCAAGCCAAAAGTCAATGTTCGATATAAAATCCGATATCGTCACACATGAACAATAAGATGTAGTCAAGCCAAAAGCTAATGTTCACTTCCATATACTATATTGTACTTAAAGCCAATTTTCCACAAGAATTGGATCCACAAGCATTCACTGCATACCACCCCTTCAAACCTGTGCACAAAAGGAAGCATTTAAAAAAAAAAAAAAAAAAAAAAAAGAGAAAATGGGTCAAATTTACGTCAACTTCCAAGTTACCTACCCCCTTTGAAAGACATATTCTTTGAGAGACACAATACTTCAAAATTCAAATGAATGCTAGTATTCAAACATTAAAACTTCTCATTCTCTGTAGAATGTTCCTGAAACCTATGTTGCTCAAAACTTGAAACTATTAAAAAAAATGCTCGCTTCATCGGGAAAGAAAGGAAACTTCTATCCTTCACGCCCTTCCTTGGCTTTCAGGGAGAAGAGCCTTTTGGATAATTGGGCAGGTGATCGACGATGGAGGTCAACATAAGTATTATTAGCAAGTAAAGATTTCCACACGTTATTATTTTTCAAACTATGAACAGACCACCCTCTTTTCAGTAAGATATCATCAGCCGCTGTCCAAATTCGATGAGGTTTTATCCCAGCCAAATCACCCTCAACTAAACCACCATCAACCTCTTCTTCAGACAAATAGTCATCCGGCAATGAGGTTCCTCCCTCCGCTTTCAATTTTAACCATCTTTTAGACAACTGACTAGGTTTGAAACCATTCAGAACAGAAAACTGCGGACTAGGATCGCTAAGCACACAGACTCATTTTGTTAATGACACCCTTATACTTCCTCTCCCCTAATATTAGGGCAAGATCAGCCTCGTCAGTCCACATCTACAGATTACATTAAAACGCTATGATTACTTAATATGACATAATTAGATAACCTACATTACCATATCAAACCCCAAAACAAGTTCTTTGTTCTTTAATTGCATAATATACAAGATAAAAAGAAAGTTCTGCTCAAATTCATGCTACTATATTAAACAACTCCATTTAACCCAAGCTTTAAACAAACAAGAAAAAAACTCTTAGGATCATTTACAAGAATGATAGAAGTAAAACATAGCAATCATTCAATATTCAACCATGCTTATGTGTTCTATTTCTAAGATAGAACACAAGTTAATTCCTAGAACTTATCGGCAATAAGCTATTATATTATCAACCTTGTTAAATAGGTTAGACAACAAAGACAAAGATAATAGTCTACAAAAAGTCAACAGATTCAACCAATAAAAAAGCAAACAACCAAACCTGAATAGCAGAGAAGCAGCGGTGAGTAAAACCTAAAAAAAATTATTTAACGCATTTTACTCCTCTATTTATAGGAGTAAAAGTCATTAAAATTTGAGAATGGGCCTAAGATGACGGGCCAGGCATGACAAAAATTAAAAAATGGGCCTAAGATGACTAGCCAGGCATGACAAAAATTAAAATGGGCCTAAGATGACTGGGCCCAAAAAGGGTTTGCTTTCCTAGACTCTTGTTTACTTTTTATACCTTTCTTTAATCTTTGTCCTCTTTGCAAACCTTAACCAACAATATCAGATTAAAAAAGAGAATCAGATCTAAGATTGGAAACAAACAACAATCAAGAACATAGAAAAAAATGTTTTGCACAAAATAATTTTTTTGCGGAACTGAATAAAAATAAAAATGAAATTAATTTTGAGTATTTTGAATCAATTTTTTGCACGGATTGCCCTTCTTTTGGGGTGGTATTTTAAATTTTGCCTCATATTTGTGTTCTTTAAGCTTTTTTGCCCTTCGCTGGATACGAGGTTCTAGGTTCGAACCCCCGTTCGGGCATAAAATAAAAAAATAATTTCGCAAGACGGCTGGGGGAGAGTGTATGCGGATCCAAGATACAATCCTTGAAAAACCAAAGTTATCTTGGGAGAGCGACTTTGCCTTGAGACTTTTTTTTTTTTTTTTTTTTTTTTAACTTTTCAAGGCACACTTTTAGTTAAGGCATACTTTTGGTTATGCCTTAATTAAAAGTATACCCCATAAGGTATAGTTCCTTAAGGAAAAATTTTGCCCCATAAGGCAAAACTAAATTATGCCTTGAGGAAAGTTATGCCCCCTCCATAACCTTTAGTTTTTCCCAAGGAAGTTATCTTGGGAGGGTGCGTACTTGCCTTGAGACATTTTTTTTTTTTTTTTTTTTAACTTTTAAAGGCACACTTTTAGTTAAGGCATACTTTTGGTTATGCCTTAATTAAAAGTATGCCCCATAAGTATAGTTCCTTAAGGAAAATTTTGCCCCATAAGGCAAAACTAAATTATACCTTGAGGAAAAGTTATGCCCCTCCGGCATAACTTTAGTTTTTACTTAAGGAAGTTATGCCGGAGGAAATGAGATTTTGCCTTGAGACATTTTTTTTTTTTTTTTTTAAACTTTTAGTTAAGGCATACTTTTGGTTATGCCTTAATTAAAAATCCACTTATAAGGCATAATTTTTAAGGAAAAGTTTTGCCCATAAGCCAAAACTAAATTATGCCCCCTCCGGCATAACTTTAGTTTTTCCTTAAGGAAGTTATGCGGAGGAAATGAGACTTTGCCTTGAGACATTTTTTTTAAACTTTTCAAGGCACACTTTTAGTTAAGGCATACTTTTGGTTATGCCTTAATTAAAAGTCCGCCCCATAAGGCATAGTTCCTTAAGGAAAAGTTTTGCTCCATAAGGCATAACTAAACTATATCTTGAGGAAAAGTTATGCCCCCTCCGGCATAACTTTAGTTTTTCCTTAAGGAAGTTATCGAGGGGGCGTACACTCCCTCCAGCCCCCGCCTTGCGAAATTATTTCTTTATTTTATGCTTGAGCGGGGGTTCGAACCCAAAACCTCGTGTATCCAAGCTAAGGGCAAAACTTAAAGACCACAAATATGAAGGGCAAAATTTAAAGACCGCAAATATGAGGGGCAAAATTTAAAGACCACCCCAAAAGAAGGGCAATTCTGCGAATTGCCCATTTTGAATAGTGCACTTTTGATCAACTAATGACTTGTTATTACCCATATGAACCTAATTCATGGGATCTCCAATCACATAGGTTGGGTTACCATCATTGTTAATCTTCTCAAATGACAAAAGTCTCATTCCCCTCGATGTTTCTTTTAGTCTTGTGAATCGGCCAAATTTACCTCAAACTTCATACAATTATCACATCTCACAACTGCGTTGTTTTATCACTTTATGTCTCAAACGGATACATTTTATTGCTATTGAAAAATTTATTTTCTCACACAGCTAACATTGCTTGGCAACCACAATATATAGACACAAAAGATGTTGGTTTTATTTCCCTTGGAATACTCACTAAGAGGTCTCTTAACTACTTAGCCTCATCGCCAACCAACTCCAAATATTCACTAAGTTTAGTACCGTGTTTTTGGTACCTCTCAGATATTCGTTTTCTTTTCAAAATTGAATAACATAACATCAACAACACACCCCCACTTCAAATATTGCAATCTAAGGTAATATTGCAATTAGAAATGAGTAAATATTTTTAATTGAACCAATGTAATTAACTGCTAGTTATTTTAATAAAATGGATATAACTAATACTGTATTATGTTGTTTTGTAGATTTTTACATAATGTCTACTATCTTGCCTTGAAAATCGGTTTAGATCTTTGTATGCTTTATATTTCGTTTTTGTCCAAACTAATTTACTAGTTGCATTATAGTGTGCTCTTTAATAATCTTAGCTGTATACTCTTTTTATCTAAATATAAGATCTAGAATTTAATGAATGTTTTTAATTGAACCAATGTAATGAACTGCTAGTTATTTTAATAAAATGGATATAACTAATACTGTATTATGTTGTTTTGTAGATTTTTACATAATGTCTACTATCTGGCCTTGAAAATAGGGTTTAGATCTTTGTATGCTTTATATTTCGTTATTGTCCAAACTAATTTACTAGTTGCATTATATAGTGTGCTTTTTTACATAATGTCTACTATCTGGCTTAAAAATAGGGTTTTGATCTGTGTATGCTTTATCTTTCGTTGTTGTCCAAACTAATTTACTAGTTGCATTATATAGTGTGCTTTTTAATAATGTTAGCTATATACTCTTTTGATCTAAATATAAGATCTAGAAATTATTGAATGTTTTTAATTGAACCAATGTAATTTACATAATGTCTACTATCTGGCCTTGAAAAGTGTTTAGAAAATATAGGAGTGGGATCATGTTGTTTTAATTGAATCAATGTTATGTACAGTTGGATCTTATTTTCTTGATCTATGTTTTAATTGAATCTATATCTGGTTTTTTGTTATCTCTATGTTTTATCTGTTTGAGCATGTTGTTTTAATGGAATCAGTGTAATTAACTATAATTTTTTTTAACTTGATGGATATAACTAATACTTTAATGTGTTGTTTTGTAGAATTTTCATAATGGTTCTTTGGTTGGAAAGAATCTGATGAGTTAGCTTTAAAAATTGGATTTAGAAAATATAGGAAATATCTGCATAAGTGGAAGTGGCTATTGGAGGACACTCATCCTACCTTTGACTGCCTTAGAGGTCGCAACAAAGATTCCTTATCAAATAGATTATCATTGCTTAGAGACAAGGAGCGAACCAGTTTTCCCATCATCCCTGATTGTGAAGAAGCAAATGTAGGAATAGCTACTGTTGAAGCTCCTCTCATCTGGCAGGCTGAGGATGATCTTGCCCTCCTAATTGGTGAAAAATTATTTGAGGGTGAGAAAAACAAATGGAAGCTTGTTCTGGCATCCAGCAATCCAGCTTTGGCTGTTCTTAAGTGTCGCTCTTCGCCCAACCTATCCGATAGGTTGGGTAGGCTCACTACTAAGGGTGGTCGTAGCATCCCTGCCCTTGCTTTGAAAGAAACTCAAGATTATGAAATTGGTGCTGAGGAAACTGTTGAGGGTGTTGGTGTTGTAGAAACTGCTGAGGGTGTTGGTGCTGAGGAAACTGCTGAGGGTGTTGGTGTTGAGGAAACGGTAGGGGTGTTGGTCTTTGTTGAACTACCGCCGAGGGTGTTTGCCGAGGAAATTGCTGAGGGTGTTGGTGTTGAGGAAATTGCTGCTAAGGATGATGGTTCTGAAAAAGCTCTCGTGGAATATAGTGCAAAGGATGTTGGTGCGGAGAAAGCTGTTGTGAGTGCAGCTGTTCATAGGTATGCTGATGAAGTGCTGAAGCCAGAGGTGGAGCCAGGATTTGAGGTATGGGGGTTCGGAATTTTGAGACAAGACAACGACCTCAAGCTAATGTATAACAACCAAAGGCGTCTCAATAAAATTAATGGCCTAAAGCTAAATTTTAATCCGAGACCTAAAATATATACAAATACATAAAAAATAAAAATAAAAAACTAGTCTTGCCTTTTTTTATTTTATTTTATTTTATAATTGTTGCATTTGCTTCACATAGTAACATTATTATTAATACTTATAATAGTGAGGATTAATTCAAGTTAATAAGATGTTAGTCATGTGTTTTAAATACATTATCTTAGATGTTGTTGTAAAAACTTTATTTAATAATATGAAGATTTTGAGTAATTTAGTTCAAAGTTCTAAAATATTTCTCTTAAAAAGTAGATAGTTTTTTACCTTCTTTTATTATATAAATTTTGTATTTCTTTTTGCAATCTTCAATGTTGTTTAAGAAAAAATAAAATCATAAAATTTATTCGTAAAAATTTTGGGGCCTCAAAAGTTTGGGGGGCTAAAGCAAATGTTTACTAGCTTCACCCTTAAGCCACCCCCTGATAACAACCATCAAACTAACGAACAAGTATCAGTATTTAATATATTTTGAAAATTCAATTTTGGGTTTAGCTTTGTGAAAGAAAACGATGAAAAAGAATGATAGCAACAAGCACAGGGAGAATTCGGTTTGCTTTTTGCTTGTTGATTTGTCAATTTTATATTTTGTTTTTAAAATATAAAGTGTTAAAAGAAATTTCATATAATATTCTGTATGATAGCAAAAAGGGAAAAGTTACCCCCAAAGGAAAAAAACTGCACGAGTTCAATTTATACATTCTTCTAATTTTAAAAAGTGAATTAAAAGAGAATCTTGCTTATTATAACAAAAAAATGAAAACATAGCACCGGTGGGTTTTCAAATACCCCATCTCTCGAAAGAGAAAACTTCTCTAGCCGTACCAACCACCTAACCGTCATTTTATTTGTGTATGTGGGTTCGCAAGTAAATAATAGCTACCTTTACTGTTTTTCTATAGTAAAAATATAGGGTCTACACAAAAGCTACTGGGGTTCGCCCGAACCCCCTTTAACACTGTAGCTCCGCCCCTGGCTGAAGCATGATAGTGCTGAGAAAGCTTTTGTGAGTGCAACTGTTCTTGGGTATGCTAACCAAGAAGTTGTAAATGATGAAGTTTTGAAGCACTGTAATGTTGCAGTAAGTGCTTTGAGGACTGCCTCAGCTAATTTTTCTGGGTTGATCGACATTTTTAGGCCTGTAATAAGTTTCGTGTTGAATCAACATCTTAAGGTGGTTCTTGGTGTTTTGAAAGACTGTGGAACTTCTGCTGCGAACGCTGAGATTGCATTCAAAGAAGTCTTGGGAGAGGTTATTTCTGAATTCAACAAAGAGGTTTAATGGCTGTTTATCCTTTCTTCCTTTCTGAATCCCACTTATCTTGCATAGTTGTTTCGATGGAGATATATTTTTGCTTAAACAATTGGTCCGAATTAAGTAGTTGTTTTGATGGATAATTTTTTGGTCTGTAATTGAGTTACTCAAGGAATGATGACAACAAATTAGATGATAAATATCTTTTAATTGATACATTACAGTTTCAGTTCATTGACAGAATGTTCTAAACCATAAAAGTGTTTCCAATGCTGCCAAGATTTAACATTTACTAGAATACCTATTTTTTATCATTGCTTGATGACTATTCACTTGTATATCGTACTTCCATTGTTAGTTCTAAATATTCCACGTGCCGCTCCAGTTAAAATTCGCCTGATTAATCGCCTAACTGAATTCTTTGAGTACCATATTATTTAGTTTCTCTAATGACATGAATTTCATAGTTTTAAAGGTCGAAATCGATTTGGCTATTCAAAGAAGAAATTCGGTATGGATTGGGATCAAGGATGAAAGAGGTATTGAAATAGGTGGTTTTTTGGCAGATGATTGAGTACGAATCTGTTCCTGAGTGTTGCTTCAACTGTATGCACCAGGGACACTCCGAGGCGGTATGCCTTCGCGGGACAGAAATTTCGACACACAGTGATAAAAGGGCAATTTTGCAGAATTCAAAGGATTTCTCTGAAGCTCCTCCTATTGCCAATGATTTTGCTGGACCCAGCAGGAACTTTAATCATCCGGTAGCTGGGGTCAATGTCGATAGGGTGATGAACAAAGAATCCAATCTTAGGGGGAAGGTTTCCCAAAAATGAAAGGCCATCAAAAGATATTGTTAATGCCAAGGCTAAGAGCAAGAGGAATATCAAGAAAAGATTTCACAGAGGAGACAAACCAATTCTTTCTAACTGGATGCCTAAACCAGTTTCTAATGTTCTTGACTGTACCTAATACTTCTATTGAGCGTAAGGATACCTACGAGGCTTTAAAAGTTGTATCTGTGGTTGATCCTCCTTTAAATGATATTGCCCAAGACCACGTGGTGAATTCTTCGAGCTCTGCTTTCGTACGGCCGCAGAGACCCCGACGAAAGTGAATAATATGTTTCATCACTTGGAGAATTTTGTGGATGTTTGAGCAGCCCTCTTGGGTCTGACTATGAAGAGGCAGACATGTTTCCTGACACCTCTTCCTCCCAAATTATAAAACCAAATTATCCCTGTCCGAATGGCCAAATCGGTTCAAGCAAAATCCTCACTTGATAATTCTCAGCCTCTGAGGATTTCATGTTCAACCCCTACTATTAAAGGTGTCTTTTCCCCTCCTTCCAAGGATGCTTTTGAGCCTCCTTTTCCTTTTACGTCGTCTTTTTCTGATGAAAGGGCTCGTGAACTGTCTGTTATGCATACTGGTGAAGGTGACTCTAACAGGGTGGTTGTTGCTAATGATCCTATAGGGATAAATCTCACCGTTGACATTTGGAATTCAAATGATATGACTGATATAAGCCATGGTCTGTGACCCAATATTGTTGAGGAGGATCCTTTTATTCCTGATGATGTTGATACAAGTGAATATGAATCGGTGGATAGTGAAGATAAAGCGAGTGATGAACAAATGGAGGATGCTGAGGAGTTTGAAGAATGTAATTCCTCGGATGAGGATAATCTCATAAAAGCCTTTGCCCCGAGAACGGCTAAGTACGAAGGGGAGACTATTAATGCGGTACGACCGAAGATAAGTCGAAATGATTCTCAAAGGCAACCCTCTCCAAGACTCGAAAGTGAAAAAGAAAAGAAGCCGATAAAAGTTGACTCGACCTTGGTCTTGTTACTAGGGCCAAGGGTAAAGCTACTCAAATTGGTTCCACCTCTCAATTGTTTTAATGTTTAATTCCTTTATTTGGAATATTAGGGGGGTAAGATCTAGGGGAGCTTTTGACAGGATAAAGTTCCTCGTAAAGCTTTATAAAATCCATTTTATCGCTCTCCAAGAACTCTTTGTGGAACAAACAAAAATTGAAGATTTCAAAAGAGGTTTATTTTTTTATGGATGTCACTCTAGTAGTAATGGAAAAATTTGGGCATTCTGGAATATCTCTATCTCTGCTTCTGTTTTTAAAGAGGATGACCAGCAGGTGACTTTAAACTATATTTTAAAGGCTCAGACAAGGTTTTTTGTTGTCTATGCTAAGACCAAGACTCATCTCAGGCTCCCTTTGTGGGAAAGTTTGAAGAATTGCAATCAGGAAATTAATGGTCCTTGGTGTATAGCAGGGGACTTCAATGCTATATGGAAGGCTGATGAAAAGAAAGGTGGAAGACCACATAGAATGGAAAAAAGTTGGGATTTTCTAGCTTGTAGTGAAGAATGTGGTATGGTGGATGCGAGTTTCTCTGGCCCCAGATTTACTTGGTGCAATGCTAGGGGCTTTGGCTAGATGATTTGGAAGAGGCTCGACAGGGTTCTCATCAACAACGAATGGACTGCTAAGTTTCATAGGTGTGAGGTAGAACATCTTGCTAGCACTGGTTCTGATCATACACCTATGCTAGCAAGGTGTTCTATGACAGATTCAAACCATATTAAGTATTTTAAATTTCTTAATTTTTGGGCTGATCAATCCGACTACTTAGATGTGGTAAGACAGGCATGGGAACTAGAGGTACAAGGGATATCATGTGAAGACTTCAACAAAGATTAGATGTTATATCCCGCATTTTATACGACGGATTATTCGTAAGCTAATCGACATAAATTCAAGGACAAGGACTTTTAATCCCCGATATTAATATGACACGACTTGTTTGCAATTTCCATTAGTGTAGAAATATTAATGGAGATTAGAGATTAATTAACCATGATTAAATTATTAAGTGGAGATTAGTGATTAATTATGAATAATTAGCCTAATTAGATCACTAAGTGGGCCCCACAACACATGGACAATTATGATTGGCTCATAAATCATAGTGGGACACATGTCACATGGTTGGACACATGTCAACCATATGGACAACACATAAATATTGAAATAATGACCAAGCTATTCATTTTCATCTTCAACAAATGAATTAAGAGAGAGAAGCTCTCCTCTTCACCAAGAAGAGAGAAGCTCACGGCCACAACCATGGCAGCACCACCAGGTCACGGCCAGCCTTGATTTTTATACCATTGCATTGTTAAAATTCATCTTGAATTGGAGAAGAAGGTACGGACAACCATGGCTGCCAAGCTCACGGCTATGGCTGAGCCAAATCAAGTTCACAAAGCTTGATTCAAATTAATTTTCCATGGTGTTTTACATCAAATGGGGTCCATGATAAGGAATTGGTCCTTAAAGGGAGAAGAGTGGTTATCA
>NC_081352.1:21447522-21462086 GCF_029784015.1 Lycium ferocissimum
AATGTATAAAAATTTCAAAGGTTCGGTATCCAAAAATCAAGTACTAAAACCGATATCCAACCCGAAATGCAAAAAATTAAAAAAAAAAAAAAAAAATCTAAAGTCCAATCCATAATCCAAATATCCAAAAAATTCGGATTTCGGGTTGGCCCAAACTATGCCCACCCCTAGGCTCGTAGCTACAAATGAAAACATATTTCACGAGGATCTAGTAGCTCAAATGGTTGGCTATATGAGCTTTCACCTTATCGGTGAGGGTTCAAATCCCCACATTATAATCCCCTTCCCTTACCCCTATGTAATTAAATGAAATTAGAAAAAATTAAAGAAAACATATTCACATCTTAAGTAATTTGGGGGCCAAGTTAACACATATATAATCTAATAAAGGGATTGAAGTAGACTTTCTGGAAATCTCAAACCGTCCCAAAACATATTTATACGAAGCTTAAAATCAAGAAAAATCTAAGTGTCTACGTTTTCGACGAAATTTATTTCCATCAAATGACTAAAACCAGAATACACTGTCGTGTTTAGTATAATTGTATATATAAAAGAAAGGGAAAAGGCTCAAATATGCCATCGAACTATCAGAAAAGGTTCATTCATGCCACTCGTTAATAGTTGGCCTCAAAAATACCACCGCCGTTACCATTTCGGGTCATATATGCCATTACTCACTAACGAAACTCTACTATTACCGGATTTTGCCACATGGCATTATCTAAACCCTTAATTTTACGAGTGGCATATATGAGCATTTCATAGTTCATTGACATATTTTGAGCCTTTTCCCAATTCCTATATAAATCTCCATCTTTTCGAATTTTATGTAACAAGCTTATAAGGACAAGTTTATCCCTTATACTAATAAAATTATTATTTTACATGGAAAAACTATGATCTCTTATTTAATTGGATTATGAATCTAATCTTATTCTACATCCTGCACAATTTTGACGTACTTTATGGCTCTTTAGAAAAACTTCAAAAAAAAAAAAAAAAACAAATAGAATTTATTTAAGAAAAAAAAGAAACAGATTTAAAAGAGAATACACTAATGAGGTGTAGATGAGTATGGAGAGTTACATATGAGTCAAATTTGGGGTGTTAATAGTGGCCAGCAGAAGGCTCAAATTTATCACACTCATATGTATTTTTCATACCATCTCACCTCATTAGTGTACTCTCTTTAAACCCGTCTCTTTTTTTTTTTTTCTTAAACGAACTTTATGGTTTTTTAGATCTTTTTAAAGAGTCATAAAGTACGTGAAAATTGTGAATTATGTAGAATAAGATTAGATTCATAATATAACTAAATAAGAGAGTATATAATTTTTTCATGTAAAATAATAATGTTATTAGTATAAGGGACAAACTTGTCCTTAAAAGCTTGTTACATAAAATTAGAAAAGATGGAGATTTATATAGGAATTGGGAAAAGGCTCAAATATGCTGATATTTGGCACAAATATCTAGATTTAGTGTCATTTACACTTTACTTCTTATCACTTTCATCGCAGTTTTGAATGTGAATTGTTGTATATAAGCTTATGTTGGTATGTTTATATGAATAGGTACAACAAGGACCAACGAAGGGTATTCGGGCAGCTTTTGAGTGATTCCGAGGCTATGTACGACGATTGAATGTTGCGATGGGTTCCAACACTTCAAGGCAAAATCGACCACCGAAGTGGTCTCGTACGCGCGGCACGCGCCGCACATCCAACCGCACAAAATACCCCTTCGATTCTCGTACATGTTGTGCTTTCGTCGGCGTGAAAGCGCGGCGATGCAGACACGGTCGCGATGGCCATGCGACGACGACCAAAGCACAAGCGGGCGCGCTTGTCCTATTTAGACGGATTGGGGCCCACTTATCTCATATTTGCCCTAGCTTATAAATAGCCGTTTTACCTTGAATACGTGACTTTTGACCTGTAGAGAGTAGGAGCCGCCGTGGAGTGCGGAGATTATCGAGTTTTATCTTTTCTTCTCCTTATTACTAGTTTGTATATTTTCTTGAATGATTTGTTGCTTTTCCTCCATGTCTACGCGAGCTAAACTTCTCGTTCTAAGGTTGTGGTAAAAAACCATGATTATTGATGTTTGGTGATTATTTCTTATCTTAATACGAGTTGTTGAGTTTGATTGCTTTTTAATTCGTTCATAATTGCTTGATTGTTTGACGACAGCTAGGTTCTATCGACTATCTAATACACACTTGGGGAAAGACGTTGTTAGATTAGAGAAGGATTAAAGCAGGGCGTGATCCGATTATCCCTATAGTCGGGCTAGATTTGTGGCCAGGGATAGGAATATACCTAAAATCGCGTTCAATTAAATACCATAAACGAATTGCGTTCTTAACAAGTCAATTCCATAGAATATAGGCGGTGAACTGCTTTGAATAAAGTAGCAAGAGTTCGGGAGAATACTACGAGTTAGTAATCCGGTAAATTAGCAATCACCGACAATTCGATTAAAGGAAATAGTTCGAAAACTCAACAGGATTGGTGAACCAACCGCAACCCCCGGAACATTCATCTCATCGATAATATAAAAACCCGCTCTTTCTTTGTTGAAGTTCACAAATTGTATCTTTTATCTTCAATTAGTTTATAATCACAATCTTCGAATTTCATCTCTTGTATAGATAATTAGGATAGTTTAATTTAGTTGACGGTTAATCATAACTCCCTGTGGGTTCGACATTCGATTTCTAAAATCACTATATTACTTGTACGACCACGTACACTTGCGTGTGCGTTTGGACGCAACATATGCCACTGAATTACGAAATGGCTCATATATGCCACTCGTAAAATGAAGGGTTTAAATAATACCACATAGCAAAATCTGGTAGTAGTAGAATTTTGTTAGTAAGTAATGGCATATATGACCCAAAATGGTGACGGCGGTGGCATTTTTGAGCCCAACTATTAACGAGTGACATGAATGAGCCTTTTCTGATAGTTCGATAGCATATTTGAGCTTTTTCCCTAAAAGAAATATATAACACTTCTTCTGAAATATGATTGACGTGTTGACCACTAAAGTATGTGGTGAGCGGATGGGACTGCTTCTTCCTTATCCAGAGGTTTCGGGTTTGAGTCTTGAGTATGAAAAAATCCTTAGCTTCATCCGCATGGCCCCTATAAGGCGCGAATCCCAATTTAGTCGGGCTCCAATGCGGGTACCGAACACCCGATGGGAAACTAAAAGAAAAATGATTGACGCGTTGGGTATGTTTGGTCACAATTTTCCCATATTTGATTGGTCAAAATGTTTTAAAAATAGTTTTTTTGGAAAAATAAGTTCCTTTAAAATGAGGATTGACTTCCTTAATGGAAGTAGAGAAAACAAGTTTCATACGGACATTCTAAGGAGCTGTTTGGATATGATTTGAAATTATGATATGAAATTAGTGATTTGAAATCATAATAATTTGAAGTTGAAGTTTTGTATGAATATGCAATTTGGGTTTCTTAAGTTGTATTTTTTTTCCATAGACATAAAAACCCCCACAAGTTGTAAAAACCATCAAAACTTTCCCAATTCTTATACAATGTTGTCAAATGAGCAAATCATAATTCATAACAAATTTTAATACGCTACTAGGTCTTTCTAAAAAATATAACATCACATGAGTTGTAGTGTAACTACTCTTTAATATAATCCCCACATGGTATGGACAGTTAGTAAATGATTGGTAAGAGTAAAATTGTTATAAATATACTACCAACTTGCCGATCTTTTAACATTTGATACAAGTGGTTGGTAAATATATCTACCAACTTATGAATATTTTTTTACAAAATATAAACTTATGGATCAAGTTTTACATTTAAAAAAAAATTGAAATCATGATTGGAATCCCAAATTATATCTTTCGGAGAATTTGGGATTTGAAATCATGATATGAAGTTGAAGTTGAAATTTTGTGCAAATTGCATAAACAAACGCTGATTTGAAATCAAAATATGAAATCATGATTTCATATTTTATGGCCAAACGCCTGCTAAGTTCATTGTCTCCTCCCCACCCACCTAACGCTCCCAATCCCCACCCCTGAACACCCACTCCCACACATTCTGTATAGAGTTTTGGTAGATTACATATAAATGCTTTTGAGATGGTATTTTTTTACTTACTTACTAAACACTAAAATAATTTATAAGTAAAGAAACTCACTTATTTTCTTTTAAAAAAAAAAAAATCCTCCGTACCAAACACACCAGTTCACTGACATCATTTGTCACTTAAAAAGGTACTCCAGTAACAAAATTAACTTAGAACATAGAAAAGCTAAACGGAAGCAAGCAAAAAATCAAACAAACTAAAATTTTGATTATGAATGAATGAATCCGCACCTTTCTGTCTTCCACGGCAAAAGGATCTTCATCTTGAAGGGCTTGCAGGCCATGTGCATTATCCCGACGTATTTTCTTAACTCTTTCTCTAATACCTCTGATTTCCTCAGCCACATCCCTCACTCTTTTATAATGAGCAAAGTCCCCAAACTTTACTACCCCTGTTATGGAATCAAATTGAAGAAATTAAGGAAAAAAGCAGATGGAGAATGTTAAAAAAAAAAAAAAAAAACTCATTGCCATGATTAATTACATTGTTTCTTGCATTTTAAATAAAAGGCTACATCACTATTTTTAGATAATTAAAAAGAATACTCCCTCCGTCTAGTTTAACTTATCCACTGTCCTAAAAATAAATATTCATTTTTACTTATTCAATTTGTAAAATCAAGACAAGATTTATCACTTAGGGGTCGTTTGGTACAAGGAATAAGGATAAATAATATCGCGATTATATTTGAGATGATTTTAACCCCACGTTTGATTAGGATAAAATGGTGGTGTAACTAATCCTGGGATTAGTTATCCGAGATTGTAGTGTTATTTTATCCCCGTGAGAGGGTGGAATAACTAATCCTGGAATAACAAATTCCAGGATAAGTTATCCTGGGATTATTAATTGCTTCTGACGGAATATGTCAAGTCAAACATAAACAAATAAATATGGACAGAGGGAGTAAAATAAAAGAAAGATACCTCAGTCTTTTCTTTTTAGTCAGTCCTAAAAAATGATATTTTTCTATATTTATTAGCAATTTAACTTTAAATTTATCCTTTTACCGTTAATGAAATAATTTCTAACCACATAAATTTTTATGGTCTGTTGTTATTGCTGTTGTTTTAGATCACAAGTTTCAAAAGTCTTCATTTATCCCAACTTTGCTTTAAAAATCAAACTCCTCCTCAACTATTAACAATAGACTTTCTCTCCCGTTTATCCTATGAAATATCTATTTTACCCTTGCCATTTTCAATACTCCATCTATATAAAACCTTTTTATATTATATAAAATTATTACTATTTTTTAACCTAGGAATTTATAGACTTTTATTTAAATTCATATTATAATAATCCTTTTATGAATTTATCACAAAATCTAATGTTACTTTTATGATTGATATTTTAATATATATATATATATATATATTCACTTCTCTCTTATTCTCTATTGTCAATATATAAACGAGTTTTGATTGTCATTAATGGAATAATTTAAATTTCATTTATAATATAAATAGATAATCTTTTATGAATTTATTATAGAATATACCTCTATTTTCATTAATTATTTTGTATTACCTATATTGAAAGATATTTATAAAGTTATTTTTACTTGTATAAATAGATATCAGAGTTTTGATTATTATTATTAATAAAAATAAATTCTTTTTCTTTCATTTATTTCATTATAGGACGGAATTAAGTTATATACTTAACTAGTATTTCTCACTTTTTTTTCTGTGTCGAAAGTAATATTTATTTTTTTTATAGGAAAATTGCTACAAAGATAAAAATAAAAAAATAAAAAAATCATGATTTTAAGAAGTAAAAGTGTAAAAGACAAGTTGATAATGTAAAGGTAAAATGTAAAATGACTATTGTTAAGTTGAAGGGATTTTAATTTTTAAAGTAAAGTTGAGGGAAGAAAATGATTTTTAGCCATTATTTCCTAGATTTCATGCCTAGTCAAACACCCTCGTATCAAATTCCTCGACTATGAACAAAAGTAAATATTCTACTAAATCATAAAAGTAAATTTTAACACCTTTGTCCTCGTGAAGTTTAGCTTCGATCACAAGCTTATCAATTGCATCTTCAGCAGCGTTGACTACAGTTCTAATCTTCTTCACTAATTCCTTCAGAACTTCATTTTCACTGCGGCTTTTTGCAGCTTGCTTTAGGAAAGCATTGAATTCTTTTAGATCTGTAAGCAGATTCTCAGCTTCACCTTTTACACAAATAAGTAGCTCAGCGTTGTCTCGCAATAATTGCATCAAGTTCTCCACTAGAAAATTCACTGCTATATCTGCCATTTTTGGAAGAGTAGTGAAGTCGATCGATCAACTTAAGTATAAGAGTAATTGACCTAAGAGTGGACTGAAGATGCGTATATTATGCCAATATATAGCCAATGACCGTGTTGACTCCACTCAATTATTAACACCAAGTCTTTCTTTAATTTTTCTTCGTCCTTATATACCTTTTCCATAACATCCACATGTAAAAAAGCAAGACCTGTTACATTAAGTTGATGCGTTTTTGCCTTGTCATTAAATGGAATATTTTATTTTTATATTTACTACCGCTTCGTTTTAATTGTTGTGTCTTTGCTCCCTCCGCAATTTATGTGACGCCATTCTAGCGGATGTGAAATTTAATAATAAAGAGAAGATTTTTAAAATTCACTATCGACAAAATTGGAATTACCTACTAATTTCATCGCTAACGCTCGCTAAATTGCTTATAGCTGACAGATTAGCGATGAATTTTGCTATTTAGCTATAGAATTTGTCCGTCGTCAATTCTTTTTTTTTTTTAAATAATGATTATACTAAATATAGAAAAATGTCATTCTCAGCTTCACCCTTAACCTCTACAATGATCGACATAATACTCTTTAATTACTTCTAACTGTAGTTGAGCAGGAGGACTCGACTCAATTATTAAGACGAAGTCTTCCTTTCATCTTTCTTGTTCCATCTTTAAATTTTCTATTAACAACGAGATGGAAAAAAAACTAAGAGCTATTACATTACGTTGATTGTCGTCTTACTGGTTTATCTCTTAGTATATTTAAAATATACTATCATATTTTATTATTTAGTACTCCCTCCGTCTCAACTTATATGTGATATTTGACTAGATAAGGAATTTAATGAAAAATGATTTATTTTTATTTTTTTTGAAATTTGTGGTTTAAAATAAATCATAGATATTAATATGACTATCAAGCATTTCATTGATGGTAAAATTAAAAATTTAGGGTTAAATCATTTTTAAATAAGAAAGTATAACCTTTTTGTCATTGAAGGTGAGCTGTGTGTTAGGGTTGGGCATAAATGCCGAAGAACCGAAAACCGGACCGAACCAAACTAATTCGGTTCTTCAATTTCAGTTTTTCGGTTCGGTTTCGGTTTTATTTTTCTAGAACTTCGGTATTCGGTTATGGGGTCCCGGTTTTTCGGTTCTTCGGTTTAACGAACTTTTACAAAAAGATATTGTACATTGTTACACACATTATACTCGGGCCCAACAATTTCCAATCCAAGCCCATCCCTAGAACCTAATCATTTTTTTGTGCGGAGTGCCCTTCAAATGCACTGGTCTTTAATTTTGTTTCCAGTGAAGCAAATTGCTCAACAAAGAAGACAAAGTCTGATATGAAGCAATAAAGAGCAGATGTCTATTTTGAGCTGATTGGGTTATTTTCTTGGTGAAGTTCTATTTTGGGCCTCAACAATCAGACACTTGAGAGGCCCAGTTCGCCAAAGTCAGCATTAGCCCAAGTTTTTTTTTCCTTTGCAAATACACATAAGTATACATGCACAGATATTTACATAGTAGAAATTAGATTCTTATTCTAGAAGGAATATAGGTGCACATTTTTTGTTAGACAGCTGTAGGTACTGAGCAAATTTATTTTATTTTAATTTCAGTCCCTAGTCCTTAGTTTACAATTCTATATATTGTATGTACAGTGGCCATTGATTGGCATTGAAGAAGAAATATAATTTCAGAAATTTCTCCATACAATCTCTTCTAGTCTTCATTTTTCTATGTATTCCTTCATGGTATCAGGGCACAACTAGAAGGGTTCGTATTCTATCTTTTTCCTTCATCTCCCAGATTTCAAGTTTTCTTTCTCTTCTTCATCTGCAAAAATGACAAACAACACAGTTTCTGAATCTGGGACTACTGCCAAGGAAGCAGTAGCTTCTACTCATCCTTATCACTTGACAGCATCTGATTCACCTGGAATGAATCTCATAAATGTTACTTTTGATGGAACAAGTTATGGAAATTGGAAGAGAGGACTCCTAATCTCTCTTTCAGCCAAAAATATACTTGACTTCATAAATGCAAAAACTGAAGCACCAACAGAAGAATCACCTTTGTATGCACAGTGGAAGAGGTGTAATGACATGGTGATTGCTTGGCTTCTCAACTCTTTAAGCAAAGACGTTTCAGAAAGTGTCATATACTCTCAAACTGCAGCTGAACTCTGGGCAAAACTAGAGGAAAGGTATAGACAGCCTAATGGATCCAAGCTTTTCCAGCTGCAAAGAGACCTCAACAACATTGACAAAGGAAACAATGATGTTGCAACATACTTGTTACACCTCGAAAATTCCGAACTTGTTGCCTTGTGAATAGGCTAGTGTGTGCTTAAGGTGATTATGAAATCCTTACAAGAATAAGGAAAGTATTAGATAGCTTAAAGTGCATGCTATAAGATTTTGAAGTCATATGAATATGCGAAATTTAGTTTGTTGAAGGAAGTGGAATGTAAGTCGTGTTCGCAAAGGTTTTCGCTATGATTGAGCTAATATTTATTTGGAAATGTCTTGAGGGGATGCTATACGTCCTATTGTATGGTTAATGAAGTGTTATGTAAGTGCCAAGAAGGTTCCACGAGGATTGGAAGTCAAACGAATCAACGAGAGAAAGTTTCGTATAACTGTGAGTTATACGGCCACTTATACGGTCCGTATAAGGGGGGTCCGTATAACATGACCTTTACAGAAAGGGAATTTTCCATGGTGGTGTTATACGGTCCACTTATACGGATCGTATAATATTATACAGACCGTATAAGTGGTCCGTATAAGTCCATCGGGCAGATTTTTATTTTTTTGTATAAATAGATGGCCTTGGTCTTTTATTTCATTTTTCATATTTCCACAAGTCTTGAGAGCTCCAAACCCTTCTCCAAGCATATTACACTCAAACCCAAGAGAAAACAAAGATGAAGAGGCAAGAATCAAGGTACCCATGTGTTAGAAGTCTTGCTAGGGTTAGTAGACTACAAGAGATTCTTGGGTATTGAAGCTAGGGTTTTCACATGAGTTGATAGCTTCTCCAAAGCTCATTCCCTTGAGATAAAAGGTTAGTTTTCATGCTTATTTCATGTTATCATGAATGTTTGGTTGTTGAGCAACTTGGGTAGAAGAAGAAAGTAGATAATGAGGTCTAAATTTAACTTTTATGATGTTTATGAGTAGTATGCTAACTTGAGTCATGATTCTTAGTATGACATGGGTATAATCTTGTTATGGAAGGTAGTAATAGTGATGAGGAAGCATTGTATGAAAATGTGCTAAGAATGGGGGAGAAGTTGTCAGTATAAGTTGAGCATGAGAATGAATTTTGAAGGCTTAATGGAATGTGATTACTTGATTATGATATTGTGGATGTTATTGTGGTTGTTTGGGAGTTGTTTTGTAATATGGTGGAAGTTGACGAAATAGGGGAAATGCTGCCCAATTTTCATTAGATCATGAATTATTCTAGTTTGAATTTAAGAGTAATCATTAAGGCTTAATCGTGGCATGAATCCTTCTATATGTAGATTCTCCAAGCTTCGACGGGGAACATTAAGTAATTAAAAAGACGACGAGGTATGTAAGCTAACCCTTCTTTCATTAAGGCATGATTCCTTTGCTATATACCCTTTCATGAGTTCTATAATGTCTTCTAAATGACTCTATCTCTAAAGTTACTAAAGCTCAAGATCCTCGATACTTTCACGATTTTATTACCTCCTTAATATGATAGTTGGTTCTCGAAGGATAGATGTAACGAAAGTGATGATGGTAATGATGTTGATGATACTTATGGACTCTTATGTATATGTGTCTAAGTATGTATGACTATTATGTAATACCGAGAGTATATGGTCGGGTATGATACTTATCGCGTGCACACCTCTACAATTGGGTACGGATAACCCTGAGCTTTGGTAGGGCCAGGTATGTATAACACCAAGCCTTGTGATGGCCGGGTACATGAAACACCAAACCTTCATGGTTAGGCATAATACTAATATATATGTAGATGTACATGAGTAAACATTAGAAATGGAAGGTCCCTATGAAAGACAAGTAAGTAAATATGATGATGGCCAGTAGAGGTACAAATGACTCTATTACCTCCTGATTCTTCTATCTTATGCTATTTCTTATGCTCCTACTACGATGTTGATTATGCTTTACATACTCAGTACATTATTCGTACTGACGTCCTTTTGTTTGTGGACGCTGCGTCATGCCCGCAGGTGGATAGGGAGGTAGACTTGACCCATAGACTGCTTGTTCAGAGAGTGCATAGAGGAGCTCCATTTCATCCGGAGCTACGGTACATTGGTATTATTCTTTTGTGTACATTCATATGGGCATGGCGGGATCCTGTCCCGTCTATATGATGTTACATACTCTTCTTAGAGGCTCGTAGACAGTTGTGTATGGTTAGATGTCTTTTAGCCTTGTCAGCTTACATTTTGTATATCGTTTTATTAGCCTCGTCGGCTTGTGTATATGGATATGGGCATAGTTATTGATGATGGTATAAATGTGTTGTTGCCTAATGAGATTAGTAGTATTGATGTATAGAAATTATGAATAAGTTATGTGGCTCACCTAGATGTGAATGGGAAAGTACACTAAGAGGTGTCCAGGTGGGTTAGCACCGGGTGCCCGTCATGGCCCTCCAGTTGGGCTGTGACAATACTACACTAAACTTAAGAGGATCTAGGGTCAGTTAAAGGTACTAAACACTTTTATGATTTGTATTTGTGAGTGCAAGTGTGGAGCTAAGACGCACAATCTAAAAATAAATGAGGACATGAAACTCATACAATTTCTAATGGGACTTAATCAAGCCTACTGCGAGCAAACATACTCATGATGAAACCATTACCTTCCACAAACCAAGCCTATTCTATTATTTTGCATGATGAGTCGTAGAGGGAAGTAAAGTCAGGCAATAATGTGACAACTGAATTAGTAGCTTTCAACACATCAAGCAATATCAGTCCTAGTGTTTTCAATTCCTTTACCGGTTTCAATCATTCATCCCAGAATAATGCTCCAAGAAGAATGGGAGAAAATAGGAACAACAATGGGTATAGAGGAAATGCACAGTTTTCAACTGGAAAAAACTCACTTTTTTGCACTTTTACGCAAAAGAACTAACCATGTCAGGGAGCAATATTACAGGTTACAAGGGTATCCTAATGATTTCAAATTCACAAAAGGAAAGCAAAACTTCAATGGACCAAAAGCAAATGCAGTAGAAACATGTGAAACAAATCAGCACACTCCACCAGTTTCAGCAAATACCATGTCCACTCTTGTCAACTCACAGGGATTCACAAAAGAACAATGTGATAACTCGGTTACTATGTTTCAATCTATTCATACAGGTGGTTCCAGTTCCAATGCAGAAATGTTTGCTAACATGGCTGGTATAGCTATATCCTTAAGCCTTTTCTCAAATTCTTTTACATGCTTTTCTCAAAATCAATGGATAATAGATACTGGAGCTACTCAGCACATGACTTATGACAAAACTCTTCTTAGTGACATCAAACAACTTCCCACACCCATGTATGTTAGGCTACCAAATTCATATAAAGTTAAGGTGAATTACATAGGCAGTGTTGCGTTATCACCTACTATCAGATTACGTAAATGTACTATTTGTTCCCTTTTTTAAACATAATCTACTCTATGTTACTCAATTCTATGAGTAGACAGATCTTGGAATTCTTTTCACTAAACATGGTTGTTTTTTATAGGACCCTACCACACTGAGGATTGACCAGAAGTTTGGTATATGTGCTGCAGGACTCTATGTGCTGAAGGATAACACATCAAATATTTTCAATTCTGCTACATTTCCTAGTTATAAGTCTTTTCCTTTTTTGCCTAAGTCTGGTGTCAAGTCTAAGAAAGAGATTCCTAAGTTTCAATCTTTATGTCTTGTACCTGAGTCTATTCAGACTCCACCTTTGTCAAGGTTTGATCAAATGAATAAAAAGAGCTTTGTTTCTTCAATTTCTGATTAACGTTACATTATGGCATTTGAGATTAGGGCATATACCTTATGATGCTAAGAAAAATATTTCATCTATCTCTATTTTAGACAAAAAGCATCATTTTCCTTGTGAGGTTTTCCCCATGGCAAGACAAGCTAAACTACCTTTTCAACCTAGCTCAATCTCTTCGAAACATTGCTTTGGACTTTTACACATTGATACTTGGGGGCCTTACAAAATCACCACTTCCAAAGCAGAAAGATACTTCTTAACAATTGTGGATGATTTTTCAAGAGCTACTTGGACATATCTTTTATCTACCAAATCAAATGCATTCCCTATTATCAAATCTTTTCTAGCCTACATTGAGAGACAGTTTTCTCAAAAACTAAAAATTATCAAGTCTGATAATGCTTATGAACTAGGTACTGGGAACTTCAGTTCAGAATTTTTCAGTTCTCAAGGGATCATTCATCAAACAACTTGTTTTGCTACCCCACAACAAAATGGGGTAGCTGAAAGAAAACACAAGCATTTGCTTGAAGTTTGTAGGGCTATACTTTTTCAATCACACCTACCTACTAAATACTGGTGAGAGAGTTTACTTACAGCTACTCATTTAATCAATATTTTTCCTTCTAAAGTTTTGGGTTACAAAACACCTCATCAGGTTCTGTTCAACAAAATTCCTAACTACTCTACTCTCAAACCTTTTGGATGTTTATGCTTTGCTTCTACTCTATTAGCTAATAGGGACAAACTTGCTCCAAGAGCTATTCCTGGAGTTTTTCTTGGGTACCTTTTTGGAAAAAAAGGGTACAAAATTCTGAATTTACAAACAAAACAAGTCTTTGTCACTAGAAATGTGAAATTTCATGAGCTAATTTTTCCATTTGCTCACTCTTTACCTCTATCTAAACTATTTCCTTCCTGTTCTATTCCTTCCTCAGATAGTCCTATTCCCTCAGAAACAACTCCCCCTGACCCTTTTTATCCCATTTCCTCTCCTCAAAATATTGCTCCTACTATTCCTTCCCCTTCCACCTCTTCCCAGCACCGTGTTTCTCCCATTTTTCAGCATTAGAAATTTATCAATTGTTCTCCTACTACTTCTATTTTTCCTAACAATGACGTGTTACCAGCAGCACAAGAGGAGCGCAGATCCACCAGACCTAAGGTTAAGCCTCGCTACCTTTCAGATTATATTTGCAATACTGCTTCTACAATCATAACTTCTAACCCCCCCTGTTCTTATATTTTCTTTTGCCTCTTTAGAGTTAAGTTCTTCCAATCAACATATTTTTAATTATATTTCTCAAATAAAAGAACCTTTTTTCTTACCATCAAGCAGTTAACCACCCAGGTTGGCAATTAGCTATGCAAAAGGAACTTGAAGCACTTGAATCCAATTGCACTTGGGAGATTTTCACTTTGCCTCCTGGTAAGAAACCAATGCCCTGCAAGTGGGTGTACAAGGTAAAATTGCGACCAGATGGTACTTTCGAAAGATTAAAGGAACGCTTAGTAGTGAGGGGGGATATACAAAACGAAGGTATCAATTATAATGGAACTTACTCGCCTGTGATTAAGATGACCACAATTCGTTGCATTTTAAGCATTGCAATCAAGAAGCACTGGTTATTGCATCAATTGGATGTAAATAACGCTTTTTTACATAGTGAACTAGACGAGGAAGTATACATGAGATTTCCTCTGGGTGTTTCTCCTCCATCCTCAAACAAGGTTTTGTTTACCCTGAAATTAGGTAATAAGTTGAATTTGTAAATGAGGTATAGGATATGTGGATACTTTAATCTATTTCGATTAATGAGGAATGTATATGCGGATCGTTTATGTTATGGATTTGAGCTAGATATATATATATATATATATATATATATATATATATATATATATATATATATATATATATATATATATATATATATATGTATATTTCAATGCTATATCGAATATGGTTGAACGAAGTTAAACGGACAACCGGACCAAAATTAGAAGAGAGTGAGTGAGAGAGAGAAAACTTTAATATAAATTTTAATACAATGTTTTAGATCCGAAAAGCTAAACCGGGGGTTTTTATTTATAGTTTTTTCATGGGGCCCTTTTATACATCATGCCCCGAAAAAAAAGCCCT
>NC_081352.1:21462186-21529842 GCF_029784015.1 Lycium ferocissimum
CGGTACGAGCGAGCTTCGCAATGGTACTTTCTACTTTCCTCAGCTTTTGGGACTAGAGGATATATTCATTCACTGAATGATTATTTGTTGTTTTCCAAATCCTCTGGCACTTTGCTCACTATAATCGCTGTTTATGTCGACGCTATACTGTTGACAGGAAACAATGAGGAGGAAATTAGAGATTTAAAATTGTTTCTTGACAAGGAATTCAAAATCAAAGATTTGGGACGGGCAAGTTATTTTTTGGGAATGGAAATACTACCTGAATCTAATGGTTTCATTGTCACACAAAGGAAGTTCACTCTCGATCTTTTATCTGAATACCCCAATATTGGGACTCGTTTGGCTTCAACACCTCTAGATCCGACTGTGAAATTGACCTCTAATTCTGGCACTTTGCTCAAAGGTCCCACCTTTTATCATCGTTTGCTAGGACAATTAAACTTCCTCACCCATACCTGTCCTGATTTATCCTATGTAGTCCAAACTTTAAGCCAATTTATGCAATCTTCTAGAACAGCCCACCTTCAAGCCGTTTATCACACACTTCGTTACCTCAAAAAGGAACCACATTTAGGGCTTTTCATGAACTCCAATCCATCTACCCAAATTCTTGCATTTTGCGATGCCGGGAGTGCGTATAGATTCCGAAAAGATCGAGTCGGTGGTTTTTATCTTAGCCTTGGTGGGTCACCAATCTCCCGGAAATCTAAAAAATAGCCGGTGGTTTCCTTGTCGTCGGCTGAAGCTGAATACCGCTCCATGCGCCGTCTCGTTGCTGAGATCTCATGGATTATCCGACTTCTTTCTGATCTCTCTATTTCTCCTTCTCTCCTAATTACTCTCAACTGCGACAATCAAGCTACAACTCACATCGCCCACAACCCTGTTTTTCACGAACGAACGAAACATATCGAACTTGATTATCACTTCGTTCGTGAAAAACTTTTGGATGGTCTAATCTCCCTCTCTTTTGTCCCCTCTTCTTCTCAAATTGCCGATCTATTCACCAAAGCTTTAGCAGGTCCTCTTCACCGGCATTTTCTTGGCAAGCTAAGAGTCCGATCTCCGGTCTCCTGCTTGAGGGGGGATGTTTCCAGTGAAGCAAATTGCTCAACAAAGAAGACAAAGTCTGACATGAAGCAATAAAGAGCAGATGTCTATTTTGAGCTGATTGGGTTATTTTCTTGGTGGAGTTCTATTTTGAGCCTCAACAATCAGAAACTTGAGAGGCCCAGTTCGCCAAAGTCAGCATTAGCCCAAGGTTTTTTTTTTTTTTTTCCTTTGTAAATTACACATAGGAATACATGTACAGATATTTACATAGTAGAAATTAGATTCTTATTCTAGAAGGAGTATAGGTGTACATTGTTTGTTATACAGCTGTAAGTACTGAGTAAATTTATTTTATTTTAATTTCAGTCCCTAGTCCTTAGTATACAATTGTACAGTGGCCATTGATTGGAATTGAAGAAGAAATATAATTTCAGAAATTTCTCCATACAATCTCTTCTAGTCTTCATTTTTCTATGTATTCCTTCAAATTTTTGCCCCTCAAATTATTGGTCTTTAATTTTTGTCCTTCATCTAAAACTCCTAGGTTTGGGGTTCGAACCCCGCTCAGTCAAAAATTTAAAAAAAAATTCAGCTAGGCAGAACTTGGATTCACTGAATGATAGAATTGACTTCCATGACTATGGAATATATGTTGGTCATCTGGTTAGAAGAATAATTAGAATCTTTCAAGTTTAGCTCTTGCCACGGTGAGTCAAATTTGTAGCAACTGCGTTGATGATTAGGTTCTTGACATAATGACTTTACCTTACTATTAAACAATTGAATTCGGGAAAGAGTGGGAACTTCCTTAAAGCTTTCTTCTAGTTGTTCACTTGGCTGAGCCGGTCACTAAATACATTATGTCAATATGCAGGTTGAAGAACGGCAAGTGTCTGTGGACGAATTGCTTGATGCTGATGAAGTGTTCTGCACAGGAACTGGAGTGGTTGTATCTCCTGTGGGCAGCATTACTCATATGGGGAAAAGGTATCTACATAAATTGGAATGAATCTAAATAGCTATATTCATCCATATACAATCCATTTCTCTGTGTTATTTTTTTTGAGTTTTCTTTCCCTCCTGCCGCAGACCGTGAAATGGCCATGAACATATACATCGGATAGTGATTTTGTAAAATTAGTCGTTTTGTCAATGTGTAAATACCAATGTGAACGTTCGTATGTGTATATGTATTGGAGATAAGTTGATTAAATGCTGTAATATACATTTATGCAGGGTAACCTATGGAAGTGATGGGGTTGGCTGTGTATCAAAGCAGTTATACTCTGCACTTACTAGCCTACAAATGGGACTAACAACGGATAACATGGGATGGATTATTGAGCTAAAATGAGCTTTGCTATCTAAGGGAGTGTACAATCGTTGAGTTGAAATGAGCTTTGCTATCTTTAGATCAAAGTTATAAACACTGATAGTGTAAATATTTTTTACGCTATTAGTGCAATTTTACCACTCATAGCAGGTTATTGCTTTATTTTCCAGGTTACCATATTAGGATTGTTACAGAGAGTTACCTGTTGTACGTCAAATTTAGTTGATGCTATAAAAAACTATGCACTATCAGTGCACATAACTTCAACTCTCTCTCTTTTAGCTAAAGTTTATGTGAAGTTATAGACTTGAGACTTTCCTCTTTGTCAGTTAACTATCTCGGTTGATATATGTTATATATGAAATATGTTATACATACTGGGTGAAGGTGAGAAGTGACGAAGGGTGTTGTAAATTTAGGGAAAATTCGCTCATTCTTCTAATTTGGAGGGATATTATTAAAGAAAAGGGCCAAATTACTATCCTCTATACAAGAGATTGCCAGATTGCTAATCACCTCAGAGCATTACTTATTATATTATTTAATCAAATTGTTATCGCTGACACTTCTTTCATTTTAAACCATCTGAAAAGGGGGGGAAAAAGCATAGACTCAGTGGCGGAGCCAGAATTTTCACCTAGGGAGTTCAAATATATGAAGAAAAATACACGAAGAAGCCAAGGGGGTTCAACATCTATTATATATACATAATAATAATAAAAAATAAAAATAAAAAAATAAAAAAATAAAAAAAACCTTGCAAATACAGTGTAATTTTTCGCAGAGGGGGTTCGTACGAACCCACTGGAGGCTACCTAGCTCCGCCACCCATCAACCAACCTCACACATCCCTAAGCTCCGCCGATTACATTGGATATGAAAGTTGTGAAATTATAAATAAAATATCGACAAATTTGCAACAATAAAGTTTGATCCATACTTCAAATTTTTTCTTTTCCACTCCTTCACAGATTCGGTCAACTATTCTTTATCAGAAAACAATAGTTTTTGGACTTCAAGCACTCTGTTATGAGTTACATTAGCGTACAATGGGTGCACGATGTATACTTAGTGTGCATACATGATACACAAAATATACATAGACAATACACCGAGTACATACTCCTCATACACATTATAAGTAGTACCTGATTATATACTGAGTCTATAGTATACACTCAAGATGCTTTGTGTATACACTACACGGGCCATACTGATGTTCAGATTCATAAAAATACTCCACTTTCGCGTAGTTCAGTTCCTCCAAGTATAAAGAAAAATGTGGAGTAGTTAAAATTACTTATAAGATAGTTTCATTAAGGAACTAACTACATACCATATTTGGGATGACAGGATTCACAAAATGCAGCAGGTTTCATTCTGAGAACCAGAGAGCCAAATGAAGCAGAAAGCAGCAAAACCATATGGCACCACCGGAGAGGGGTAATTCGATCCAAGGTACAACATCATGCAACGTGATTCATTGAAGACTGTACAATCACAAATGAATTAGTTTCTTTTCCTTAATAAAATTAACTAAATCACAAAGAAAATTTTGAAAACCTGCCTAGGAAACTGTTACACTGAATTTTCATCACAACTATCAGGACCAATTGACATAAAACCTTTTATGTGCATTAACTTAGACTACTAGTGCAACTAATACAGAGATTACTACTTTGGATTGGTCTACGTGCTCCTGATATTCGTATCTGTCCTATTGGCTTGTATTCTAGAAGGGCTCATTTGGTTGCCGGTTAGAGAGGAGTTATTGACGTACTAAAAATATCATAACTTTATACATTGTTTGGTTACAACAATGGGAAAAAATAATCACACAGAAAATCTAGCATAAGTTATACAACGTTTGGTTTTTTTTTTCCACATAAAACATATCATTAATACAAAGTTTGGTTCATGTTTTTCTTTTTCAAAAAACTAATACATGTATAAGTTATGAGGGAATATGTATTATTTTATGCAGGATAGAAGATGAAATATAACTAATACATGAATAACTAAAACCCTACATAATTAATACCTGTATAACTAATCCTTGCATTACTAATACCTGCATAACTCTAACCAACAACCAAACGACCCCCTATGGTGTAACGTATTGCAATGCAAGGAGACAAATTCATGTTCTTATTCAACTTATATACTACAACAACAACAACAACAACATACCCAGTTGAATCCCACAGTGTGGGGTCTGGGAGGGTTAAGTGTACGCAGACCTTACCCCCACCTTGGAAGGCAGGGAGGCTGTTTCCGAAAGACTCTCGGCTCAAAAGAAAACAAGGGAAAAAACTTAGATACCAACAATCAATGCAATGCGAAAATGAGAAATAACAAGAGCAAAAAAATCATGATAAAACAAAAGATGGAAAGACAAGACCCAACACATAAAAGCAGGAATCAAAGGGGAATAAAAAGTAGAGCAAAACTACGCCTACTAGTGTACTACATGGATGAGAAAAGGAGGGATAGCTAAAGGAGTCACAGGAATCTATAGAAGCATGAAATATAAATTAGAAGAATTTAAGGTCAAGGAAAGATTTAACATACCTCAAGAGGAAGGTGTATATCCAATGGCAGTCAAAGATCAGGAGGGAATATAGAGAGCTTGAACCCGATGTTTTTAGTCCCCTCTTGAGTTTGCTTGTCTTTTTTGACTTGTATCTCCCGGGCAGATTTCGCT
This sequence comes from Lycium ferocissimum, assembly GCF_029784015.1. Taxonomy (NCBI): domain Eukaryota; kingdom Viridiplantae; phylum Streptophyta; class Magnoliopsida; order Solanales; family Solanaceae; genus Lycium; species Lycium ferocissimum. The sequence continues at coordinate 21,467,280 of NC_081352.1, forward strand.
GCTTTGGTGGAATTTTGCAACTCCATCACTTGGAGGCTACGTATATCAGCCAGGCCGATGGGAATTTCCTCAAGGTTATCGCAGGATATGAGAACAATGTGCTTAAGCCTTGGAAATTGTTCAGTTGAGGCAGTCCATGAAGCTAAGTTTGTCCGTTCAATCGACAAAAACTGTAGGGAACGAAAACCTCCGACTTTTGGCTCCCAACACTCACCCTTGCATGCATTTTCTTTCAGTTTCAGAACTTCAAGGTATTCTAACTGCCCCAATATGGACATATCATCCCACTCCAACCAGGTATCTGATAAAGACAACTTCCTCAACTTTGTTGGAAAGATATATGCTTGAGGAAGAGACAATTGTTTCCCAGTTTGACGGCCATCATTTATCAGCTTCAGGTTTTCGAGGCAATGTAGCTTCGTAACGCTGTTGAACGATCCAATCTTATTTGCTTCCAGCAGCAAAGCTAATTTCCCACGAATGCCCAGTTTTTTCAAATTTGGAGCCCTTGCAAACACTTGTTCTGTGCAACTTTCAGGTGAAATTGTGGAGAGAGTTTGTAGGCTTTGATTTACTAAAGCAACTTTATTACTTTTTGGGGCAGCAGGTGTAGGCAACTTAGCACAAGTGTTAGTGTGCAAATGCCTTAGTCGCGGGAGGCTCCATATATCTGCTTGAATATCAAGAGTGCTTTGTTGTGTGTTAATGATGAGGGTTTGTATGTTCCAAAGTTCCCCAATGCGTTTTGGAACCTTGACCAAGTCAGAAGAGATAGCAATATACCTCAAGTGATATAACTGAAAGAACTCCTTGCAAAAGCGATTGAATTTGATGGATTCAACATCCAAAACTCTTAGCAATGGAAAGCCCTTTGGTATGACAGGGATATCAGCAGCAGGCATCTCAATATTTTTTGAAGAAAAAGATAATAATGACCTGACATATTCACCAACGGGCTTTGTAGACAAAAATTCTAGAATTGAGGAATGAATAGACAAACGACGGTAGGTGGATAGTTCCCGTTTTCCAGGAAAAGATTGCTCAACACCTATTGTTACTTCTTGGAAAAGATTTTCCTCCTTTGTAGCTTCTTGCTTGCAAAACTCGTGCAACATGTCATGAAGACGACATGTTTTCGTTTGGCCATCAGATGTCCTTTGCATTACCATCACTAGATTTCTATTGACGAGATCGTTCAAGTAGTCCTCTGCTTTATATTCAAGTGGTAAGTTCCCTTTGTACTGGATGAACCCTTCAGCGATCCACATTCGGATCAATTTCCAAGCAGGAATCTCAAAGCCCTTGGGAAATGCACCACAATACAGAAAGCATGCTTTCAAATCGTAAGGCAAGCGATCATAACTCATTTGCACCAATTTATTACAATTCTCTGGATTGTCTTTATTTATAAGGTGTTCACCCACGCTCTGATCCACTTGTTCCCACTCCCTTGTTGTTTTGCCTTTTCCAATTAAAGCTCCCGCAATCACCACAATTGCAAGGGGTAATCCCTTACATTTTCGGGCTATGCTTTGTCCAGGTCTTCCTAATTCACCAGGACATTTATCCTTTTGAAAAACTTTTTTCTCTAGTAAAATCCAACTTTCTTTGGCGGTTAAAAACTTCAAATTGTGAGGGGTATCATTGCAGTGTTTAGCAACTTTACTATCTCGAGTAGTCAACAATACCCTATTGTATTTATTGTTGTTTGGGAAAGCAATCTTGATGCGTTCCCAAGCTTCTGTAGACCATACATCATCCAAGACAACCAAGTATTTTCCTCCTTTTCCCAAAAACCCTTGTATTGTGTCAGCTAAATCCTCCTCACACATATCATGATATTGTTTAGTGTTCCGTGTGAATTTACTGATGATGTTGAGAAATAACTCTCTTCTCCTGTAGGATTGAGAAACATAAACCCAAATGCGTGTAAAGAATGCGTATTCAATTTTAGAATGCTTGTAAATCTTGTTTGCTAGGGTAGTTTTGCCAAGTCCGGGCATACCAACAACTGGTATAACCACTAGATCACCTGACCCTTGAAGAAGACGGTCGATTACCTTGTCTGCCTCCTTGTCAAAACCCACAACAGCATCTTCCTCTACCACCGGAGGCTTTTAAAATAAAGAAGATACGGATTAGAACTATGAAATTATATATCATTGACTACCAAAATCTTCAAAAAATTTCTTTTGTACAATTTCGCAGCTTACCTAGACATAAATCACAAGTTAACTTGATTTATGCATTGTTTAACCAGAGTTGTTCTGAAAACTTCATTTTATTTAGACAAGCAAAGGCAAAATAAAAGTATCACTTTTGATTTCCTCGTATGTTGTTGTAACTATTGTAAGTTTCTAACATTTGGTTCATCAAGTTACAGTTTTTATAAGCGAAAGATGAAGCTGTGTCCCCACTAAAAATATCATTCCGGTATTTCAATTACAGGATTTTGGATTTTGGTCCATTAGTTTCCTTTGTGGGAGAATGACGTATATATACATAAGAATAGGGTATATTTACAAAATATGATGATACATTTCAGTTTACAAAACATAACAATAGATTTCTTACAAAACATATATGAATATTTTCGCTCAAGGCATAAAAGTTTCGCTCAAAATTTGTGTATGAAATGTGTATATCTCGCTCAAGGCTTAAAAATTTGGCGTAATATTTTGTGTATGAAAACTGTATGAAATATGTATACCTCGCTCAAGGATTAGAATTCTCATAATTTTCATGTTTGAAAATTGTATAAAAATGGTATGAAATATGTATGTAAGTATATAAAATACAACAATATTGTATACAACTTTCATACACATTTAATACAATTTTAAATCTCGCTTCGAAATGCATATGAAATTTAATACAACTACAACAACATTGTATACAACTTTCATACAATATTAATACACATTTAGTACAAATGTTTCTTCTTGTTAAATGTACAAAAAGAGAATTAACACTAAAAAGATAATTTACATCTCCATTTCTCTGATTTGTTGAGTAGTGTGTCTCTGATTTACGGGTCGGAGAGAATAACATTTTAGTAGGGTTTGCGTTTTGATCCATAACCCAAAAAACTCATAAATGTAAGAAAGATCCAAAACTCAATAAATTCAAACAAAAAACTCCTATGTCAATTCAACTGAAACAGTAGATCTAATCTAGAATGGTAGCAAAAATGAAGAAAGCAAGGAGAGGATGGGATGTGAAGGAGGACAACAATGCCCTGTATATAAAAATGGACATGCCTGGGCTTCACAAGGAGTATGTGAAGGTATCAGTGATAAATATCAAAGGAGAAGGCGAGAAAGAATCGGAAGACGAAGAGTATAGAAGCAGGTATTCAACAACAACAACAACAACAACAACAACCACCCAGTGAAATCCCACAACGTGAGGTCTGGGGAGGGTAGAGTGTACGCAGACCTGACTCCTACCAAGAAGCAGGTATTCAACTAGGCTGGAAATTCCTCAAAATTTGTATAAATTGGATGAGATTAAGGCAGAGGGAAGGGCTGAGCTTTTTAACTTTCCAGATCCGTTATGTTTTGTAATTATGTTGGTATGGTTTGTAAATAAGGAAAAGTATCCTTATATTTTGTAATATAGAATCTTAAGTAGTATTATTAGGTCATTTTTCCTTAGTGTTTATAGCTCTGATAGAGCCTTCAATTACGGAAAAGGGCCAAATATACCCCTGTACTATTGAAAAAGGGTCAAATATACCCTTCGTTATACTTTGGGTTCAAATATAGCCCTACCGTTATACTTTGGGATCAAATATACCCCTCCTCCGTTAAAATTGTCCAAGGTGGATATTAGATCTGACGTGGCATGACAACTCAGTGAGGTGGACGCCACGTGGCATGCCACCTCACCACCCAACTCATTTAACCCTCACTTCCCCTTCTTCATCTACCACTACCATCTCCTCTCCCTTCACAACCACTACCGCCATTAGCACCACCATCTCCACCTTCACTCTTTCTGATCTCCTTTTTAGGCAATTACCATTCAAAAAATTGCGAATTCTTTCTCGATAATTACTTTGTATAGGGGATATGGCATAAGATTCATAAGATAAAAAAAGTTTCAGTAATATTAGTATTAGCATCTAAGTAAGTGCTCTGATTTGTCCACCAAGCTTACTGAAATTCAAGTAAAACTGGAATAATGGCTTAAAATAACGGCCCTTAAGGTCACATTTACGGAGAATAATACGGATTTTATCGCCCTGTGAGAAAGGCCCTGACCCCGCCAACCAAGTATCAAAAAGAAAGAGAGAAAAATCAGATATGAATAAGGGATAGAACCCACAAGTCAACATAACAACCAAAAGAAACAGTCATAAAATGGGATCAAAATAAAAAAAAAGGAGTTGTTAAGACGTGTTAAAAAAGCAGATTTGAATAATAACTAGTACTCACAACTCAATTATAAACTGCCGCACCCAAATGAAAACATATGGGGCCCAAGTAAGCAGAGAAAATGATCAAAATGGTCCTCAAACGTAGGCTTTGATTCCATTTGGTCCATTACATATAAACATGATAAAAAAGATCCTTAATATTTTTCAAAAAGTAATTAGTTTGATCCTAAGACATATAAGTAAAGATAATCACTACCAATACTATCAAAATAAACGGACGCCCTCAGCATGTGCACTGCACATGAGCTATCAAGCAATAAAATAAAAGTGCCTTGTTATATCGTTCAATCGGATTTCAAATTTACATCAAAATTCCAGACCTTAACTTGAAAAAAGCCATGAAAAAACTTTCAATATAGGGGCAGGGCTACGTAGGTTGCGTATAAACTTTCAAAATTCCGATTTATGGTGAATTTATTCAATGGAGTATGGAAGGAAAACTAGAATGTCTTCGATTGGGTTAAGTAGGTTGTGCATAGAGGAAGACATCGCGGGCCTTGGTTTATTTTAACAGTAAAAGTAATGACTATCTTTACTTATATGGCTTAGGACCATTTTCATCATACGCATACATTAAGGACCAAGTGATACCAAAGCCCATACACTAGGGGACCATTCTGATCATTTTCTCCAAGTAAACACATAGTCCATCTATTTCAATTTATGTGAACCTATTTGACGGGGCACGGAGTTTAAGAAATAAGAGAAAACATTTAAACTTGTGGTGTTAAATGAGTCACATATATTTATGTAGTTATAAATCATTGCATAAAGGTAAATTATTTCCAAATATAGAAAGAGATGATTCTTTTTGCCACGGACTAATAAGAAAATAGGTTCACATAAAATCTCAAACCAGCTCCCGCAATATTTACACGAAGCTTAAAATAAGAAATTAAAAAGTCTACGCTTTAGACAAAATTCATTTTCATTAAATCGCTAACACCAGAATATACTTCCTCCGTCTCAAAATAGTTATCACAATTTGCTTTTTGAGAGTCAGTTTGACTAATCTTAAAAACTAACTTTAATTATATCAATTTAATATTTTAATTAGAACTCATATTATATCTAAAAAATACCATAAGTGTAATTCATCTCATATCAACAGGATTAAAAATGTATTTTTAAAATGTTGGTCAAATCATATATAGTTTAACTCTCGAAAAGCAAAATATAACAAGTATTTTGGGGGAGTAACACCTAAATATGATTGACATGTTGTATAACATCATTTGTGGGTGTTTACACCAAACCAATGGATGCATGTCATGTGTATGAATATATAATAACATTACTTAACCATGATTAGTAAATGTATATATTTACTACATTAAACTACTTAACTACAGTAAATTATACCATCATTTGTCAGTTAAAAAGGTACTCCAGTAACAAAATTAACAGAGAAATCAAAATCAAAATCAGAATCCGCACCTTTCTCTCTTCGACAGCAAAAGGATCTTCATCTTGAAGTGCCTGAAGGCCATGGGCATTATCCCGACGCATTGCCTTCACTCTTTCTCTAATACCTCTTATTTCAACAGCCACATCCCTCACTCTTTTATAATGAGCAATGTCCACATATTTAACTACCCCTGTTATGGAAAAACAGAGAGAATGAAAAAAAAAACTCGTGGCGGATTCAGGATTTTCATTCAGGGGGTTCAAAAAAATAACAAAAGCTAAATATTAAAAATAATGATGTCGATGGGGATCGAACCTAGGACACTAGAGGCAATTTTGAACACCTTGGACCACTTGAGCTAACCTTTTGCATTTGTTTAGGGTGTTCAAAAGCTAATATATGTACATAAACATAGAAAATCTACCCTATATATACACTGTAATTTTTTGCCGAACCTGCCACCCACATAGATCCGCCCCTAATTGAACTGATTTATTACATTGTTTTCTGCATTTAAAATTAAATACTACATCACTATTTTACAAACAAACAAACAAAAAAATGTTATTTTCCTTTTAATACTAAACTAAATAGTCTATAATTAATGTAGATCCCAAATTTAAAAAGAAAATAAATATTTTAAAATATTTCTCGACTAAGAAAAAAGTAAATATTTAAGAAATAAAGACAGAATTGTGAATTTTGTTATACTAAATTAAAGATGTACATGATATACTGAAATGTTTTTTTAATCCTGTGATTATAAAGTTGTGGTTTAGGATGTTTGAATTGTCTTACACACTATTTTTTTTGGGACATATCAAAAAGAGAGTATTCTACAAATTAATGTAATTCAGAAGGAAAGTAAATCTTTAACACCTTTGTCCTCGTGAAGCTTGGCCTCAATTACAAGCTTATCAATAGCGTCTTCAGCACTGTTGACCACTGTTCTAATCTTCTTCACTAATTCCTTCAGAACTTCATTTTCACTGCGGCATTTTGCAGCTTGTTTGAGGAAAGCATTGAATTCGTTTAGATCTGTAAGCAGATTCTCAGCTTCACCTTTAACATCAATAAGTAGCTCAGCATTGTCACGTAACAATTGCATCAAGTTCTCCACTAGAAAATTTACAGCTATATCTGCCATTTTTCGAAGAGTAATGAATTCGATCGATCAAATTAAGCAAGAGAAATTAATCGACCTGATACTCGTTGCAGCTTAACTTTAGTTGAGCAGGAGGACTTAGAATGGACCGGAGATCTGGGCATATATGCCAATAGCAAATGCGCGTGTTGACTCCATTTTTTAAGTCATTCTTTAATTTTTCTTCTTCCATCTTTAACATTTCTAGGAAAATGATAAAGATAATTTGTTATTACTCCCTCCATGCTAATTTAAGTGTGTTAGTTTAACTAGGAACAAAAAGAAACTTTTGAATCTTATTATTCTAAATTAAAGATGTGTATATTGTACTGAAATGTCTTTTGAATCTTGTGGTTATTAGATGTTTTGAATTGTCATCTTACTAAATGTAGGAAGAGACACTCTTTTTGGGATAGATAAAAAAAGAAAAGTAAGACACTTGAATTGGGACGGATGAAGTATTTTTTTTTTTGTTTGAGGATAGGTTCAAAATAGTCTTTTAAGTATGCACTACTCCCTCCGTCATTTGCACGATTACCCTTCAAAGGCACTGGTCTTTAATTTTTGTCCCTCAAATTAGTGGTTTTTAATTTTTGTCCTTCGCCTAATACCATAAGGTTTGGGATTCGAACTCCCGGCTCAGTCAAAAAAAAAATTCGTAAGACAGAGTTTCGTAGCAAAGTTAGGCCTCAGGCAGAGTTTTGCATGCCTTATGAATCCAAACATCTGCCTTGCGAAATTCCTTTTTTTTTTTTTTTTTACTGAGCTAGGGTTCGAACCCAGAACCTCGGGTTATTAGGCGAAGGACAAAAATTAAAGACTATCAATTTGAGGGGCAAAAATTAAATACCGTATACCTTTTGAAGTACATCCGCACAAAAAAAATGTTTTATATGAAGGTGTTTGACTCGGCACGAAATTTAAGAAGGAAATGAAGACTTTGAAACTTGTGGCCCAAAATGAGTCACATATATTTGTGTGGTTATAAATTATTCCATTAAGGGTAACTGGTAAATTTGAAGTTAAAATGTTTTACTAAATATAAAAATGTATAATTTTTTTAGGATTGATCAAAAAGGAAAGACTGTCGTATAAATTGGGACAGAGGAAATACTAAATAATTAGTCCTTTTAAGTTTGTCTAAATTTAACACTTTTAGGTTCGTCAAACATTTAACAATTTAAATTTGTTAGATTAGATGAAAATAATGAAAAGAAAATAAAATTAGCAGGAACTCATATTTAGAGGTATGACTTTTGTGATTTTGATTATCTTCTTATTATTTATAGAGTTTTGTGCAATTTTTTAGGTGTAATTTTTGCTATATTTTTAGTATCTAGTGCAGTTTTTATATTGAATATTTTATGATTTGATGGGAATTTTTTTTAGTGTTTATAGTTAAATCTTTTTTTTCATTATTTTCGTCAAATTTAATAAACATAAATTATTCAATATTTGACGAAATTTAAAAATATTAACTTTTGACAAATTTAAAGGACCAGTTTAATTCTGTGCATTTTGTCATTTTCTCTCATTCGTCACTTAATATGGTACTCCCGTAACAAATCTCTCTCTACTTCTACCTGTAATTGAGCAGGACTTTGATAAGCATAAATGCCAATACCCAATGCGCGTGTTGACTCCACTCAATTATTAACACCAGGTCTTTCTTTAAAGCTTCTTCTTCCATTAACATCCAGATGTAGAAAAGGAAGAGCTGTTACATTAACCCCTTGTTCGGAAGGTTGTTACCCATTGTATTGTATCCTATCGTTTTCACAATTACAATGTTTGTTTTTATTGTTATTTAAAGGGAAAAGGATAAAAAATACTCTTCTACTTTGGGAAAAGAGCTAAAAATATCCTTCATTATAAATTTGGGTCAAAAATACCTCTCTTGTCATTAAAATTTTCAAATATACCCCTGTCTTAACGGAAATCCCCAACATAATCCGATTCATTTTTAAACCCGCTCTATTTAAACTCGACCCAACTAAATAAAAAATGCATATGAGTTACCCGCTCCTGTGCCTAGTGGCTCCAGATGTAGGACTCGAGAACAAGTTAGTCGCATATGGGTTTTTGATGTAGTTGGGTCGGATTTAAATAAAGCGGGTTTAAAAATAAAATCGAGTTATTTTGGGGGATTTGGGAATTTCCGTTAAGATAGGGGTATATTTGAAAACTTTAATGACGGGAGATGTATTTTTGACACAAATTTGTAACAGAGGATATTTCTACCAAGGTAGAGGGACATTTTTTACCCTTTTCCCTTTTTTAAAATGTAATGTATCATATTGTTAAGTTCTGTCGTTACGTAATAATGAAAAGCTCCATTTTATGTAACAACCGATTTGGTATTATCCATTGTTACCTAATTTCTCTTTCCAATTATATCCTTACTTAATATTTCATTATCGTATTTTACCATTTACCCTATATTATTTACCTCAATATCTAACCCTACGTCTTTTCTCATTCTTTATTCTTCATTCATCTGTCTCCTTCTAGGTTTAGAGTTTGCCTGCTCTCATTTTCTTTCGTTATCTCTGTCTCCTTTTTTTAAAAAAAATTATTATATTTGTCTTCTTCTACATTTTGGTAAAAAAAAAAAAAAAAGTTTTACAAATTTCAGTTAATTATTAATCGTCAAATAAAAAAAAAGTGTTATTTTGTTCGTTTATGCAAGCATGCTACTAGAAATGAAAAAGTTTTGGAATTGGAATGTCAGATAGGAGAAGTGCACAAACTGCTGCTTCTATATTGGATTTATAAGGAACTTCTAATGAAAAAAATGTACTTATTATTATTTTTAATATTAATAACATGTTTTTCATTAATTTTGTTAAAATTTACATGAATTTAACAGCTTAATATATTTACAAGACATAATTTGTGACAAATTAGCAGAAATAATTTGTGTCAAATTACCTTTTTAGTAATTATTACTAATAAATTTAATATTTACAATAGTTTACGGCATCTTAGTAAACTTATCAATTACAATACAGTACCATAAAGTCAAACCAAACAATAGAAGTGTTATTAAACAACATCAAATGATATATTATATCCAAACATTGTATCTATAAAACAATACAATACAGAATACAGTACAATACAATACAATACAATACAATATATAGTACATTATGAAACGATGGATAACAATGATTACTACTTATTACTCCCACCGTTTTAATTATTGTGTCTTACTACTTTTTATTTTAGTACATTTAAAAAAGAATATCATATTCTATATTTAATACTTTATTCGTCTCAATTTATATGATGATATTTGACTAGATACAAAATTTAAGAAAGAAGAATTTAAAAAAAAAATTTATAATCTAAAACAAATAATAGACATTTGTCTGACTATAAAACATCTCATTAAGAATGAATAAAAAATTTAAAAGTAAAATTATCTTTAAATAAAAAAGCATGACCCTTTTTAGAACAGATTTTAAAAAATTATGTTACGTGATGAGGGAGTAACTCCTAAGAAACTTCTTCGAAGTCTAAAGGAATTGTAATGGATCCATTAGTTTTAAACTTTAGGACCAAAGCTATTAGTACCTTTTCCCAAACATTAAGGACCATACATGTAACATGATATAGATGAAGGATCAAAATAATCCAACACCCATACATTAAGGACCATTTTGATCATTTTCTCTGTGCACTTCACCCAAAACCAGTAGGTAAAAATTCCATGGTAACTTATTTCCTTACTTTTGCAATTTAACTCTTGAGCACGAAATTTACGTATAGAAATTGTTCTAGCTACCGTTGAGGAATTTCGTCTTTAGCCCTTTTTCTAATTGATTTTCAGCAAAAGCGAAAAAGTAATGCTGAATATTATCGATAGGCGGCTGGCATTAGTATCGAACATTGAAAATTCAATTTAGATTTGTTCAAGGCTATTATAATGGTAAGTTCCAACTTTCATTTTCCCCAAATTGATGAAATTATTGAGTGCAAGATACTGAGTTCTATACTTCTAGGACTGTGCAGAGCAAAAAAGATGCCAAGAACTAGCCAAGTCATCATCTTTTTATCGCAGGATATATTCAGAGGTATGTAGTATCAGTCAACTCTTAAGATTGAAGAATGTATTTTATAATACACCTTTTGTTTTTGGTGATGAATTTAATTCACGTATTCATGTGTCTATCGTGTTCAAAGTTTTGCACTATCAGAAACAAGCCTTTTGGTAGACCTTCTTTTCTCCTATACTATTGCAGTAAGTACTTTAGAGCTAGTTTGGATTAGCATTTTTAAGTGCTAAAACTGATTTTATAAATAAGCAGTTACGTGTACAGTTAATAAGCAGTTTATGTGATTGGTAAAAAAGTGCTAATAAGCTGTTCTTTTGTTAGAATAACTAAGTGCTCTTTAATATTTTGCAAAAAATTAGAAATTTAGAAGTATCCGTGTAAAAAAAAAGGAGGAACGATGGATAAGGAGTGAAGAGCAAGTTACGAGTTTTGTTTTGGGAAAGATATTAAGAGAATTAGGGGGGAAATATTGAGGAAACAATAAACTACTGGGTCAAACCAAAAGTGCTTATAAGTTGAAAAGTCATAAGTTCGGGATCACCAACTTATGGCCTTTGGCTTATAAGCACTTTGGTATGTACCGAATGGGTAGATAAGCTAACAAGTACTTACAAGCCAGTTTGACCAGCTTATAAGCTTAGCCAAACACCCTCGTAGTATGTTTTTCTAGAAGCAGAATGGGAAGAGGGCCTTGAAATTTGAAATGGAGAGAAAAGCCCCGTGTTTTGTGCTTCCATTACCTTCTTTTCTTATTTGGGGAGTGGGAAGGTGGAGCTACTGCATAGCTTTTGAATTCATTTTACTAACAAAGGGGTAGTTTACCCACCCGAGAGTTACATTGATGTTAAATTTTAGCTATTATGTTCCTAACCTTTCCCAGTAGCTTTATGAAATTCTGAGTTTTATTGCTGACAATCAGAAGTATATGTTTGCCTTTAATAAAATTTCTCGGCAATTTTTGTATTGTGTTTGACATTGCTCAGTTTCTGAATTAAGCTATTATATGTAACTTTGGAACTACTATGGTGGTAGCATCGTTGTATATTAGAGACATTGATTGAATGGTTTGTTCTTTGTGTGAATATGCTTTAGGCAAATATTTTTTGGGATTTTCTTTCTGAATTTATGTTGTATCTACAGGTAGAAGAGATAGGATGGGAGCACCTTGTTAAATTTGGGGAAGATATGAGACTTCTCAGCTTTCGCGTCGTGTAAGTCGTTTCTTATCTTTTAACATAGGAGTGGGTCAAAAAGAGGAAGTGTAGGTGTTGGTTAAGTGAATAAGAGTGTACAGTTTATTTCCCTTGTTTGGTCAGGAAGTATAAGAGGAGAAAAAGGAAAAAATAGAGGGCTATCCAGCCCCTCTATGTCAGTTTTCGGATGTTGCAAAATTGGACAATAAGAAAGTTAAATAGAGGGTATCGAACCTAGGGCAGGCAAAATCATTAAAAAAAACAAGTAACCATCCAATCCGACCCGTTAAATATGGGTTGTATAACTGACCATTTAAAGGATGAATTAAGTATGTATATTATCCGCTAAAAAATGGAGATCTAGATGGATAATATGGATATCCATATTATCAATACCCGTTTGTCTGCTTGTTATTTTTCATGAGTTCTTGCTTTCTGGGAGTCTAAGCTTGTTTTCTTAGAACCTGACTGTTTTTGAAACTATGGATATCCATATTATCTGTCGGTTAACCCATTTTTTATCCGTCTTAAATATGGGTGAATCAGATATTTTATCCGTTTTTGTTTAACCCATTTTCGACCCGCCCATATCCCATTCGACCCACCTGTTTGCCACTCCTAATCCAACCCCTCCATGTGAGCTTTTCCAACTCTTGCAAAGTTGGATGATAAGGAAGTAAATGACCTTTACTTCATCATGTGGAGGTAAATGAAAAATATTTCCCAAAAGGAAGAAAATTTACAATTCTCCTCTTTCCAATAAAACATTATATACTATAGATTTTAGTGCTATAGCCACCGAGCCATTCCACTATAAGATAAAAGAAAAGGGAAAGGAAGGGTAGTCAGAAGCAGAAAGCTGCTCTTTTATGGGCTCTAACAAATTAGAAATGTAGAATGGCACTTAGTTTCTAAATCACAGCTAGTCGAAGACCACAATTTACCTAGCTGGGCAATAAACTCTCAAGCTTTTTCTGTGTGCTAGGGACAAGAAGGGAAGAGTGCACATGGTGCAGATAACTTTGGATGGAACATATCCTAACCATCCACCTTCAATATCAGCGGTGGGCATCCTTCAAATTTCAGATAGTAGAGCCTTGCACTCTTTAGGCAGTGTCCTAATTTACTGACAATTCCCCAGGACGTGCCTTATCTCTTCAATTTGAAATGGTCAATTAACTCAAGACTGAAAGATGTTATCCAACAGTTTCAGAAGGTAATTGTGTAATCTTTTTTGGGATTTTTTCATTTTGGCCGGTCGACAGAAATTAGACGGGCGCTAGCCAAAATATACAAAACATATACACTGATTATGTATATTATATGTATATTTAGACTTAAATATACAAAACCTATACATTTATGGCTATTTTGTAAATAGATCACCGAAAGGCATTTGACTGTAATTATCACTTCTTTACATGTTGTTACTCTCCCTTCATTTGCATTTGCTTTGTAACTTATGATTTACTATTGATTATTTCATCCACCAAAGGCACGTGTAATTTAACAACGTTTATGGATTGTGATTATCTGCTATAATTACCATATATTTTTCTTACTGGATCCAGCATCTTGAGAAGCTTCAGGACTTTTGGAATCTAATGGATGACATTGACCACTCGCTTTTGGTTTCTGATCAACGATATCCTCAACGTGCTTTGTCACATCGCCAACTTAGTATAAGTATGTGCTTATTTACATGTTGATCAATATCCCTTTACCACCACAGACCTGATTGATATCCATTCGCTTTTATTATAGGTAATGACTGCAACATCATTTTGTCTATAGATGCTGATGATCCCACATCCCTACCAGAGTAAGTGTTAATAGAAACCAGCAGCTTTTATAAGTATTCTTATCTTTAATGAGTTATAAGTTGATATAAAGTTCTTCTAGCTGTCGCTTTCTTGGTTCGGATTCGGAGGTGGAGAGATTGAGAGCGATGTGGAGGAGAAACTGCAAAAGATGGTATTTCACCTTCTGCTTTTAGTGCTGGCTGTAATTTGATGGTCTAAGTCGTTGTCTACATTTGGATGCTGATGCTGTTGTTTCAAATTGCTCAAAATAACTGCTTTAAACAATTTTTCTGGAGTTCTCAAGAATTATTGTCGATTTCTCTGTTATCTGGTGTTTCATGTGTAAAAATCTGTGGAACATTTTAGCCATATTATTCTGAACTTAGTTTTTGCTGCCAATACATGGAATTTTCTCTATTTTTGGTGTTTGGACATTAATCAGGAAACAAGATGAAGGGAGTGGGGATTGGTGGGTAAGGATATTTGAATTTCCCTTTTGAATGGTTGAGGAGGTTCAACTTGCTATTCATAATTTTCTCTACGTTTGACATTTTGAACAATATTCGGCAAAAAGATTTAGGAATTGGTAGATAGGCCGGTAAGAATCACTCAATCTCCCTTTTGAAAGGAGGAGGTTTTACTGGCTATAATGTGGAATTTTCTGTATGATTGGTGTTTTGAACAATTATCAGGAAAAGATTAGGGGATTGGGGTCTGGGTGGTAAAGATCATTCTGAATTTCTCTTTCGAAATGTAAATTGATGTGCCTAGGATTCGAATTCTGACACATTCAAGCTTGTGATTTTTAACTTCTGCTGAGATTTTGCTTGTTCCTTATTATGTCTCATCAGCTGAGATTTCTATTTTATTCACAGGATGAGAGACAAGCCTTTTTCTGAGAATCTCGCACATGTATTGGATATTCAACTTCATGGACCTCCAAACATTCAGAAAACTGATCCACAAATTGAATGTGGCATTTGTTATGCGCAGTATCTTCCAATTGGTAATCCTATAACCGTAAGATAAACCCATTGATAATAGGGATAATTACATTTTTGGACCACTCAAAAGAATGGTTTTGTATATTAAGTATAAATATACATATAATATACATATTGTATACAAAAAATATGTATAGTGTATAGATTATGTATATTTTGGCTAGCCCCCGTAATTAATGTCGGCCGACGGGCCAAATATGAGAAAAGCCCCTGATATTTTGTGGATATGGCATTGACTTGGTGATGTCAATCCAGATGATGAACTTGGTGCTAGGAGTGGAAGTGGCACTGATTGTACATGTGAAAATAACAGCTGCAGTAGGGCCTTCCACAGCGTTTGCCTGGAAGATTGGTTGCGTTCCATCACAACAACAAGACAGTACGTTGATCTCTCCTATCTTGATTTTGATTGTGATGATAACATATCCTTTTCACTCGTGGCATTACATTGGGTATATCAGTGTTGTCAAAGGCGCGCTTAAAGCGCGCTTAAGCCACAGCGAGGCTCAAAACATGTTGAGCGCTTCGCCTCGCTTTATTTGCGCTTCAGTGTCATCAACAAGGCTCTAAGACATACTTTTCCTTGATAATGAGCCTCTCTTGAAGAGGTGACTCATCAACAAGGCTCTAAGACATACTTTTCCTTGATAATGAGCCTCTCTTGAAGAGGTGACACTAGATAATTGATATTTCACTTTATCCTAATGTTTTTACAATTTTGTTGTCCATATATTTGTTGTTCATGCTTATTATCATTAGTCTTGGACTATATATATATATATATATATATATATATATGTATTTTTTCACCATTGCGCCTTTTTTCATTAAAGCCCATGCTTTATTTGCTTTTGCGCTTAAAACAAATGACATTAGAGCTTTTTTGCGCTTTTTGCTTTTAATAATACTGGGGTATATTGTTGTTGTTGATAACATATCCTTAAAATTTTGTCACTCTGTACTGTGGGTCCAGGATTAAGCTTTAATAATCGTCTGTCAGTGTCGGAGGGAAAAGTTTTTAGTTGATTATCTAGCCAGGCCAAGTTAATGCAATCATGTAAACAAATTGAAACATATAAATTAATGTTTTGGAAAGGAAAAGATATTGTCGATTGGAAGAGAAGCTAATGAAATGTCTCCGAGTACTTAAGAATTTCAGAAAAGCTAAGTCATAGAAGGAGAGATTAATTAAAGAAGATTATTCTTGAACTAATTATAGTGAAGTCTGAAGACACTGTTTTTCAAAAGCAGGCATAAAAATTCTATCTTGCATGAGCTTTCGTAGGTAAGTCATACTGTTCTATGTTACGTTGAAAATATATTCACTCTTTTCATAAACTCGAGTTCTATTTCTCAATATCTTTTTATGCGACTCTTAAGAAAAAGCTAAATTCGAGAATATTAAGTGCTAATTTGGGAACAAATGGAGGCGCTAAAAACATTGTTTTGGTTTGTGAGGAACATATAAAAATTGTATAGAAAAGAGTAAAAGTGAAACTTGTAGTCCCTCCATCCCATAATAAGTGTCACTTTAGCCAAAAACACGCATATTAAGAAATTAATAATGCAATGAAGTTTACTAAATTACCGCTATATAATAAAATAAATTACTTTTTCCTATTGATTAGAGCATGTACAAGTAGTAATGCTTTTGACATTGGGAACCTAATAACATCAAGTTACTATGTGATTTTTTCAATCATCATTTAGATGTTATTTTAACTTGTCATTTTTTATCTCAGGGCAGAGTTGGAGTTAGAAAAAACTAACCAATTAATGTCCTGGTTTCCTAAAGTGACACTTATTGTGGGATAGAATTTTGTGGCTAAGGTGATACTTATTATGGGACGGAGGGAGTATAACTTTTGGAATAATTAAACTTTCTTTTTTTGTGTTTTCAACAGCTTGTTACCTTTGGCTTTTGTTACTTTCATTACATTAACTGAGGAGACGTAAAATTTTCAATTGTCTTATCACATTCATCTGCTTTATTTTGTTTTACAGGTCGTTTGATGTTTTGTTTGGCAATTGTCCATACTGTTCTGATCCAATTGCTGTCAAAATCAATACAAGGAAGTAAATGAAATATTTTACTATTGGTGAGGCACAACGAACAAAAGGTGTGTGAGGCTCCGTTACATTTTTGACACATGGATAATGAGCCCCTTCTGTCTACTTTTACAAAGAAAGCAATGAACATGAGAGAGAAAGTATAAATCTATGAACTTATTACTCTTTTCACTCTATCATCATTATTTATATTTGTGCAAAATCAAGCTTCTCTTACGCAAGTCAAAAATTGAAAAATGAGAAGTTATTCATCAATTAACATTATATATATATATATATATATATATATATATATACACACACACGTTATACTTGTGAGCAAAATGTTACTTGTACAAGACCGTCCAAATTGTGCTGCCTGAGAGCACCTTTGCATATTATTTTTTTGGTTTACACCTTTACATATTCATTGATTGAAATTTTTTGTCAACGTAGAAATATTATAGAAAAATGTCATTTTGTTTTGACTGATTAAAAAAAAGAGTGTCATATAAATTCAGACAGAAAGGGTACTTATTACTCACTCCATCACAAATTATCTGTCGTGATTTCTAAATATAGTAATTTCAAATTATTTTTCATTTTTTCATTCTATTCTAAGTAGTGATTGCTCTTAAGATTACAATCACCTCAGTTATGGAGAGGTTACACATAGATATAGTAAATATTTTATAACTCAAAACATAAATAGCGGTGAAGTAGTAAAAAAATCTCCTAATTAATATTTTCTTAAGGAACATGTAAAAGATAAACACGACAAATAATTTGAGACGCAGGGAGTATAAAATAAAAATAGGATCAAAAGAGAAACTTGGTACAGTGTTATTATTCCAAATAACAATTCCGATAAAACTACATTTAAAATTAATCACGGATCACATATTCTAAATTATTAAGTATAGTTTATATAGAGACTCTATAACATTACAAATTAAAAAAAAAATCATATTTTTATAAACTGTATAACGTAATTTTTGTGAAGAAAGAGTCTTAGAAATCGGAGTATACTTTTTCATTTGTTTATATTGATTTAACACAACTTAATGTACCTGTTAGGACCCACATGAATTATAGTAAATATATTTTCTCTCTCATGTTTATTGTTTACTTTGTAAAAGTAGACGGGCAATTCGCCTTCTTTTGGGGTGGTCTTTAAATTTTGCCCCTCATATTTATAATTTTTAAATCTTACCCTTTGGCTAAAATTCATAGGTTCCAGGTTTGAACCTCCATTCAATCAAAAATTTTAAAAAAATTCGCAAGGCAGAGTTTAAATTTCGCTATGTCCCCATCGGTAGAATTTTAGTTATGTTTAACCAAAGTCATCGGCAGACTTTGCCTTAAGGCATATATATATATATATATATATATATATATATATATATATATATATATATATATATATATATTTTACTTTTCAAGGTAAACTTTTAGTTATGCTTTAACTAAGTGTGCCCCATAAGACATAACTAAAAATATGCCCCATAAGGCGAAATTTTTTCCTGGAATAACTAAAGTTATGCGGACCCGTAAGATAAGTTACGCGCTTATAAGGCAAAGTTTATGCCTTGAAGAAAAGTCCGTAGGGGCATACTTTTAGTTATGCGTAACTTAAAAATACTGCCTAAGATAACTAAAAGTATGTCTTATAAGGCGGAACTTTTCCTTAGAAATAACTAAAGTTTGCCTTATAAGGCAAGTTTATGTCTTAAGGAAAAGTTATTGTATGAACATACTTTTAGTTATGTCTTAACTAAAAGTCTGCCCCATATGCATAACTAGAAAAGACTTTTAGTTAAGGCTTAACTAAAAGTACGCCCATAAGTATCTTAACCCCGACATACAACATGAGAATAACCAAAGTTATACCGGACCCGGCATACTTATGCCAAGTCTGCTCATAAGGGATTAGTATGTCGGGTCCGGCATAACTTTGGTTATTCCTTAACAAGTGTATGTCGGGTCCGACATACACACGACCCAAACCTTTACCTTGCGATTTTTTTTTTTTAATTTATGCTTGAGCGGGGGTTCGAAGCTAGAACCTCTTGATTTACTGCAACGCTTAGGGTTGCGCGGGGCAAAAATTAAAGACCACTGAATATGGGGGGAAAAATTTAAAGACCACAAATATGAGGGGCAAAATTTAAAGACCACCCCAAAAGAAGGGCAATCCGTGCAAAAAAATGGAAGTAGACAGAGGGGGCCACTATTTATGTGTCAAAATATGTAATGAAGCCTCACACACCTTTTGTTGGCTGTGCCTAAAGAGAGTCCAGAACCAAAATACCCCTAAAAAAGAGGATTTGAACCAAAATACCAAAAAAAAAAAAGTGACAAAAGTACCTTTAATGCGTATTTTACTACATTAAAGGACTTAACCGTAAAGGCCCGGTTAAGTCCTTTAACGCAAAGAAAATACTGTGTTATAGAACCCAGTAATTTTTTTCCTATAACGCAGTAAAATATTGCGTTATAGAAACAATAAAAAATAGTGTTTTTTTTTCCATACTTTAACCAACGATTAGTCGTGTGTCAAGACTCAAAAACGTCAATATTTATATAGAACCTGATATTTTTCTGCATACAATAATGTAGGTTCAATACATCAAGGATACCTAAACGTTCGGATCGTCATTTTAGGGGTTGAAAAGGTGTCCGAAGTAAGTTTTGTTTGAAAACTTTAGGTTTAAGTGTTCTATACACATAGACGTTCATTTTTGTTTGAAGACTTATTGTCATTAGCTTAAAGTTTTTTTATTTTTAGGGTTAGATTTAAGTGTGTTATTTTTTAAAGCGTAACTTTATTTCGAATATATGCGATTTTTTGCGCTCGGACGTCCGATTTACACATTTTTTTTTTTTTTGTAACATATTCGAAATAAAGTTACGCATTAAAAAATAACACACTTAAGGAACGCTTAGTGTTTTTTTCCATAAAAAGATCGCAACATCTTATTTTAATAAATCTTTTTTTTTTCTTGGAACACTTAGTGTTTTTTCTATACTTTGACCAACGATTAGTCGTGTGTCAAGACTCCGAAACGTCAATATTTTATACAGAACCTGATATTTTTTTCTGCGTACTATAATGTAGGCTCAATACATCAAGGATACGTAAACATTCAGATCATCGTTTTAATGGTTGAAAAGATACCCAAAGTAAGTTTTGTTTAGAAACTTTAGGTTTAAGTGTTTTATTTTTTAAGGTTTTGATTTAAGCGTGTTATTTTTTAATCAAGACATAACTTTATTTTGAATATAAATCTAATTCAATTAGATAAAAACATATTTAAAAAATACAAGGAGAAAAATTAGTTGTAAAGTGGTCAAATTTTAGATGGTCATAACTTTGCACTCAGATGTCCGTTTTACGCGATTTTTTTTTGTCTTGCGTATTTTTTTGAGATCTATGCGGACAAATGGCTGCAAGGCGGTTTGGCCGAGCCGATTTTTAAAAAAACACCTGTTATCCTATTCAATTTTAATTTTCCCCCAAATTGGTGTGAAGTTTTTAGTTTTCTTTACTTATAATATGATGATACGCAATAGATTTCAACATAAAAATTCCGGAATAATGTAGCTGTGAATTTCATTTTCACTTTTGTGGTTTCAATTTTCGAAAATAAAGCTGACTAATTTTCTCGACATATAAAGTTGACTAAAATAACCTTATAAAAATAGAACACTTAAAATCTAAAGTTTTTTTTAAAAAAAACTTACTTCGGGCACCTTTTTAACCCCTAAAATGACGATCCGAATTTTTACGTATCCTTGATGTATTGAGCCTACATTATTATACGCAGAAAAAATATCAGGTTCTATATAAAATATTGACGTTTCGGAGTCTTGACACACGACTAATCGTTGGTTAAAGTATGAAAAAAAACTAAGTGTTGGAAAAAAAAAAAAGTTGACCGATTTTTTTTTTTTACTGTTTCTATAACGCAGTATTTTACTGCGTTATAGATTTTTTTTTTTTTGACTTGGTTCTATAACGCAGTATTTTACTGCGTTAAAGGATTTAACCGCGCCGTTACGGTTAAGTCCTTTAACACAGTAAAATACTGCGTTAAAGGTACTTTTATCACAATTTTTTTTTTTTTTTTTTTTTTTTTGAATATTTTGGTTCAAACCCTCTTTTTTGAAGGTATCTGCCTAAAGACTCGTACAAAAGGCTGGTGGTGAATACTTATATTTTTCGACGACCTTCACCTTTGGTTACAGTGGGTGTGAAAACTTGTTAGGGGTAATACTTCTAATTCTAAATTTGTAGTACTATCTTTTAGGGATCTGATTGAGGTAACTTTAGATGAAAGTGATAGATAATTGCTACCACTGAAGTTCCAACTGTTAATTATGTAGTTAATTCAACATTCAACTCTTTCTTATTTTCTCAAAATAGTAATCAAAATAAGAAACTTGGAACATTGGTATAATAAGTAAATCAATCTATCTAGGATACATCTTTCTGTACAATTATGTGACAGAGTGCAGTTAAGATTTTATATACGCCAGCAATTCACCAAATTTTTAACGCCATCCAAAATATATATATGTTATTTAAAATTTTAGTAATGACAAGGTTATATGTGTGTGTGAGTATATATATTATAATAAACTATGTTGTCTAGGGGTGTACAAAGTAAACCGACAAACCGCACCAAATCGAGAAGCAACCCGACTAGTGGTTTGGTTTGGCTTGGTTTAGTGTTAAAAAAAAAATCCGATCATAATTGGTTTGGTTTGGTTTTAAATAAAAAAGTCAAACCGAACCAAACCAACCCAACATTACATGTATTCAATTTTTAAAATATTTTATACATAAAAATATTTATTTGTAATGTAATTTATAAATATTTCTTAAATATTTTCATAGTTTTTTTTTATCTATTATCATATTATTCAAGCTTGAACTTAGAATTTTGAATGTTAATAAATTTTATATCCTATGGATGTTAGTAACTCAAATAAAGTCCAAACCAAAACCAACTCAACACTAATGCGAACAAAAGAAATTCAATTTACCACTAGGAATGACAATAATGTTGGGTATTTATTCTTTAGTTTTGCATAATTAATTTAGAGAGTGAAAATATATAACTTTAAGTTTTTTTTCTTTGTCATGTAACTCATACTTATTAGCCGTACTTATTTAAGCATGACTTAGTATTTTTAGATTATGGACATTTTCGTTATGGCTTGTTAAGTAGCAATATTTATTTCAACCGATTTTATTAGCTTTTGTTGAATATTTTAATACAATATCATCACTCTTCTTACATTTTGTGTTGTTTTCTTAAGAAATACCTTACCTATTAGGTGTATCTTACTAGGACTAAAGAAATATTTGAAGTAAAAGTTATATGTTTTGTATCAAGAATATTTCGAAAAAAAACCCGAAAAATCCGAGAAAATGGAATAACCCGATAAAATCCGAGGTTAAAAAACCCGAATTTTATTGGTTTGGTTTGGTGTATAAATTTAAAAACCCGACACAATTAGTTTGGTTTGGTTTTTAAAAAATTCGAACCAACCCGGTCCATGTACATCCCTACTATGTACGCATAAGTTAAGACAAAAATAGGGGATAAACTAAATGGACCAAAAACGAATCTATCTATATAGAATAGAAGAGACAAATGCATGATACGATAACAAGTGTCATCACAAGAAAATTTCTATTTTAAAAAATAAAAATAAAAAAGAGGAAAAAAAAATAAGGAAAACTAATTAACACGTCTAATCACCCCCGCAACCCCAACACCTTCGCCGGCCTACTCACAAGTCACAAACACACACAAGCACGATTTAATTAAAAAAAAAAAAAAAAAGTTTACATCCACAATTTGTAAAGTTGCTAAAATTTAGGAATACATATTATCTTCTTTCTATTTTTACATTTTTTTTTGTTTTAATTCCTAACACACACATGCAGGCTATAAATAAAATAAAAAAGTACTCCCACAATTTATAAAGTTGCTAAAATTTAGGAATACATATTATCTTCTTTTTTTTTTTTTTTTTTTTGCAATCTTTTTTGTTTTAATCCCTATTTTCCTATTTATGTTCTATAGTAAAAAATAAAAGAGATTGTAACCGTTTGTAACTCTTTAAAGTAAACCACGTTGTCACTCCTTCTTTATAGCAAACTAAAACTGCCCATCCGGAATCAGTTTTTAAAACTTCTCTCATTCCCGCTTCTCACAATCAGTTTATCCTCTATTTTTTTTTTTTTTTTTACAATGACGTATTTTGCTAATTTAAAGTTTGCATGTTCTGCTTGCAGGTATGAATTGGCGATATATACAAGCAAATCACAAAGAGCAATACACATCCTCTCGAAGGTAATGAGATTTGACACCGAGTCAATGTTTGATTTTGTTGCTTTAAAGATTATTCATTTATAATTCCATTCTGCTTCTCCATTTCTCTCTGCATTTGTGCTTTATATTATTTTTAGTTCAATGTTGATGATTTATTTTATTTTATTTTTATATTCATGAATTCTTTATGTGATTATTTTTCACATTATTCATGTTTTTTTTGCTTTTCAAAATGTCGCCCGACTTTAAGTTGCATATGCGTATAAAATAATCTACATATTATCTAACGTAATTTGCATATGCACGCAAGAGAAGGACCGATGTTGACATGAAAAACGTTTGCCTATATACTTTTACTTATATTGACATGAAAAACCTCTCCCACGAAAAATTCAGGTAAGATTGAAATTGAATAGGATTATGGAAACTCACTATTTGTTAAGGTATATTTAAAGGTTTATACAATATAAATTCTTAAGTAAGAAAGCTATATACACTTCAAAATACAACTATTTATTTAGTTTAATGTGATGCGCGATATTTTATAGTGTATACTTAATTATACTTTTTTTTTTATCTTCTATACTTTTTTAACTAAATGTAACATCTCCACTTTATTTCTAGGCATTTCAATTTCAACATGAATGCACTATAACAAAAAACTTATATACAGGTCATTATCACCAGATAACAAAAGTGCTATAAAGAGACACTAAAAAGGGCAAATGTTAGCATTTAACCTAGTAATTAGAATGTAACATACAATATTTGAGTCAAACGATAATAAAACATAATATGCTTATAAAGATTATATTGTTATTTGATAAGTTGGTATTTTATAAACTTATCTCTTCTTTAATCTTATATTCTTGCTATGTTTGATTGAGAAAATTGTGCATTTAATGTCGTTTACTTCCATTTTACAGTTTTTCTGTGATTTAGAAGTGATCGGGAGAAACCAAGCGAAAAAAGAAGTCAAAAAGTGGTCAAATTGAAGAAATGAAAAAAATGGCTAGAAGTGCAAAAACTTGGCAGTTTTGTAAATCTGAAAATATGGGGTTGTTTTGGTCTTATTTTGATTGGAAAAGTTGGGGAATTACAAAAGCAGGACTTGGGGTAAATTACTTTCATTTTTGGCCATATTTCCAAGCCTTGGAAGCTAGGGTTCTACAACCAACACTTTGGAAGAGAAGATTGGAGCACTTTAATGAGCAAACTCTTAACCTTTCTTCAATTCCTTGTTATGTATTGCATATTTAAGTGTGTTACATTTTATTCTCTCACTTGAATCTTGTTTATGAGAATATTCATTATCAAATGTTGAATTAAATCTCTTATTTTGCTTATGTATTGAACAATTTTTATTGCTAATGAAGCGGGTCTTCGTTTCTTTAACTAATCTTGATCGTTAATGCTTCTTAAGGGATTAGCTAGCCCTAGGACTCACTCATTTACTTCAATTTGAGCTCGGAAAAGGAAAATTTAGGTTGGGAAAGATTAATTAACAAGGATTTGGGGCTTTAAACCCATCTAATAACTTGAACTAGGAATAATAAAGTTAACTTGAGATTCAATTGGTAATGCTTAATATCACACTCTAAAACTTGGAAAAGTATAGAGTGAAATTAATTGATTTGGTTGGAAGACTTTCAATGAGATTTTAGAAACCATTATCTATTAACATAAACTGGTTCTTAGTTGTAAAATTGTAAAATACATTGGATCGTTATTGAGAGTAATTTCCCTTGTATCCATTCTTGTGGCCATTGATCATTTTACTTGCTTTCTAGGTTAGTTTTATCTTTGTTAGTTTTTAAAACAAAAAATCAACTATTGAAAAAGTGTTTGGCTTAACTTAGTTGGTGATAAATCCTTTACTTTCTTAATTGCCTTTATATTATTCTCTGTGGATTCGACCCCGACTCATAATTGGGTAAATTATATTGCAACGTTTGGCTTAACTTAGTTAGTAATAAATCATTTACTTTCTTAATCGCCTTTATATTATTCTCTATGGATTCGACCCCGACTCATAATTGGGTAAATTATATTGCGACGGCCGTGTACACTTTCTCTTTGAGTAGTGGATTTGGACGTTAAATATTTCTTAGTTTCTCTTATGCCTTCCATATTGGTTCCTATAATTAGCATGTCATCAACGTAAAGACATACTATCACTCCATAATTCTTTGTGAATTTGGAATAAATACATTTATCCGCTCCATTGTGTTTAAAACCATTTGATAATATAACACATTCAAATTTTTCATGCCACTGTTTTGGAGCTTGTTTTAACCCATACAATGATTTTACCAATTAAAAACCTTCTTCTCATTTTCTGGAAGCACGAACCCTTCGGGTTGC
The DNA here is from genome assembly GCF_029784015.1 of Lycium ferocissimum. NCBI lineage: Eukaryota > Viridiplantae > Streptophyta > Magnoliopsida > Solanales > Solanaceae > Lycium > Lycium ferocissimum. The sequence goes on from NC_081352.1 coordinate 21,493,093, forward strand.
TCCATGTACACTTCTTCATCAAGATCACCATTTAAAAATGTTTTTTTTAACATTCATTTGATGGACATATAAATATAGATTGATGCCAATGCAAACAACACTCTTATTGAGGTAATTCTTGCTATAGGAGCATAAGTGTCAAAGTGATCTACTGATGCTTTTTGTCTAAATCCTTTGGCTACTAATCTAGCCTTAAAGGTTTGTGGAGAACCATCAGTATTAAACTTTCTTTTAAGCACCCATTTACACCCAATAGGTTCAGTATTAGGGGCTAAATCTGCCAATACCAACGTACCATTTGATATAAGAAAATTCATTTCATCATTTATAGCTTCTTTCTAGAAAGTCGAATCCCGGGAAGCCACAACATCACTATAAGTTTTAGGATCCTCTTCTAAATACAAAATAATAGGTATTTTATTTAATTTCTCATCTCTACTTCCTTCCACCAAGAAGATTATAGCTTGAGAAGAAATAAAATCAACATCTAAGTTCTTCTCCTTTCTTACTCTTTGGCTTCTCCTTGGTTCATCAAGAGATTCAATTGCCTTTCTTTTATTGTTAAAAGAAGAACTAGGATCAGAATAGTTATTCAAAGTTATTGCATTATCATGTGTCATTGTAGAACAATTGGGTTACTACACGATTAGTAATTTCATAACCTCCTTATGAATTGTTTAAATCACCAATAAACTTTGTTTCCAAGAACTCAACATCTTTTGATTCAACAATAACTTTAGACTCGTTTTCCAATAATCTATATGTCTTTGAGTTCTCAGCATATCCTACACATATAATTTTAATTCCTTCAGCTCCCTATTTTGTTCTTTTAGGACTTGGAATCCTTTAATAGGCTAAGCAGCCCCACATCCTTAAGATTGTTAGAAAAGTATGTTTTAGGAGTGGGGAAGAAATAATCTGGCTTTGATAGAGTAATCTCTGTAATTAAGGAATTTAAGTTTCCCACTTTGTTGCTGCAGGGATGGTGACAAATTCCTTCAGGATTTACAAAGCCAACGAAATTCAAGTTTCAGGAATTAACTGGAATTCCCCATAGAACAAAATGTTGTGATCTTTAGTGAAAGCAATATAGAGAAGAAGAGAAAGTCTGTAAATTGTACATCCTTTTTCTGAAGCAGTGCCAGATACTTATAATACCTTAAGAATCTGTTCGCAACAGACACATCTATTCAAAGAGACTTTTCGTAAAAAGCACATCTTTAGAGTGATTTTTTTTTTCTCTTTTCTGATAAGAGCGACTTTTTCTCCTGAAAAAAATAACTTTCTTCTCTTTGAGCTAATCCACTAGCACTAAGTAATATAACAATTAACCCCAACTATTTTCTCCATGAGGTAGATAATCCACCACTACTCCCATCATTATATGGTTGTAACTCCCACACCTGCATGCAGGATCTGCCCCATAAGTTTTCCCCATGATGGCAATTGATTAAAGTCATTTCTTTTATAACCCTACCACTTTCTAATTACTACTATTAATAAAAGGGAATCGAGGAGCTTCCCGTCAAAGTGAATTGACGGAAAAGCCTCACTCTCAATGATATTTTCGAAATTACCCGGTCAGCCAAAAAGCTGCGCCTGAAGCTCTTTTACGCCTATAGGCCCTCACTCCCTGCATTTTTTTTTTTTTTAAAGACGTGGATCCCATCTCTTCTTTTGATCGACAATTCATTCTGCTTTCTTCCATGAGCATCAACATTTTTTTGTGCGGACTGCCCTTCAAAAGCATTGGTCTTTAATTTTTGCCCCTCAGAGTGGTGGTGGTCTTTAATTTTTGTCCTTCGCCTAATACCTCAAGGTTCTGGGTTCGAACCCCAGGTTAGTAAAAAAAAAAAAGAAAAAAATTTTTTTGCAAGGGAGAGTTTTGCTGCAAAACTCTACCTCAGGCAGAATTTTGAATAACTCTACCTGCCAGTAGAGTTTTGCATTTAAAATTCTGCCTGAGGCCTAACTTTGCTACAAAACTCTGTCTTGCGAATTTTTTTTACGTTTTTTTGACTAAGTCGGGGTTCGAACCCCAAACCTCATGGTATTAGGCAAAAGGCAAAAATTAAAGACCACCAATTTGAGGGGAAAAAATTAAAGACCTCCCCAAAATAAGGGCATTCCTGCGAATTGCCCGAGTATCAATTTCTAATATTTGATATTCTACTAAATATTTTTAGATTAGTTTTAAAGTTTCATAGAAACTGATGCATTAATTTTTTAATTAAAATCATGATAGTAAAATTATAAATTAAGGATAGAATGATTATTTTGTCCTATATCTTTTGTCCTATATCTATCCCATTGTGTATGACACAATTGCTATAAGAAAATTTTAACAAGAATTTCATTATGAATTTAAATTTATTTTATTAATTTTCATCACAAAAAAATTTATGAAATTTGAAGGTTGAAATTCAAAACAAAAAATAAATAGCTTGACCCAACGAGAGGTGATAGTACTTCTATAACTAAATGTCGAATTTAATTATTTGTCACACAAATTATCCATAGTTTAGTCTTAAATTCATAAATTAATAATTAATATCTAGATATTTTATTATTTTGTAAAAGATTATAATGAGATATTTTAATATTTCTAATAGCATCACTTTTAAATTTCATCCTAATTTTTCGTCATTTAAATATTGTGTTACACTGAATAATCATGAAGCGATATCTTTGAAAAGAATTATAGTCACCATGTTGGGCCCGTGCTCAAAGACAGGTTCCATCTAAGCAGAATGCTTACTTTCATATTAGCATTTGAGTAATTGCCATTAGAAAAATTGAAGAATTGAGAAGGTTTATTAATTAAATTAAGATTAAAAAAAAGTATTTAGCAAAAATAATTCAACAAAAGGTTGAGTATGCTCTTGCCAACTGTAGCCGAGAAATGTCAGGATTAAGTTACTTTGTTACTTCTAAATATTTTTGATTTATGCTTAGGGCTTGTAAATATTGAACATATTATACCATTTTTAACTAAGATCGAAAAACATATTTAGCAAAAATAATTCAAAAAAATGTTGAGCATGCTCTTGCCAACTGTAGCTGAGAAATGACAGGATTAAGTTACTTTATTACTTCTAAATATTTTCAAATTATGCTTAGGATCAGTCAATATTGATTATATTATAGTACATGAATCATTTTTAATATCTTTCACTTTCTCTTTAAATTTTTCTTAGATAGGCCAAAAAGGATTGGTTGAAAGTTTCAGATAACATATAATAGAATAATATAATTTTGTTCATGTTGAGCCTGGTGCAAAGCCCGGACTATGATTTCTAGTAGTATAAATAAAGGAATGATATGTGATGATACATCCGAAAGAAAGAATAAAGTTGTCTTATATTGTTTTCTTGTTTTCATCTTTATATTATTGTTTTGAGCTTAATTTTACTACACATCATTTTCTAGCAATTTTTTACCCAGCTTGGATGTACTGTCTGGCTATTTGGGCTCAACTTTTTAAAATAAGTTACAAGCGTCTAAAGTAATTTTTGCCAGCAGTTTCAATTATTTTATATATATATATCTGTTATATTAAGTTAATTCTTTTTGGGAAAGCAAGCTGACAAGTTTCTCTTTACTTTTCATTATTATCCTATTTCCGTCAAAAGTGTTAGCAAATTGAATTGGTACAACATCGTCAACTTGCAAAAGAAAGACTAAAGAACAAAAGCAAAAGGGAAGTCGCCATGTTATTCAAGTCATGTTGCAATATTATGACACGAAAGAGGAATATATATATATATATATATATATATATATATATATATATATATATATATATCATGGAAGAAAAGAAATGCAAAAAACTATAGACACCCGTGATGTAACAGCTCAACTATTGTCCGCTTTAGGCTTAAGTTCGCACGACCTTACACTAGAACCTGAGGCTTGCTTCCTTACATATTCAATATTTCTTTTGTGTTTTGTCGATGTGGGATTTTCTTAAGGTGTTACATACGCACCTCCCTCCCCCGTCCCCGCGTCTCCCAAAGCATCCTCGCCGATGTTTGTTCCATCATCGTTCAAGGTTGCATGCAGAGTGGTTTTGATATCATATGTAATAGCCCAACCCATTAGTAATATTGCCAGCTTTAGGTCTAGGTCCGCATGATTTTAAGACACGTCACTAAAATTTGAGGCTTGCTTCATTATAGATCCATCATCCTTTCCGTATTTTGTCAAAGTGGGATTTGCCTATGGAAGAAAAGAAATGCATATGCAAAATACAAGTATGCGACAAACCTAAAGGCCCTCAAGAATAATTAACTACTTAAAGTTAAGTCCAGTACTTTATTCTTTGGGATTAATGGAACTTGCTACACTTGCTCATTGAGTTGTCCCAGCAGGTAGTTGGCACCGGTTCATGCACCTACGCTATAAAAGATACTTGACAAGATATTTTGCACACTAAAGGGCTTTAATATGCCATGTTATTGAAATTTGAAAGTCATCGATCGCTTCGTCACTTAAAGTGATAAAAGCAAGGTAAAGTGAGAAGTTATCGTTTCATGGGTCCAGCCACGAGCTTCAAAAGCGTACAGAACCAAAAAATGCGATCAGCAACCAGAATTTTCACCAATAAGATTCAAGATATAACAAAGTAGTTAAACATACCAAGAAAAGTCAGAGTATTTAACATTAATTATATGCATATAAAAAATAGTTTTAACTAATTTTTTCAAGAAGGGGTTCATTATAGTACCCTTGCTCCGCCCATGGCGGTGGTTCTTTGACATTATCATTTATTTTCGCACTTTCGGCTTCTAAAAACATCGGTAACATACAAAAAAAAAAAAAAAAAAAAAAAAAAAAAAAAAAATCACCATGCCCCGGAAAAAAAGAGACGGCAAGTTTACCTCCATAGATATTTTGTTAATTAGAACTTATATATAGAAAACAAAAAATAGCGTGCACCAAAGAGCTATAAATAGAGCAAGATAGCAACCAGTTATTCAACTTGGCCAATTGACTCATGGAGAAGAAGGTGGGATTTCCAAAAATAGCAGTGGCAGTATTCATACTGAAGGGAAATAAATTGCTGATGGGCAAACGTCGAGATTGCGTTGCTCATTCTTATTTTTCAGTTCCTAGTGGTCATCTTGAGTTTGGGTATGTATAGTTCCTTCATATTATTGATCATCTCTCTCTCACTCACACACAAATCTAATTAGTATTGCAGTAATGTACTCGCACATGATGTTTACATTGAACTAATGAATACAAGATATATGTGTCGCTTACCCACACTTTTTTTTCCTTAAGTTAGATCATAATTATTATAAACATCTTTTCAGACTAGATCATCTACTTCAAATATTTTTTTAATTTAATCCAAACTCCCCGGATATATGCTCTTGAAGGGAACATAAACCAATTATTTATGAACATAATTAGAGGGGAACATAAACCAAAACCTCCAAGAACATCAAAGCTTACAAATATACTTAGCATATATATGCAGCAGTCTAGGGGTGTGCATGGACCGGGTTGGTTCGGTTTTTTCAAATACCAAACCAAACCAATTGCATCGGGTTTTTAAATCTATAAACCAAACCAAACTAACACAAGTCGGGTTTTTCAATCTCTGGTTTTCTCGATTTTTTCGGGTTGCTCGGGTTTTTTGGGTAAAGTTTTCATACAAAACATATAACTTGTACTTCAAATATTTCTTTAGTCCTAGTAAGATACAACTATCTAATTAAGATATTTTCTAAGAAAATAATACAAAATGTGAGATGAGAGATGATATTGCACTACAATATTCAACAACAACAAAAAAAAAAAAGTAATGAAAACACATAAAATAAAATGATCATAATCTAAAAGTACTAAGTCATGCTATAATAACTACGGCTAATTTATAAGGAATATAGAAAATAATCATAATCTAAAAGTCCAAAGTAATGTTAAAATAAGTACGGCTAATAAGTATTAATTATGTGACTAAATATTAAAGAAAAAAATCAAATTAAGTTATGTATATTCACTGTCTAAACCAATATAAATTTAAAGAATAGATATCCAACATTATTGTCATTCCTCGTGTTAGAATTGAATTACTTTTGTTAACATTAGTATTGATTTGATTTTTGTTGGGTTTTATTTGAGTTACTAATATCTACGGGCTATAAAACTTATTGGACCATTCAAAATTCTAATTCCAAGCTTGAAATAATATGTTAAAAGATAAAAAAAAAACTATGAAAATGTTTAAGAAATATTTATAAATTACATTATCAATAAAGATTTTTATGTATAAAATATTGTTAAAATTGTATACATGTAATGTCGGGTTGGTTTGGTTCGGTTCGGTTTGATTTTTTTTAGTTAAAACCAAACCAACCAAACCAATAGTGGTCGGCTTTTTCTTTCTAAAACTAAACAAGTCAAAACCAAACCACTAGTCGGGGTTTTTCCTTGGTTTGGTTCGGATTGTTGGTTTGGTGTAGTTTATCGGTTTCCTTTGTACAACCCTATGCAACACTTATCACTTGATCATAGTTAATTAAATGATATGTATTTTAAGAATAAATTGCTTGGTTTTATATGAAACAGATAAGTATTGAATGCTTTTTTTCTTTCTAGCATTGAATGCTTTGCTAAACAGTTAGAAGCAAATTTCTTCTCTTGTTGGAGAGGTCACAACTCACAACTCACAATTAAGTAGTATGTTGCGTAATTGCAAGTGGTTGAGTGATGGCAAATGAAAGTAATTTCATTATACTTGGCTGGACACTTTATCATGATTTCAGGTTCAAACCCCTTATTTCAGATGCTCTATACTTCAAAATTAATCCCTGAACCAAGAAGGCTTGTTGTAATTACTTTGATAAGTGATATGATTGTGTAGATTTTTGTTACGTCTGCCGGCGTGGACAATATTTAGTTGAAGTTGGAAATTAAACAAGTATTTAAAAATTGAAATTGTGTTTAGATATAAATTTAACTAGAAAAAAAAGTTGATAATTTGTGTAAACACTCTTATTTCACCTGAAATATTCCTCAGACCTGTTTTCAACATCATTCTTACTTTTCAGTTAATCCTCTTTGAATTAAGTACTATAGTCAAATCTCTTTATAACATCGTTGTTTGTACGTATATTTCTTGGTTGCTAAAGCAAAATGTTATTATAGAGAACATATAATAAAACATTACATGAAAAATCGATTCCAAAAAAACTTGACCATTACTATTATAGAAGATGATTGTTATTAAGAGATCTGACTGTATCTGCGTATCTGTTTTCTTAATTTTCAAGGGAGAGCTTTGAGGAATGTGCAGCAAGAGAAGTGAAGGAGGAAACAGGTTTGAACATCATGAAGATAGAAATACTAAAGGTGACAAACAACCTCTTCTTAGACGATGAGCCAAATCTCGCAGCACACTACGTAGTCATCCTAGTACGCTCTGTATTGGCTGATCCAAATCAAATTCCCCAAAATCTTGAGCCACAAAAATGTGATGGATGGGAATGGTACGACTGGGAAAATCTTCCAGAGCCTCTTATTACACATTTTAGAAATGCCATTAAAGAAGGATTCAACCCTTTTCAAGACAATTTCAAAGAGTAGTAGTAACCATCCACGTCTTGCTTTTTGTCTAATCAATAAATACGTCTAATGACTTGTGAAGACGATCTCAATTCAATGCCTTGTATGACTACTCTATATATATATTTTAAAACTTTTTCTTTTTAATTACATAGGGGTAGGGGAAAAGGATTACAAGATGGGGAATTGAACCCTCACCAACAAGGTGAAAGTTCATGTAGCCAACCAACTGAGCTACTAACATCCCCCTACTATATATGTTCCAACTTTTGCTACACATGTTTAAATTGGTACGTAGTTTAAAAAATAAATGAAGATTTTCTAAACTTATGGTCTAAAATATATAATGTGAAATGTTAGAATTGAAAAATTACTAAAAAGAAAAGTAAGAAACATAAACCGAAACATGGGGAATATTATATAAATATCTAGTTATTTGAGATTGCAACTTAAGGAAAAAAAGTGCCCTTGATAAAAGACTAAAGGAATAGGAAATGATTACCAGTAATAAAGCATAGGCTAATACGAGCTGACCAGAAGAAGCAAGACTTAGATTACCAGAAGAAGCAAGACTTAGATTGCCAAATCCTAGACATAATCGTTCTAGAGATGGAGAACTCCTTGCCTTCCCTTTTTGCACCTATGCTTTTGTCCTGCTCACCTACGGCTTACAGCTTTTTAGTTGTTATACCTCGTAGTTTTGTACGTTAAGATTCGTCGTATGTTAGTTGTCCCAGTCTTAGACCTCAGGATTATTTCGAGGTTATACGATATTAGACATGCCTATGGTTGCATCTCGTATTTTCATTCAACATATACACGACTAAGTTGAGGTTGATGAATGCACTCAAATATAAGACATGAGATTTGGGCAAATAAAAACGAGCTGCTTGCTTACCCGACGTGCATGTTTCACCTACTTACTTCCCGTCCTACTTGCTTGAACTACTTGATACGTACCTTAACTACGAAGTAAGAATGAGACACGTGTTAAATTGAACGGGCTAGCAAGTGACGCCTATTAATAAAGCAAGTAGGTGACAAGTAGGTGTGTCACCTACTAGCTAAAATGAAAGGCTAAGTTTAATCCACCCAAAAAGGGGTCAAGGGGGTCGGCCAAAGGGGACCCCTTTAAAAGAGTTGATCATATCTTTTTCCTTCATTATTTTCCAGATTCTAAGACACCAAAAGAAACTCCATATGCTCTCTCTACAAACTGTTCTGCCTAAAACCTAAGGAAATTCTCAAGAAAACCTCTTCTTTCTTCGATTAAAATTGGAGAATTAGTTCTAACCTTGAAGAACCCAAGCAAAGGAGGCTGATTCTCTCCAAGGCAAGTTGCTGCCCTTGTTTTGTCCCTTGAAGATCCGATTTAGGTCAGAAAGTCCTCTCTTCTTTATGTATTTAAGTTCATCTAAGTTCTACCTAGTTTGTGTGGTGAAAAATTTGTGAAGTAGAGGTTGGAAATTGGGTGGAGATTGTTGTGGTGTTACGAACTACTTGGAGTAGAATAATGTTATCATATGGTTGGTTCATGTAAGGATTGACTTGAGTATATTGTAGTTAAGCTTATTGGAGTCTTAACTAGGTTGTGGAATGTCACGACCTATTTTACCTAAGTCGTGCGGGCACTTACTTTCCCACCTCGGTAAGCGAACCCTCAATCCAATAATGAATAAATACATAAAAGGATGAACATTAAGCAACAGAATAGAACAAATAAGTAAGTCTCACGATATATATATATACATATACATATACATACATACATACATACATACATATATATATATATAGTAGAAAAGTGCAGAATGACGATAAACACCTCCAGGGTCTAGTCTGAATAACACAAGAGTATCTAAAGGGGAATAATACAATCTGGAATACTAATACATAAAGTGTCTAGTCTCTGAATAGAATAGGGCATAAATATAGAAAGTCTTCAAGGCAGCGGACGACCATGCTCACCCTGGAAACTCGAGAGAAAGTCAGCGACGATCACCACGCGTCACGGAAGGGATTTGACCTAATACTCGCATTCATAAAAGAATGCAAGTAAGTGCAGTCAAGACAAACAACAAGATCGGCAGCATCATCGGGCCGACTAAGCATAGCTAACACAATTCAGATAAATAAGCAGATAAGCAAATAAACCAGCAAGTATAAGACAATGCAATCAATTCCAATTATTCGTCATCACCTATGTAGAACATCTAATCCCAAATATGCCAAGTCTGAAGGTATCCAATCCAATCCAACATCACAATACAACACTAAACATCTCAATCAAGTCATAATGCAATGCAAAGAATGGTATGAATGCAATGCAATGCCATGCAAATGCGGTGTACACATGTGCTATGGACGAAAATATCGACGTCCCAAAGAACACAACCCAGTGTGATTCGAAAATCTAAGTGCCACCCGTCCCGTTTCTTTGCCCAACAAACAGACGGGATCCCGGATCTTTGCCCACAGGGGGTTCTTACCGGCACCACTTTGGGGGATTCGCGGAGTCCATGCACTCACTCAATCTACGATTTCGGAATGAACATCGGACATCGGACTCTCACGTCACTCAAGTAAAAGAGTTTCATCAAGTATCAATTCACTCAATCCATGATTCCGGGATGAACATCGGATATCGGACTCTCACGTCACTCAAGTAAAACTGAGCCCAACTCATCAAGTATTTCATCAGGAATCATCAATATCTTAACAAAGGTATCATGAAAATGAGAGTGCCTGTAATGTATGAATCACATCAATAATCATACTCAATATCACCAGTACCAACAATGGGTATGCCAATAATATATTTGAATTGCAATACCAACAGTGGGTATGCCAATAATATAACCGAATCACAAGTACCAACAGTGGGTACGCCAACAGTATATCCGAGTACAAATACCAACAGTGGATATACCAACTATATCATAATCAAGAATGATAAAACAGAATTCAATATCTAGCAACGACTCGTGGCATCAAGCCGGCACAATCCAACAATCAAATCACATATAACGGGGTGGCTAGCCCCAACACCCAACAGGGCCCAACCTAAGGCAATATCCATCTCGACTTCACACCTGAAGGTTCACATGATATCTCCGACAATATAATCTAAATATGTGCTTCGCTATACGAAGTCTCACTAAAGGTAAGTCATAACCTACCTGGATAGCCGACCCGCAACACCAACAACTCACTCTTTTGCCTTGCCTTTTCGCTGAACCTCAGAACCAAAGTAGTCTAAGTATAATCGAAGTCTAGATTAAAAATAATGAAGAATGATACTAATACTGCTACTATTCAAATTAGGTCAATTCTAGCCCTAGAAATTAAGAAAATGGGCCCACAAGGGCAAAACGGAAAATTTGGAAGCAAATTATCAAACTAAGTACTAGGTGATCATAACCCAACCACTAATTACTGATTTAACTCAAGGATTAGCATAATTTCTGATTTCAAGCAAAAACCCCCAAATTGGGTATGAACTTTAATTTTTTGATTCCGAAATTCAACGCTAGGAATGCAAGATATATGATTAATAAGCTTAGATTCATCAAAATCTAACATAAACATCATCAATTTATCATTACCAAGCCTAGAGAAAGTGTTTATTAAAACCCTCTTCCAACTTCCATCATTAAGAGGTTATTAAAGGGAAGGGGGAAATCTAAGATGATTATGATTTAAGGAAAAGTAAAGGAATAAGCAAGATTTACCTCCAAGAACCTCCTTCAAATGTCTCTAAGAACAGTTCCCTCAAGCTCAAATATCGAGATGGGAAATAATAAGGGTCTAAGGGCTTTTAACACTTTATTAATTTATCAAACTGCACGTCACCCGCTTTAGCAGCACTGGGGACCGCCTCAGCGGTGCCGCTTCAGCGGTCAAGGCAAAAAGCCTTGGACCACTCCAGCGGTCGTCGCCGCGTGCCGGTGCCTCCAAAGCAGCAGCACTGCACACCGTAAAAATTTCCAAGTTCACAATTTGATCCAATTTTTCGATTAGTTTCTGAGGCCATCTGCTCACATACCATATACATAGGCACACATAAAAACGCGTCCGTGGCCTCAAAATTCCCAACGGAGGTCTCGTTGATCGAGTCAACCCCCGATGCCTTAATTTCAATTTTCTAACCCAAGTCCTGAAATGCATCCGAGTGCATTGGGAACCGAACCAAATAGACACCCAAGTCCTTAATTTTAATTTTCTAACCCAAGTCCCGAAATGCATCTGAGTGCATTGGGAACCGAACCAAATACACACCCAAGTTCTAAACGTCCATTCGAACCTCTCGGAATCGATAAAATTTCGAAAAAAGTTTGTTTACCCAAAAATCAAATTTGGGTCAATCATTTTTCACTTAAAGCCTATATTTCACAAAGGTTGCTCGAATCCGGTCTAGACACTTCGAGAAGCATGCTAACGGTCACCTCGGGTCAAAATTGAGCTAATCAATGCTCGAAAAAGGGCCAAATGCCCAAAAGACGGGTCGTTACATCAGATACCAATTGAACCATTGCTCATCTTCGAGTGAATAAAAGAAGGAAAGCAAGGAAATACCTGAATCAGTGAACAACTGGGGATATCGACTACGCATGTCAGACTTGGTCTCCCAAGTAGCCTCCTCCACAGGACAGTGCTTCCATTGCACCTTCACCGAAGCAATCTCCTTCAACCTCAGCTTCCGAACCTGCCTATCCAAGATCGCGATAGGCTCCTCCTCATAAGTCAAATTCTTATCAAGCAATATAGAATCCCAACGGACAATGTAAGTACTATCGGCATGGTACTTCTTCAGTATCGAAAAGTGAAAAATCGGATCAACTCCCGCCAAGTCTGGCGGCATTGCCAACTCATAAGCTACATCACCGATACAGTCCACAATCTCAAACGGACCAATATACCTGGGGCTCAACTTGCCCCTCTTACCAAACTTCATAACACCCTTTATGGGTGAAACCTTCAATAGAACCTGGTCACTAATAGCAAACTTCAAGTCCCGGACCTTCCGGTCCGCATACATCTTTTACCGACTCTGAGCTACCAAAAGCTTGGCCTGAATAACTCTCACTCTGTCAAGGGACTCTCTCAATAAATCTGTGCTCCAAGGTCGAGCCTCGAACCCATCAAACCAACCAATCAGAGATCTACATCTCCTACCATTTAAGGCCTCAAAAGGTGTCATTCCAATACTCGAATGATAACCATTATTGTACGCAAACTCTACCAAGGGCAAGTGCTGATCCGAATGACCACCAAAATCAATAACACACGCTCTCAATATGTCCTTGAGCAGCTGAATGGTCCACTCAGACTGACCATCGGTCTGGGGATGAAAAGCTGTACTAAGATCCAATTGGGTACCTAACTCCTTATGAAATGCCCTCCAAAATCGGGAAGTGAAGATAGTACCCCGATCAGATACAACAGAAATAGGGACCCCATGTAATCTCACAATATCTCGAATATACATCTTAGCTAACTTCTCCGCGGTTAACTTGAACTGGAACAAAGTGAGCGGACTTAGACAACTGATCCACTATCACCCAAATAGAATCAAACTTGCCAAGGGTCTTTGGAAGACCAGTGAAAAAATCCATGGCAATCCTCTCCCATTTCCACTCGAGAATGGACATCCTCTGAAGCACCCCACCGGGCCGCTGGTGCTCATACTTTACCTGCTGACAATTTCCACACTCAGCCACAAAGTCAAGTATATCTCTTTTCATCCGACGCCACCAATAGTGCTGTCTCAGGTCAGAATACATTTTAGTCGCCCCTGGATGAATGGAATAGCGAGAGCTATGAGCCTCAGACAAGATCAACCGAACTAGATCACCAACACGAGGAACGCACATGCATCCTCTAATCCTCAGAATGCCCTCAGAATCAATCACGGCCTCCTTGGCCTTTCCTCTCAAAACTCTATCTCAAATCTTGCTCAACTGGGCATACTCAAACTGATGAGTCCTGATCCGATCCAATAAAGACGACCTTGCCTATATACAAGCCAAAATCCTACCTGGGGATGAAATATCAAGACGGACGAAACTATTGGCCAGAGTCTGAACCTCCATGGCCAACGGACACTCAGAAACAATCAGTCGAGCTAAACTTTCCATACTCACTGCCTTGTGACTCAATGCATCAGCTAGCACATTGGCTTTTTCGGGATGATACAGAATAGAGATAGCATAGTCTTTCAGGAGCTCCATCCATCAGCGTTGCCTGGAATTAAAATCTCTCTAGGTAAATACATGCTGAAGGCTACGGTGATCAGTGAAAACCTCATAATAGACACCATACAAATAATGCCTCCAAAGCTTCAAAGCGAAAACTATGGCCAACAGCTCCAAATCATAGGTAGGGTAATTCTTCTCATGAACTTTTAACTAATGGGAAGCATAAGCTATCACTCTACCCTCCTGCATCAACACCGCTCCCAAACCCATACGGGAGGCATTACAATAGACAGCGAAATCCTTACCTTCTATAGGTAAGGCTAGGATCAGGGCTGTAGTCAAAAGAAGTTTGAGCTTTTGGAAGCTCTCCTCACAATTATCCGTCCACTGGAAGGGAATATCCTTCTGAGTCAATCTGGTCAAGGATGAAGCAATGGCAGCAAAACCCTTCACAAAGCGATGGTAATAACTGGCCAAACCCACAAAACTACGAATCGGTCGAATCGTAGCGGGCCTTGCCCCGACTCCTCACGGCTCAATCTTCTAGGGATCAACCATAATCCCCTCCTTGGACACCACATGCCTAGGAATGCTCGGTACCCCAACCAGAACGCACACTTAGAAATTTTAGCAAACAGGCTATGTTTCTTTAACAACCCAAGAACAGTACGAAGACGGCTCTCATGCTTCTCTCTACTCTTGGAATATACCAAGATGTCATCAATGAAAACAATCATAAAGGAATCAAGAAATGGTCTAAAGATGCCGTTCATCAAGGTCATAAATGCAGCCGGGGCATTGGTAAACCCAAAAGACACCACTAGAAACTTGTGGTGGCCATATCTCGTCCGAAATGCTGTTCTTGGAATATCCTCCGCCCTGATCTTCAACTGGTGATACCCGGAACACAAATAAATCTTCGAAAACACCGAAGCACCCTGAAGCTGGTCAAACAGATCATCAATATAAGGTATAGGGAAATTGTTCCAAATAGTGACCTTGTTCAACTGGTGGTAATCAATACACATTCTCATGGTCCCATCTTTCTTCTTCACGAATAGCACAGGAGCACCCCAAGGGGAGACGCTAGGTCTAATGAACCCCTTGCTCAATAAATCCTGCAATTGTTCTTTAGGCTCCCTCAACTCGGCAGGTGCCATCCGATATGGTGGGATGAAAATGGGATGAGTTCCCGGGTCCACGTCGATACAGAATCAATGTCGCGATCGTGTGGCATACCCGGCAGATCCGACGGGAATACCTTCGCGAACTTGCTCATAATAGGGATAGACTTAAGAGGTGGAGATGCAACAGTCGTATCACGAGCATGCGCCAAATATGCTAAAAGCCCCTTACTTACTAACTTCTTCGTCCGAAAGAAGGAAATAATCTTCTTCGGAGTGGGACTAGGAGTACCTCTCCACTCCAGCCTAGGAATGCCCGGCATGGCTAAGGTAACTATCTTGGCATGACAGTCCAAGATCGCATGATAGGGAGAATGCCAAGACATATCCAATATAATATCAAAGTCCACCATATCAAGGATCATCAAATTTACGCAAGTGTCATAAACCATAAAAGTAACCAAACAAGACCGGTAGGCTCGATCAACAATCACAGAAGCTCCGACCGGAGTAATCACATGAACAGTTATATCTATGCTATCACAAGGCAAATTCCAACCAACGGCATAAAATGTAGATACATACGAATAAGTGGATCCAGTATTAAACAATACGGTGGTAAAAGTAGACCGACTCCCAATTAATACACGTTATCGCTGCGTCAAGGATCTCCAACCTGAGGCCTGAAGCGTTCTAGCCCCGTGGCCTTAACTCTTCTTTGCGCGATTAACGATGGGCACTTGAAACGAAGCACCTTCGGCCTCGAAATTTGGACACATGGTAGCTGGAGAGGACCATCCAACCCACTAATAAACCACCGGATCCTGCTGGCCTCTGTCGGAATCAAGGGGTAGGAGTAATGGGCTAGATAGAAGAAGGATAGTGCATAGGTAGTAACCGAGCACGTGATGTGCCCGGAATTTATGGCATATCCAAGGCCTCTTTACGAAAATTTTACTTATTTTTAAGCAAGCTAGTGTCTATTTAATGTGTTTTTAGTGCTTTTTAGGTAACAAAGGGTATTTGGAATGAAAACGGAGCTAAAGTGCAAAAGTGACCGTAAACTCGATACTTACAGTATTCTCGGGTACGGGCCGTATTCCACGGGCGTATTTAAGGATCGCGAGTAACCGTAAAGGCATGCTAAGGAGATGGTGAAATACGAACAACTTTTACGGACCGTATTCCACTTTACGGTCCGTATTTCAAAGCGTATTTAACCATTTGGCAGAAAGTTGAAGTTTTGAAAGTTGAAAGACGACTATGCAGAAGACGGACTGTAAATCAAAATACGGTCCGTATTTTAGGAGGTTGCAGTTGCTCAAGTCTTAAAGGAAACCCTGGTCGTAAACCGGTTTACTGACCGTATTTCAAAATACGGACCGTATTTTGTACCGACGGGGACCAAAGTGCAAATCTGTAACTTTTACGTTTTTAGAACCAATAAATAGTCAATGTAGGGTTTTAATTGTGATTAGTTATTATTTTCTTGACTTTTGGCTTAGAACATTAAATACTCTCTTGGTTTTGAAGAGTCATTACATCAATTCTAGCATTATTAATTCCTCTTCCCTTCCAAAGTAAGCAATTATGAATCTTTCAATTTCTTATTTCTTGTTCTTTGTCATGAGTAGCTAAATTCCCTTACTAGGGCTGTGAACCCAATGATGGGTGTTTTGTGAATGGGTTTGTGATTGATATATGTATAATAGATTGTTAGGGTTTATTTATTCTTCATTCATAATTAATGGTTGCAAATATTAATTAAAGCCATAAATCTTGGTTTGTTTGGAAACAACAATTAGGGTTTGGTAAGAATAAATAACAAGAACTCAAAGCTTCAAACTTTGTTTAATAAATTCACTTAGTAATAAGAAGAATTTACTTGGCATAGTTAACAGTTCTTCAAATCTAAACCACCCTTTCCTCAGAGGTTAGTGAAGATGAAGGAAGATGCTAAGTTCAAAAAATTTTATGATTAGCTGAAGCAGTTGTCTCTAAATTTTCCTTTCTTGGAAGCTGTCAAGGAGATGCCAGGTTTTGTTAAATATTTGGAGGACCTGCTGACCAAGAAGAAAATGGTGCAACATGAAACCGCGAGTTTGACTCACACTGTGAGTTCCATCATCTCAACTACTACTGTTCAGAAAAAGGGAGATCCTGGAGCGTTCATCATTCCTTGTTCTATTTGGCACCATGATTTTGCTCGTGCTTTGTGTGATAATGGGGCGAATATTAACTTGGTGCCACTTGCTATATATAAACAATGAGGTTTGGGATGCCAAGGCCAACTATTATGAGGTTACAGATGGTTGACAGGTCTATCAAAAGGCCTATTGGTGTGGTTGATGATATGCTTGTGCGGGTTGGTGAATTAATATTACTCGCTGATTTTGTGATTCTTGACTGTGCCATTGATCGGGACATTCCGATTACTCTCGGGAGACCTTTCATTGCCACAGGGAGAGCTCTGATGGATTCGGAGAAAAATGAAATCAAGTTCCAAGTTAACGATGAAGAAGTTAATTTTCAAGCTAGCAAGGGGATGAAGTTACTAAGTGCTTACGAGAGCATTTTGGTAATTGATTCGTTTGATGTTATTGATAAAGCGGTGGAGTTCAAGATGGAAGAATAAAGTTTGGGTGAAGCTCTAGACGGTATTCTTGTGAATTTTGATGCTGAAGACATGGAGGGTTATGTGGAGACAGTTAATTCACTTGTTGGGTTGGGTTCATATTCTTACCACTTAAAGAAGCTAAATCTTGATCTGAAAAATAGAACAACTCCTCCAAAGAAAGCCTTCGATCACTGAGCCACCTAAGTTGGAGCTTTAGCAGCTCCCATCACATCTGAAGTATGAGTTCCTTGGTCCGAACAATACATTGTCAGTGATTGTTTCAGCCCTACTAACTGAGGAGCAGATTCTACAGCTTTTGGAGATATTGTGTGAATATAGGCGTGCTATTAGTTGGACCATACCAGACATTTGGGGAATTGTATCTGGGATTTGTGATCATAAAATTCAGTTGGAGGAGGATAGCAAGCCGAGTGTAGAGCATTAAAGGAGACTGAACGAGAATATGCAAGAGGTAGTCGATGCTGGAGTGGTTTACCCTATTGTCGACAAAGAAAACGGCGAGCTCAGGTCCAATATGTTGCTAAGAAGTAGCGCGCATCACGCAAGTGCCCAATGCAAAGAATGAGTTGATCCCGACAAGGACTGTAATCGGATGTAGAGTTTGCATGGACTATCGCAAGCTCAACACTGCCACATGTAAGGATCACTTCCCTTTGCCTTTTATTGATCAAATGCTTGATCGGCTAGCGGGGCGTTCTTATTATTGCTTCCTTGATGGTTATTCGGGGTACAATCAGATCAACATCGCTTTGGAGAATCAAGAGAAGATGACTTTTACGTGTCCTTATGGGACGTTTGCATTCAGCCAGATGCCCTTTGGGTTGTGTAATGCACCAGCCACTTTTCAAAGGTGCATGATGTCGATCTTCTCTGACATGGTAAAGGACTTCTTGGAAGTGTTCATGGATGACTTCTCTAACGGGTGATTCGTTTGAGGATTGTCTTGGCCATCCGGGTCAAGTCGAAAAGATGTGTGAGGAGACAAATCTCATGCTAAATTAGGAGAAGTTTCACTTTATGGTGAAGGAAGGGATCGGCTCCTGGCCACAAAATCTCTCGAAAAAAAAGGAATTGAGGTCGATCAAGCGAAAATAGATGTGGATTGCAAAAACTTCTCCACCTATCTCGCCTAAAAGGTGTCCGGTTTCTTAGGACATGCCGGGTTCTGCTGTGACGCTTCATCAAAGATTTCTCCAAGATTGCTAACCCTATGTGCAAGCTTCTTGAAAAAGATGCTAAGTTTGTGTTTGATGACAAGTGCCGGAAGGCGTTTGAAGAGTTAAAGGAGCGCCTCACTATCGCTCCTATTATTTTTGCTCCCGATTGGTCCTTCCCTTTGAATTGATGTGTGATGCTAGTGGTTTCGCGATAGGTGTCCGTGCTTTGGTCGCAGGATAATAAAATTATGCACCCGATCTATTATGCAAGCAAGTAACACCGAATGCTACCTGATGAATTACACAAAGGACGAGCAAGAGCTGCTTGCAATAGTTTTTGCTTTTGAGAAGTTTTAGGCCTATTTATTGGGGTCCAAAGTCGTAGTATACACTGATCATGCAGCATTGAGATACCATATGGCGAAGAAGGAAGCAAAGCCGCGACTGATTCGATAGGCGCTATTGCTGTAAGAGTTTGATTTTGAGGTGAAAGACAACAAGTGGTACGAGAATCAAAGCCGCCGACCATCTCTCTCGCAAAGCTAGGGAGACCTTCTGATGAGGTAGATATAGATGATGCATTTCCAGATTAGAGGGTGTTGGCTGTGTCAAATGAAGTGGCGCCATGGTATGCTGACATTGCTAATTATTTGGTGACAGGCATAGTTCCAGAAGATATCAAAGCTTACCAGAAAAAGAAGTTCTTGCGGGAGTCTCGTCAATACTATTGGGATGAGCCTTATTTGTTTCGAACATGCACTGACAACATCATTCGGTGTTGTTTTTCCGAAAGTAAAGTGATGGCGATTCTAAAGGCATGCCATGACTCTCCTGTTAGGGGTCATCATAGTGGTAACTGGACTGCTGCTAAGGTTCTTGAATGCGGTTATTATTGGCCGACCATCTTTCATGATGCCAATCTATTGGTGAAGTCTTGTGATCAATGTCAGAGGCAAGGAAATATAGGCAGAAGGCAAAAAATGCCTATGAATTTTGTGATGGAGGTAGAAGTGTTTGATGTCTGGGGAATTGCCTTTATGAGACCCTTTGTGAGCTCTGGTGGCATGAAATATATCTTGGTTGCTGTGGACTATGTGTCGAAATGGGTAGAAGCCGTGGCCTTACCTAATAATGAGGCTAAGAGTGTCATGGGGTTCCTCAAGAAGAACATATTTACTCGATTTGGTACTCCGAGGGCTATAATCAGTGATGGTGGGTCCCACTTTTACAATAAAGCTTTCGCGGGATTGATGGAGAAATATGGTGTAAAACATAGGGTGGCAACACCTTATCATCCTCAGACAAATGGGCAAGTTAAAGTATCCAATCAGGAGATCAAGAGTATTCTAGCGAAAACGGTTAATGCAAGTAGAACTGATTGGGCCCGCAAGGGCGATGATTCTCTATGGGCATACCGGACTGCTTTCGAAACTCCGATTGGGACTTCACCTGTCAAGCTCATTTTCGAAAAAGCTTGTCACTTGCCGGTTGAACTTGAACACAAGGCTATGTGGGCGTTGAAGAAATTGAATCTGGATTGGGAAGAAACGACCAAGCTCAGGCTGTTTCAACTCAATGAGATGGATGAGTTTCGTACCAGGCATATGAGAGTGCAGCACTATATAAAGAGAGGATGAAGCAATATCATGACAAGAAAATCCTAAAGCGAGAATTCTAAAGGGTGATCCTGTCTTACTATTTAACTCTCGGTTGAAGTTGCTACCAGGCAAGCTAAAATCCAGGCAGTCTGGTCCGTCTGAAGTGATAGGTGTTTCACCCCATGGGGCAATTGAGTTGAAGTTCGGAGATGGAACTCGGACATTTAAGGTAATGGGCAGCGAGTGAAGCACTATCACGGGATGGTTTCGGGAGATAGAATTGTTGATCGATACAGGTTGAAACACCTCGGAATGAACACTGACCTGGTTTCGCAGATAAGGAGTGAATGGGTACCACCGTTGTGCCGCGACGTTCACTCAAGCGCTTCTTGGGAGGCAACCCAAGTGTTATGTTTATTTTCTTTTGCTTGTTTTTTATTGCATATAGGGTAATGGTTGTTTTGGTGCAGGAATATATTGCAGAAAATAATGCTGAATAGCAGATAAGTTAAGTAATAAGTGGGACTGTTTTGCAACATTGTAAAATACGCCTGCAGTTTACGGACCGTATTTCACAATACGGCTCGTAAAACAGGGCGTATTTAACAATGTCACAAAATAGTAGCACTGTTTTGTAACATGAAAGATTACGACCATGGAATATGGACTGTATTTCAGAGTAAGGTCCGTAAATCTGATCGTAGTCCTTCATGGCACAATACAGTGTATTGCCCAAAGATATATCTCTAAATACGGGTCGTAAATTACTTTACGAACCGTATTTAGAAAAAAAATATTATAAAGGCATCAATCAACTAAATTACGGGCAGAGAGAAAGCAGACATACCGTTTTAAATTCTATTTCTCACGATTCCAAACCATAACTCCCTCCTTCCACCACAACCCCCCGACATCCCACTACAATCCCATCATCTTCCAACTCCGAAACTCCATAAATACACCAATCCACACTCTGAAATCCATCCACTCTCACAAAATTCAAAAAAAAAGCCCTAATCTCTCTGCCCTAGGTTTAATTGTTTGGTATTAAGTTGTTCTCTCAAATTCCTTCAAGTTGTCATCTGTTGGTTCATCATTAAAGGTATGATTGACACTCTCCACTCTTATTTTACTCAATTGAGTATGAACTAGTTGGTAGGTGTTAATTAGACTAGGGTTTTGTGCAATTAAGTATGAACATGTCTTGGTTAATGATCTTGTGTGGGGATAATAATGTTTAAGTTCTTAAAATCTCTTAGGAAGTATGTTAATAAGACCCAAATGGGTTATGTTAATAAGACCCAAATGGGTTGGAGGGCATTCCACACCCTGGATTTCAAATTTGAGGTTTTGGTATGCCCACCAATAGCATGCCTCACGAGGAATTGATTAGAATTTGGTAGAGAATTGGGTAAAGTCTGAGTAATCTAATCCCCAAAACAATGTGAAACCAGGATTTGCAATGAAATTCAACAACCAAAACATGTTCTATGTCTGTGACTGTGTAATACGAAAAACGATCTCGCCATTACGGACCGTATTTCAGTTTGCAGTCCGTCTTTAAGCATTTAACCGATGGACAAAAAGGTCATCCAAAGAAATAAGCGCCATTTACGGACCGTATTTCAGTTTACGGTCCGTCTTTTAAGTTTACGATCACAGACAGAACATTTTTTTGTGTACAGTTATTTTGTTTTCAATGATGGTTGGTTGTTCCAAGGTAGCTAATAAGATATATCTTTTGCAGGCATGGGTTAGAAAAAGAATGCAAGGAAAGAGGGGGCCTAACGCAAAGGCACGAGGAAGAAATCGGACTCTGAATATAAGTTGAAGGATGAACCCATAAATTTCAAGAAGGAAAACTCCGGGTCCGATCACCAAGAGGTTATACCGACACCCAAAGTCGGAGGGGCCCCCACAGAAGGCACATCCACGCGCCCAACCATGACACCATCTAAGTCCACATCGGATGCCCCCCAGTCTGAAGAGGGGGATCCTGACGCGAAAGTATTAAGCAGGGGGGCAACCCAACAAATGGAGCAGGAGAGTGGCTCAGAGGAGCCAAGTGCTAGTAATGCTCTGGATGATGGTACACCGCTAGAGGGTCGTAAATTAGCCGTCCGGACCAAGCTGCTGGAGGAAGAAAAACTCCGATTCTCAGTCAAAGGGTCAAATGAATTGTATGATCAATGGATAGCCGAGATAGAAACTGGGAGACAGCCGCAGCGGAAAATATTTGAGGAGCGGCGACTGATTTTCGATGGTGTTTCGTCACATCCACAGCTGGATGAGATCGCCAAGAGGTATAAGCTGGATGTTTTCACTTACGAACCAGGAGAGTATGCTTTGCACATTGTGAGGGAATTTTATGCATCATATGGGGCTGTGTTGCTGTCTATGAAAAAGCGGACTAACGCTTGGCATCAAATACCCATATTGGAGAATGTGACAGTCCGGAACTCCCTTGTCGATATTTTCTCTAAGGCCATCAACAGAATTCTATTTGGCAATGATTTCGTGGCACCTACCAATCTGAGCCTATACCTAGACAAGAGGGACAAGAAAGATAAGAAATCTGTGAGGGAATGGACTGTCGCTACTATTACATCTGAGTCACATAAGCAAAAATAGACACATGATGGAAAAGTCAAAATTGCTAAAAGTTTCTTGTCGGCGAAAGCTAAGTTTTGGTGGACATTGTTTTGGTACAGGATCACTCCAACCCAGGCAGACAACACCCTCTCCACCAGTCAGGCAATCACTATTGCCTCGTTGATGTCAAAGTACCCGATGAATATTGGAGAGCTCATTGCGGAGGAGCTGCATGTGAGGGCACACAAGCCCAAACAAACCATGGTATTTCTGTGTCTTATCACGGAATTGTGTAGACGGGAAAGCATATTCTAGCTTTCGGAATGGGATGGCACCATCACAGCTGCCCATGTGGGATATTGGAGAAAGAATCCAAGAGGCAGATCAGTCCGGTGATGATGACGACACTCAGTTAGAGTTGAGTCTGAGCCATGCTTATGGGACTGATCTAGTAGATCCCGATATTGGTGTTGCTACTATTGAGATTGTTGCTCCCACTACAGGTGTCCCAAATACTGTGGATACATTGGCTTCTGTAGCTAAGATAGGTGCTTCTGAGGCGAGGCCTCTACCACCACCTCCTGCCATATAGGGCCCTCCTTCGGGGTCTGCCACTGCAGCTGAGTCAGCCTAGCCTGCCGATCCAGAGTTAGAGTTGCTTCACTTCAGCCATACTAATTACAGCCAGATTACATTCAAGGCAGTGAAGGTTGAAAGGCAAGTAGGGAAAGTCTTGCAATAATTCAAGCCGAAAATGGTGAAAATAGTGCAGCAGTTGGTTACAGAAGCTGCCACAGAGATCCGTGTGGAGTTTGAGAAGATGCACGAGGTGTACTAGGTTATACTGGATAGTTTGGAGTCGAGGTTAGTGACTCGAGAGCAGACCACACCCGGTGGGGAATCTGTTTCATTGAGGACTGAGTTGGAAAGGCTGAAGAAGGAGCTTGAGGCGTTCAAAGCGCAAGGTACGGTAGCCGCACCAGTTCCAAAGACCACTTGTCACGTTTAAGGTGTTGGATCTGCTGGATTCTGAGGAGGAGGTGGAGGATGCCGAGCCCCGTGTGCGGGATACAGGCAAAAGGGCCCGTGAGACATCTGAAGACCCCGAGGAGTTAGCCAAGAGGTTGAAGAAGACGGAGGAAAAGGAGATGCAGCAGGCCATCCTTCAGTCCTTAGCTGAGCCACAACGTCGATCAGGCGAATCCAGTAGCAAGTCGCCTGATGAGGAAGGCCAATCATGAGATACGCAGCCGCCTAGGGCGCGCAGATACAACCTCTTTCCTTTGTTCTTATAATTGAAGCACTGGGGATAGTGCTTGAATTTTCTGTTGGGGGTGGGAGTGTTGGTTTTGTTGTATTGTAAATATGTGTTTAGGAACCCCCTCGGCTTTTCTTTGCCAGAATTCTTTTACTGAGTTTTTTTTTTGTTGTTGTTGTTGTTGAAACTGGCATGTTTAGGTTGTTGCTTAGGTAGAATAGAGTAGTTTTGGCTTATTTGGTACTGTTCTGTAACTGATGGCATGTTTATGGTTTGTTGTAAATTTTGGACCCCTCGAAAATTTTGAAAGATGCATACTTAGAACACCTAGTGATAAAATGATTGATTCTTTGTATGACATTATGATTATTGGGGTGTTGTGTATAATGAATGATTACTTAGAAGGTCACAGTTGTACATGATCATCCTGATGCCAATGTATGTGTGAGCTATTAGTTTTGTTCTATTTATGTATGCATAATCTAGAACTTTCCTGGTTAGTCATGTTTGAATCCGATAGTTGGTTTGGTTGTGAGATGATCTTAGGCTTTCCTTGAATAAATAGTCACTTTGCCTATATAAGCCTGACCATTTGATTGAAAATATCCCTAGTTTTCCCTTTTGAGCCTGTTGACCCTTTTCTTGGCTAGCCAATAATGAAACCTTACCCTTTGTGAAATCAATCCATCTTCGCACCCGTTCCCTCCTTAATGACACTAGATAGATGAGGCAAAAGGCCTGAGTTGGGGGTGAAATGAATGTGAAGTAGATGTTAAAAGCATAAGTTAGGGGTGGTGTAGTTTGCTAGTTGGGATCTGATGTGGTGGTTTAAAAAGAAACTGGAATAAAATTGAGAAAAGATTAACACAAAAAAAGAGAATTCTAAGTTGGTTAGGAATAAAACCACATCGGGATCGAAAGCTTGAAAGAAACAAAAAGGGGTTGAATAAAGGGCAAATTAAGGTAAGGAGATGATATAGTGATTCAAGGAGGGTTAGTCACTAATATCCAAAAAG
Source organism: Lycium ferocissimum (assembly GCF_029784015.1). NCBI lineage: Eukaryota > Viridiplantae > Streptophyta > Magnoliopsida > Solanales > Solanaceae > Lycium > Lycium ferocissimum. The sequence continues at coordinate 21,518,248 of NC_081352.1, forward strand.
TATCTCACCCATCCCTAAGCCTACATTACAAGCTAGAAACAAGTGCTAATGTGATCACAACTGAATGAGCCTAGGAGGAAAGCATAGAAAATAAGGGCAAGCTTATGGTATTTGCATGTATAGATATGAATTTCTTTGTGAGTGTGAGTGTTTCTTCACTTCTCGTTCGTCTTCGTCCCACTATTGTTGTAAATATATGTGTTGGGAATTTTCTTGGTCTATGTGAGGGCACGTGGATGAGAATGGATCAAAACGAAGTGACCGCCTAAAGTAGCATTTGTGTGCATCATAATATGTCCAATAAGGTAGTGTCATGCATTGAAGCATCATTGTTGGTCGTAGCATTCTTGAGTTTTGCATATTATTTGAAAATAGAAAAAATGGGGTGGTCCGTGAAAAAAAAAACACAGAGAAGAGAGAACATGCACGTCGGTAGTTCAGAGTCAAAACTAATGTAGACATTGTTACTCTGTGACATCTAGGTGGTAGATTGAGTCGTTGTATTGTATGGCTTGCTTGCGGACAAGCAAAGACTTTAAGTTGGGGGTGTTGATCTGCTCGGAATTTATGGCACATCCAAGGCCTTTTTATGAAAAATTTTACTTGTTTTTAAGCAAGCTAGTGTCTATTTAATGTGTTTTTAGTGATTTTCAGGTAACGGAGCAGATTTGGAATGAAAACAGTTAAAGTGCTGAAGTGGCCGTAAACTTAGTACACGGACCGTATTCTCAAATACGGGGCCGTATTCCATGGGCATATTTAAGGATAAGCAGAACTAGAAAGGCATGCTAAGGAGTTGGTGAAACACAAACAACTTTTACGGACCGTATTCCACTTTACGATCCGTATTTCAAAGCTTATTTAACCATTTAGGCATTTGGCAGAAAGTTGAAGTTTTGGAAGTTGAAAGACGACTATGCAGAAGACGGACCGTAAATCAAAATACGATCCGTATTTCAGGAGGTTGCAGTTGCTCAAGTCTTGAAGGAAACCCTGGTCGTAAACTGGTTTACGGTCCGTATTTTGAAATACGGACCGTATTTTGTACTGACGGGGACCAAAGTGTAAATCCGTAACTTTTACGTTTTCAGAACCTATAAATAGTCAATGTAGGGTTTTAATTGTGATCAGTTATTATTTTTTTACTTTTGGCTTAGAACATTAAATACTCTCTTGGTTTTGAAGATTCATTACATCAATTCAAGTATTATTAATTCCTCTTCCCTTCCAAAGTAAGCAATTATGAATCCTTCAATTTCTTATTTCTTGTTCTTTGTCATGAGTAGCTAAATTCCCTTACTAGGGTTATGAACCCAATGATGGGTGTTTTGTGAATGGGTTTGTGATTAATATATGTATAGCGGATTGTTAGGGTTTATTTATTCTTCATTCTTCATTCATAATTAATGGTTGCAAACATTGATTAAAGCCATAAATCTTGGTTTGTTTGGAAAAACAATTAGGGTTTGGTAAGAATAAATAACAAGAACTCAAAGCTTCAAACTTTGTTTAATAAATTCACTTAGGAATAAGAAGAATTTACTTGGCATAGTTAACCGTTATTCATATCACTTTCTTATATTTGGGAAAATCATAGAAAGAAATAATCTTTATTTATTGGAAAATAGTAGGGATTCACATAGAGGTTAAGTACATTAATATAGCAATCCATTAGAAGTATATGAGGATCAATACCCATGATCATACACCCTATCTAACAGGGCCACAACCTTGGTTTCTTTTATTCTAAATTACACTCCAAATAAATTAGTTAGCCATTAGTCCTAAACAATCAAACTTTTACAAAAATCATCGGATTAAGACATTAGACCTAAATTCAGCATTCCACGTGTTTAGTAACCTTTTCACACCATATTTCCTGTGGGATTCGACCCCAACCTTGTTGGGTTACTATATTTGACATCGTCCGCGTTATACTATTATAGGTGTAATTTGAGTGTATCAAATTTTGGCGCCGTTGTCGAGGAATACGGTTTTGAAATTTCTAAATGTAGGCACATACGAATAAGTGGATCCAGTATCAAACAATACAGTAGTAGACTGACCCCGAACAGAATTAATACCTGCTATCGCTGCGTCAAGGATCTCCAACTGGAGGCCTAGCTGTACTAGCTCCCGCGGCCTTAACTCTTGCTGCGCAGTTAACGATGGCCTGGAATGAAGCACCTTCGGCCTCAAGCTGGACACAGGGCAGCTGGAGAGGACCATCCAACCCACTAATAAACCACCGGATCCTGCCGGCCTCCGTCGGAATCAAGAGGTAGGAGTAACGGGCCAGATAGAAGAAGGATAGCGCATAGGTAGCAACTGGCATGCCTGATGTGCCCGGAATTTATGGCATATTCAAGGCCTTTTTACGAAAAGTTTTACTTGTTTTTAAGCAAGCTAGTGTCTATTTAATGTGTTTTTAGTGCTTTTTAGGTAACAAAGCAGATTTGGAATGAAAACAGTTAAAGTGCAAAAGTGGCCGTAAACTCAAAGATACTTACCGTATTCTCAAATAAAGGCCGTATTCCATGGGCATATTTAAGGATAAGAAGAACCAGAAAGGCATGCTAAGGAGATGGTGAAATACGAACAACTTTTACGGATCGTATTCCACTTTACGGTCCGTATTTCAAAGCGTATTTAACCATTTGGTAGAAAGTTAAAATTTTGAAAGTTGAAAGACGACTATGTAGAAGACGGACTGTAAATCAAAATACGGTCCGTATTTTAGGAGGTTGCAGTTGCTCAAGTCTTGAAGGAAACCCTGGTCGTAAACTGGTTTACGGTCCGTATTTCAAAATACAGACCGTATTTTGTACCGACGGGAACCAAAGTGCAAATCTGTAACTTTTACGTTTTCAGAACCAATAAATAGTCAATGTAGGGTTTTAATTGTGCTTAGTTATTATTTTTTGACTTTTGCCTTAGAACATTAAATACTCTCTTGGTTTTGAAGATTCATTACATCAATTCTAGTATTATTAATTCCTCTTCCCTTCCAAAGTAAGCAATTATGAATCCTTCAATTTCTTATTTCTTGTTCTTTTCATGAGTAGCTAAATTCCCTTACTAGGGCTGTGAACCCAATGATGAGTGTTTTGTGAATGGGTTTGTGATTAATATATGTATAGTGGATTGTTACGGTTTATTTATTCTTCATTCTTCATTCATAATTAATGGTTGCAAACATTGATTAAAGCCATAAATCTTGGTTTGTTTGGAAAAACAATTAGGGTTTGATAAGAATAAATAACAAGAACTCAAAGCTTCAAACTTTGTTTAATAAATTCACTTAGGAATAAGAAGAATTTACTTGGCATAGTTAACCGTTCTTCATATCACTTTCTTATATTTGGGAAAATCATAGAAAGAAATAATCTTTATTTATTGGGAAATAGTAGGGATTCACATAGAGGTTAAGTGCATTCATATAGCAATCCATTAGAAGTATATCAGGATCAATACCTATGATCATACACCCTATCTAACGGGGACACAACCTTGGTTTCTTTTATGCTAAATTACACTCCAAAGAAATTAGTTAGCCATTAGTCCTAAACAACCAAACTTTTACAAAAATCATCGGATTAAGACATTAGACCTAAATTAAGCATTCCATGCGTTTAGTAAACTTTTCACACCATATTCCCTGTGGGATTCGACCCCAACCTTGTTGGGTTACTATATTTGACATCGTCCGCATTATGCCATTAGAGGTGTAATTTGAGTGTATCAATGCCCTCCTGATGGCGATCTAGGAACTGACCTCAACGCTTGTCCCTCCGCGAACGAGGCACGTACCTCTCTAGAAACACCGTCATAGAACTGCTCCCAAGTAAGTGGATGCGCACACACTGGTCTGCTAGCAAGGTAGTCCCTCCACCATGCCCTCGCGCCATCGCGGAATCGATGGATAACATAGACGACTCCGAGAGTATCCGTAATCCCTGCCATGTGAAGTAGCTTGTGTGTGATCATGATAAATCCGTAGGCATCCTCGCTTGGTGTGCCAGTGAAAACCGGTGGAGCCAACCTCATGTACATCCTCCAGGAAGTCGTGTCACGAATCCTTACCATCTGTGATGGAAGAGATAAGAGTCAGAGACCAATTTGATCTTTCCAGATACTAATTTGAAATAAGTAGCACGAAAGAAAGAAAGAAAGTGAGATTTTCTAAATGTCATATAGCCTCCCGCACATAAGTATGGATCTCATCGTATCGATCTGTGAGACTCTACTAGACACGCTCTTATAGTAAAGACCGGGTAAACTAGGGCTCTAATACCAACTTATCACGACCTATTTTACCTAAGTCGTGCTAGCACATACCTTCCCACCTCGATAAGAGAACTCTCAACCCAACAATGAATAAATACATAAAAGCATGAAAATTAAGCAACGGAATAGAACAAATACGTAAGTCTCACGATATATATATATATATATATATATATATATATATATATATATATATATATATATATATATATATATATAGAAAAGTGTGGAATGACGATAAACACCCTAGGTCTAGTCTGAATAACACAAGAACATCTAAAGGGGAATAATACAATGTGGAATACTAATACATAAAGTGTCTATGTCTCTGAATAGAATAGGACATAAAGATAGAAAGTCTTCAAGGCAGCGGACCGCCATGCTCACCCTGGAAACTCGATAGAAAGCTGAAGCAACGATCAGCCACACGTCACGTAAATGGATCCAACTCGATATTCCGCATTCATAAAAGAATGCAACAAGTGCAAAGCAAGACAAACAACAAGATCGGTAGGCATCATCAGCCGACTAAGAATAGCTAACACAATTCAGATAAATAAGCAGATAAGCAAATAAACCAAAGAAGTATAAGACAATGCAATCAATTCTAATTATCCGTCATCACCTATGTAGAGCATCTAATCCCAAATGTGCCAAGTCTGAAGGTGTCCAATCCAAGATCACAATACAACACCAAACATCTCAATCAAGTCATAATGCAATGCAATGCAAAGAATGGTATGAATACAATGCAATGCCAAGCAAATGCGGTGTACACATGTGTTCGAACAGTAAATATCGTCGTCCCGAACACAACCCAAGCAGACTCGCGAAGTCTAAGTGCCACCCGTCCCGAATCTTTGCCCAACAAACAGACGGGACCCCGAATCTTTGCCCACAGGGGCTTTTCACCGGCACCACTCACTTAATCCACAATTTCGGAATGAACATCGACATCGGACTCTCATCTCACTCAGGTAAAAGAGTTTCATCAATTATCAATTCACTCAATCCACGATTTTGAGACTAATATCGGATATCGGACTCTCACGTCACTCAAGTAATACTGAGCCCAGCTCATCAAGTATCATCAATATCTCAATAGTGTATCATGAAAATAAGAGCGCATCCAATGTATGAATCACATCAATAATCATGCTCAATATCAGTAGTACGAATAATGGGTATGCCAACAATATATCTGAATCACAATACCAACAATGGATATGCCAATAATATAACCAAATCACAAGTATCAATAGTGGTTACGCCAATAATATATCCTAGTATAAATATTAACAGTGGTTATGCCAACTATATTATAATCAAGAGTGATAAAATAGGATCCAATATCTACCAACGACTCGTGGCATCAAGCTGGCACAATCGAACAATCAAATCACACATAACGGGGTGGCTAGCCCCAACACACGATAGGGCCCAACCTAAGGCAATATCCATCCCGACTTCATACCCCAAGGTTCACATGCTATCTCCGATAATATAATCTAAATATGTTCTTTGCTATATGAAGTCTCAACAAAGGTAAGTCATGCCCTACCTGGATAGCCGAACCGCAACACTAACAACTCACTCTTTTACCTTACCTTTCGGCTGAACTTCAGAACCAAAGTAGTCTAAGCATAAACGAATTCTAGATTAGAAATCATGAAGAATGATACTAATATTGTTACTATTCAAATTTGGTCAATTCTAGCTCTAGAAATTGGGGAAATGGGCCTATAAGGGCAAAACGGAAAATTCGGAGGCAAATTATAAAATTAAGCACTAGGTGATTATAACTCAACCACTAATTGCTGATTTAACTCAAGGATTAGCCTAATTTTCGATTTCAAGCAAAACTCCCAAATTGGGTATAAACCCTAATTCCTTGATTTCAAAATTCAACGCTAGGAATGCAAGATATATGATTAATAAGCTTAGATTCATCAAAATCTAACATAACCATCATCAATTTATCATTACCAAGCCTAGAGAAAGTGTTCATCAAAACTCTCTTACAACTTCCATCACTAAGGGGTTATTCAAGGGACGGGGGAAATCGAAGATGATTGTGATTTAAGGAAGAGCAAAGGAATAAGCAAGATTTACCTCCAAGAATCTCCTCCAAATGTCTCTAGGAACAGTTTGCTCAAGCTCAAATATCGAGATGGAAAATAATGAGGGTCTAAGGGATTTTAACAATTCATTAATTTAACAAACTGCCCATCACCCGCTTTAGCGGCACTGGGACCGCTCGTTGGTGCCGGCTGAGCGCTACTTGATCGCTTCGCCGTCACTTGAGTGCTTTAGCGGTCAAGGCAAAAACCTTGACCGCTCCAAACGCATTGCCGCGGTGGCCGGTACCGCTAAAGTGGCAACGTACAAATGTAAAACTTCCTAAGTTTCACAATTTGATCCAATTTTTTGATTAGTTTTCGAGGCCATCTGCTCACACACCATACATATAGGCACACATAAAAACACGTCCATGGCCTCAGAATTCCCAACGGAGGTCTCGTTGACTGGTCAACCCCCGATGCCTTAATTCCAATTTCCCAATCCAAGTCCCCAAATGCATTCGATTGCGTTAGGAACCGAACCAAATATACACCCAATTCTAAACGACCATCTGGACCTCTCGAAATTGACAGAATTCCAAAAAAAATTCGTTTACCCAACAGTCAACTTTGGGTCAACCATTTTTCATTTGAAGCTTATATTTCACAACGGTTGCCCGAATCCGATTTAGACACCTCGAGAAGCATGCCAATGGTCTCCTCCAGTCAAAATTGAGCTAATCAATGCTCAGAAAAGGGAAAAATGCTGGAAATACTATAACGACTTCGAGTTAATGAAGAATTGATGAAGAAATGACCTGCAAATCGATTTTGAGTTGCTATAAGTTTTTGGGTTGTTATGAGGTCGTTTTAATATTTTGTTATGGCTAAAAATTAGTAAGAATGGTTAAATATATTGTGGTTAATCTTGTTAACAAGTTCTGGAAGGAAAGGAGTTTAAAATTATAGTTTGTTTAATCATAAATCAAGCTTGCCGCTCATTGTAATATTGTTTGAATTTTTGGAATTGTTCTTACATTGTTGAGGGGCTGAATAGATGGGATTGGTTGTTGATATTGGTAATATTGTTATTTGGCACTGTTTTGGGTTTGGGAAGGAAGGAAATGTAGGGGAAGTGCAGCCCAATTTTTAGTATGAGAGCTACTAACTTAGAAATGTGTTTTGAAGTTCTTCCATGACTCCGAACAATGTGTGTATATATATTGAGTCGTTGATAAGCAACAAAGGTAAGTTAAGGCTATCCTTTCTTCCTCCTTGGCATGAATCATATGAAAAGAACGAAACGAACGAACATTATCCGTAATGATTCCATTCTTAGAATGCTAGAAAGCTTATGTTTCTTTAGATTCCTGATGATGTTATTGCTTTACTTCCATGATTCTTAAGTTAAATTTGTAATCATTATTTCAAGAAGGTAAAGCATATGTTGACGATGCTAGCTCCATAACGATATTCGGAGGTCACCGACCCTACGTCACTCTGAAAGGCCCAAAAGTTATTCCTATGAGTCATTCATGCATTGTATACATACATACATACATACATACATATACATATACATACATATATATATACATACAAAAGTTATTCCTATGAGTCGTTCATGCATTGTATACATACATACATACATATATATATATATATATATATATATATATATATATATATATATATATATACATACATATATATATATACATACATACATATATATATATATGTGTATGTATATATATATATATGTATGTATGTATGTATATATACACACACACACACACACTTATTTTACCACCTCGAGCCACGCTACGTGTATATATATACATATACATATATAGTATGTATGTATATATATACACACACACACACACACTTATTTTACCACCCCGAGCCACGCTATAATCGGCTGGGTACAACATCTATTGTGCACAGCACTTCAGTTGGGTACGGGTAACACCGAGCCTGTCATGGCCAGGTACGGATAACACCGAGCCTATATTATAAGGCCGGGTATGATATTATTCATATATGTATATGACTTTCAAAGACGCACACACATGATACGCCCTTATAGGCACTCTCAGTTATATAGCGTTATACATATACATTCAGATGCTCAGGTTGTGTAACGACCCTTCCGGTCATTATGAAAAATCTAGGATCACCCTACCAAAGATAACCCTTCCAAGGATAGAATGAGCTAATAAAAACCCAAGTGTAGCAATCTAAGAACTGAAAACTTGGCTTGCTTGTGATTATTGTTTGATTGTATCGAGTCCATTGGGGGGTGACGTAGAAAATTAGATCTCCGTTGGGGATTCCGAGGCCACGGGTGAGTCCGTATAGTGTGTTTACATTAACACACATGTTTTGTTTGTATTTGTGAGGCCTCGGATGAAGTGTTTTATGGTAGAGTGAAAAATGTGAAAATTAGTGAGCTCACTGGCTCGCTGATACCATCAGGAGGACGAAATGCCGCCGTGGCCACAGCCATCAGAAGCGGCATATCTCTCACCGTCGCGCATTTACGAAGGGGGCGCGGCTACGGCGGTCCGAGTCGGCATAATGGGTAGCATTTAGTCTAAAAACTGTTACGGCCCTCGGCTCGCTATAGCGAGACTGCTTTAGAGACAGAATGATCACCGAAGCGGTCGACAAGGACAGAATCCCAATTTTTAAACACTTAATTTCGAATTCTTTATTCATAAAACTCCAAAACAGTTCCCAAGGATCACCTATGGCGAAATTCTAAGGCTAGGGCAAGAATATTCTTGAGAGGTAAGTCTCAACCATTCCTTCCTTTATTACGCTTTCATCTCTAAGATTATCATCATTCTAATGGGTCCACAATGGTGTGAATTGAGACTAGAAACCCCAGAATTTAATGTACCTTTTTAATGAAGCCAAGGGTTATGAATATTGTTGCGTGATTAGCATCTAAAGGCTTGGTTATCACTTTCAATCAAGAATTGAACCGTTGTGAGACACGATTTAACCAAGTGAGTTGAGACTTAGGTTTCCATAAAGACGGTAGCTCGATCAAGTAAGTTTTTTGTGTGAGATAACTTGAATGAGTAACCTCATGAATTGATAGCTCAAGGTCGCTAAGACCAATGTTACTAGATGATTTACACCCTAGTAAGCATTCACCCATTAGAAGGGGATAAAGTGGGAAGGGTGTTCATTGAATTGATATTGTTGACTAGAGTGATTGTGACTTATTTAGCATCTTAATCGCGTACTTCGAGCGTTTCGAGGCATTACGGAAGGAAAGGCCATAAGATAGTGATTCGCATTTTTTTCTGTACTCGTTAGCTTGAGGTACGTTATGGTCTACTTGTTAGACTTTGATTAGTTGATTGTATACGTTATGGGGCATTGATAGAGAAAGCATGTCTAGTCTTCTGGGCATAATGCGTGGTTGGAATTTCTATATACACGGGATAATGTGGGCTTAGTGCCATTATTCGATGTGTTGTGATCAATATTTTGATGACAATTATGGTGAGAAGTTACTATGACTTTGACTAAATTGAGATACTACTTGATAACTGATCATTGAAAGTGGCGTGACTATATATATATATATATATATATATATATATATATATATATATATATATATATATATATATATATATATATATATGTATATATATCTATATACAACTAACCTACAACATGAAGGTTGTAGGGAAAATGTACAAATTTTCGATGGACAAAAAAACCCCTGCCACCTCATAAAAATAGAGATATCTACGGGCTTTTTTGGTCTTTCACCTAAAATTTCAATTTCCTTCCATAGAATTCCCCCAAATATCTTCCATGCTCCCGGAAAACGAGGGTTCTTTTTTGTATCCACATTGTGTATCATTTTTCCTTGAATACGAAGTTTGAATTGTTTGGATACAATAACAGGACAATCCATTGTATATAATATCACAAAGCATATCAACCATTGGAATAAACCATCAATAGGAAAATATGTAAATACAATTCATCCATTTGACTGCAAACTAAAGAATAAACCGGACTTAAAGTTACCAGCAAACTGATAGAAAATTAATGAAAATGATAACAAAAATTATCCTAAAAAATTGTTCCACTTCAGTGGCAAGATAACTTTAATTTGAGAGTACAAGAAGCAACTAATATCGTTGTTTATTCCATAAAGATGAAAAATTGAATAAGTTAATGTCGACATAGAATTTTGGGGGGAGGAGCCTCGAAACGGCAAAGGAAATGAAGACAATGGTCTCAGAATAATATGGAGAACTAGATAATTTAGGGGAAAAATAAAAAACCCCCAGATATTCATTTTAATTTTGGGGGGGATTTTTATCAATCAAAAGTAAACATTTTTTTCCTCAAAATTCTATTTTAGGTTAGCAAAACCCCATATATATATATATATATATATATATGAAAAGACACTTTGACCGAGGGAGGAGTGACCAGATAAAAAAAAAACTTTGACGGGGGGGACCTAGATTAGAGCTCGAGGTTCGTTCCAAAAAGGGTCTGGCCCGGGCCCTTTTGGGTCTGGCTTTGGGGAAAGAACCTTGCATGTTTCCGGGGATTGGCCTTTGGGGGGAATTTTTATACCACCCGGGGTACCGGGGGTTGGGTCGGCTTGAATCTTGATGTGCCGTGGCTCCGTGCGGGGCCAAAACCATGAAATTCAACTCTCCCGGGGAGGGGGGGCAGTGTGCCCGGTTCCCTCCGGGGGTCAATGCCCCCCAAGCCCCCTCCTCTTCTTTTTAATGTGGCCCGGTTTCTTTGCAAAAGGGGGGGTTTTTGGGAGCCGTGGTTTCCAAGACTATTTCCCTCTTGTTAATTAGATCTTGGATTTTATGCTTGAGATTTATATAGTTTTTACCCCCCATTTCCTTCGAATGATAACAGTTCGATCCCCGAAAAACTATTTCCGCCTCCGTTTTAGGGACCCCGAACGAGCTTGCGCCAACAACCAAGAAAAGCGGCCCAGGGTCGAGGGTGTTGAATTCCCCACCGACCTCTTTTAAAGCGGGGCGAAAAAAAAATTGTGGGGGGGGGGATTTTTTTAGTTCGGGGGGGTTTTATATACTTATATGGGGATTTGGCGGAATTTTTTTGGGGGTTTTTGGTGTGGGAAAACCCAACCAGGGGAAAAAGTGTAAAAAGGCGTGGGTTTTGACGTTTGGGGCCGGAAACATGGGGGGTAAAATTGGGGGTAGTTTTTGGGTGGGTA
>NC_081352.1:21529942-21540531 GCF_029784015.1 Lycium ferocissimum
AAGTCACAATAAAAATGAAAGGTTCAGGATTGTGCAACACCTAACTAAACAAGTTTCCAGTTTCAGGGAAAAGGATTCATATTTAATTTGGTGAGCCTCTTTATGATTTATATCAATTACTTCACACCATAGCAAAAGGGGCATAATGAGTCAAAATGACATACAAAGCATGATTTTACTTCAAATGAGTTATGGACTATCTTAACAGATGCAAAACAAACACATATGAACAACTGAAACATCCCAGACCATTACTAATATGCCATAGACCGTAGGAGACTTCAAACTAGTAGGAGGAAATAAATAGAGAATGTTCAATAGGAGACCAAGGCATGTTAACTCAATATTAAGCAACTCAAGGCAATTACCATGTTAAACTAGATAAAATCACAAGCTTGAACAGTCATGTTGAAGTCCTAAAATACTACTACAAGTTCATGTTACATGTAGGACTCTTTACAGTTAGCTTAAATAAAACATATTGAACACATTTGCTGAGTTTAAAACTCTCATGAGTTCATCAGGAGGGTAGACAGTTAGACAGTTAATCCGCCCAGATTGGGATGACACCTTCAGATAGTTGAATTGGATCCATTTTCATGTCATACTTATGTCTCAGGACTGGCAAGGTGTGGGGCTGCTCTGCTAGTCGGGTTAGGTACCTGACTTCACGTACCCACGTGGTGACTCCATGTTGTTTATTTATACTACGGCTCTCCCACCATATATATATGTGCATGAAACGTTTTACTCACGTTATACATTTACTCATGTCATATGATGTTCATGTTCATGTTCAGCTTACAATTTCAGTTTCAGTTCAGTTCTATTATTTCAGGTGTCATGTTTATTTCATTCAGTTGCTTTACATACCAGTACAATTCAAGTGTACTGACGTCCCTTTTATTGTCCTGTGGTCCTGCATTTCACGATGCAGATTTACAGGATGATAGATCACCACATATCAGCTTTTGGTGAGCCCCATTCTATTCGGAGTTTTAGCTTTACTTATGCTTATTTCAGTCATGCAGTTAAAGTATGCCAGGGGCCTTGTCCCGGCAAACAGTTTAGTAGTCAGAGGCTTCATAGACTAGTTTGTTATGTTATCTCAGATATTCAGAGTCGTCTAGCCATTTTGGCTCATTATTATAATGTTTATTCAGACTATTCTGCATTATAATATTATGATATTTTCAGACTTATAATTTATGATCCCACGCTTTACTTAAATTATGCATGTTCATATTTTATTTCGCATCAGTTCAAGCCTATGTTGAGTCAGCAAGCCACGTGATTCGCTCGGTTACATGCATCCAGGCATCGAGTTATGTCCAGGCCATGATTTGTGGCTTGACAAAGCTTGGTATCAGAGCCTAGGTTCAAGTGTCTTAGGGAGTCATGAAACTGTGTCTAGTGAGGTTACTTTTAGATAGATGTGTGTGGCGCCCACACGTATAAATAGTTGACCACCAAGATATCTAGAATTGTGTCACTTCTTTCATCTTCTAGTTCGTGCAGTTAGAGCTATGCTTTCAGGAATTCTTCTAACTCATGCATATTACGTATTTCAGACAATGCCTACGGAAATAAAGTACACCGAGAGGACCACAGCTACCAGTCAGAGGGCTACCACTAAAGTTACTCCAGAAGTGGAGCCTCAGACTTAGAGGGTTGCATCAGATACTGAAACCCAGATACAGAAAGGCCTGTGGAGGTCTGTCTCACCGTTACTCCATAGCCTATTACTTCAGACGTGGACATTAGGGGAGCTATCCAGTTGCTCGCCCAGATTGTTGCTAATCAAGCCCAACACCAGGAAAGGGCTCCTAGCTCTAGTGCTAGTGGTGGATCGGACAGTAACGAATTCTTGAACCTAAAGCCTCCACTGTTCACAGGATCTAAAAAGGAGAAAGATCCACAGAATTTCATTGATGGACTTCAGAAAGGGTTTCGGGTTATGCATGCTACCGAGATAGAGGCAGCATAGTTGGGAGCTTATCAATTGCAGGATGTTGCCATATTTGGTATGATACATGGGAGCAGTCCCGCGGGAGATGCTTCTCCGGCAACTTGGGATGAGTTTTCAGATGCTTTCATTGACCACTTCTAGCTAATTGAGGTCAGAGAGGCGAAGGTTTACGAATTTGAGAGACCCAGGTAGAATGGCATGAGTGTGAATGAATATTATCTCAAGTTTGTTTCCTTGGATAGGTATGCTCAGTATATGCTACTTGATATAAGAGACATAGTTAGGCGTTTTGTGTTGGGGCTTGTACCAGATTTGCATGGTGACGCTAATATTGCCGCTCAGAATGACAAGATGACCATCATCAAGATGGTTGCTTCTGTGCAAGGTAATAAGGAAAGACCAAAGGGAGAGGAAACTCTTAAGAAAGAGAAGGACAAGGAATTCAATAAAAGAGCTAAGTCTGCAGGTAACTTCAGTCATGGGGAAGGTGGAGGTAAGAATTTCTTCAAGAACAGATCATTAGGACCTGCTCCCGTACAGCTAGTGCCCCAGCCACAAAGTTCAGGAATGATAAGAAGAGACAGAATTCCTGGCCGACTTACACCTATTCTCAGACTAGTGTGGGTTAGAAGACTTATGACATTCCGGTTTGCAGCAAATGTGGTAAAAGACACCCAGGGGTGTGTCACATGGGTATGGATATATGCTATGGTCGTGGCCAGCAAGACCATTTTCAGAAGGATTAACCCTCAGCGAGGCAGGGTACCGGAGGTAATGTGACTTAGTCCGAAAATTTAGCAGTACCTCGAAATTCTCAAGCCCGGTCGAGGCATGGTGCGGCTAAGTCTGGAAATGCAGGCAAAGGTCTAAACCTCTTGTATGCTTTATCAGGTCATCAGGATACAGAGGCACGTGCAGATGTTGTCATAGGTACACTAGCAGTTTTCACTTTTGACATGCCCTTATTGACCTAGGATCCACCTTATCTTATGTAATCCCATTTGTTGCTAAAAAATTTGGGATTGAACCAGAAAAGTTACATAAACCCTTTGAGGTGTCCACCCAGTTGGGGAATTAGTTATATTTATAGGGGTTGCCCAGATTTAGTCTGTCACCGCAAAACTATAGCCGACTTAGCAGAGTTGGAGATGGTAGACTTTGATATAATCATAGGTATGGATTGGTTATCTTCATGTTATGTCATAGTAGGTTGTAGAAACAAAATAGTGAGATTTGAGTTTCCTAATGAACCAGTTATAGAGTGGAAGGGCAATTCAGTAGTACCCAGGGGTAGGTTTATTTCCTATCTAGCAGCCAGAAAGATGATTTTCAAGGGGTATATTTATCACTTAGTTCAATTCAGGGACACAGATGCCCAGACTCCGGTGCTTCAGTCTGTACCAGTCATTAATGAGTTTCCAAAATTCTTCCCAGAAGATTTTCCTGGAGTTCCTCCTGACATGGAGATTGACTTTGAAATTGATCTACTTCCCGACACTCAGCCAATATCTATTCCGCCATATAGAATGGCTCTAGCAGAGTTAGAGTTAAAAGCCCAGTTGAAAGATCTCCTTAACAAGGGATTTATTAGGCCAAGTGTCTCACTTTGGGGCGTGCCAGTCTTACTTATACGAAAGAAAGATGATTCCTTACATATGTGCATTGACTATTGTTAGTTAAACAAGGTCACCATTACGAACAGATACCCTCTTCCCAGAATAGATGATTTATTTGACCAACTTTAGGGTGCCCAATGCTATTCTAAAATTGACCTCAGATCAGGATACTATTAGTTAAAGGTTAAGGAAGTTGATATTCCGAAAACCTCTTTAAGAACCCATTGTGGTTATTTCTAATTTCTTGTCATATCGTTTGGGTTGTTAAATGCACCAGCTACTTTCTGCCGGATCTTATGAACAGGGTCTTCAAGCCGTATCTCGATCTCTTCGTCATTGTTTTCATCGATGATATTTTGGTGTATTCCCATATTGAGACCGAACACGCAGAACATCTCAGAATGGTGTTACAGACACTTCAGGATCATGAGCTTTATGCTAAATTTTCAAAGTATGAATTTTGGCTCAAGTCAGTGGCATTTCTAGTTCATGTAATTTCAGGTGAAGGTGTGGAGGTTGATTCTCAGAAAATTGATGCCGTAAAGAATTGGCCCAGACCCACTTCAGTTTTTGATATAAGAAGTTTCTTGGGTCTGGCAGGTTATTATAGATGCTTTGTGGAGGGGTTTTCCTTTATTTCAACTCCATTGACTAAGTTTTCTCGTAAAAAATGTTAAGTTTCAGTGGTCATATGCATACGATTAAAGCTTTGAAGAGTTTAAGAAGAGGTTGACTTCTTCTCTAATTCTGACGCTGCCAGAGGGAACCGAAGGGTTCATGGTTTATTGTGATGCTTCGGGAATTGGTCTCAGATGTGTCTTAATGTAGCATGGTAAGGTTGTAACTTATGCATCTCGTCAGCTTAAGGCTCATGAAAAGAATTATCCGACTCATGACTTAGAGTTGGCAGCCATGGTTTTTGCACTTAAGATATGGCGTCATTATTTGTATGGAGTGCATGTTGATATTTTCACCGATCATAAAAGCCTGCAGTATATCTTCAAGTAAAGGGAGATGAATCTTAGGCAGAGAAGATGTCTCAAATTGCTTAAGGACTATGATATAGATATTCTCTATCATCTAGGGAAAGCAAGTGTGGTAGCTGATGCTGTTAGTCGGCGTTCCATGGAAAGTTTAGCTCATGTTGAGGAAAATAAAAGAACTATAACTAAGGAAGTTCACCGTTTTTCTAATCTAGGAGTTCGACTCTTGGACTTCGAGGATGGTGGTGTTGTTGTTCAGAACAGAGCTTATTCCTCCTTAGTGGTAGAAGTTAAAGAAAAGCAGTATAGTGATCCCTACTTTGTTACAATTGAAAGAGGGGATTCACAAGCATAAGACAATAACTTTTGAACAAGGGGGAGATGATAGTACCTTGAGGTACCGAGGCAGATTATGCGTTCCAGATGTAAATAGGCTCAGAGAGCGAATCATGTCAGAAGCTCACAACTCCAGGTATTCCATTCACCAAGGTTCCACTAAGACGTATCATGATCTTAAAGATATTTATTGGTGGAATGATATGAAGAAGAATGTAGCAGATTTTGTAGCTAAATATCCGAATTGTCAGTAGGTGAAAGCCGAACACCAGAAGCCTGGTGGTTTGGCCTAGAATATTGATATTCCTGTTTGGAAATGAGAGATGGTAAACATAGACTTCATAACAAGTCTACCTCGCTCATCCCCAAACATGACTCGATTTAGGTGATTGTGGACCGACTTACTAAGTCAGTGCACATTTTGCCAGTCAAGACCACAGATTCAGCAGAAGATTATGCTAGTCAGATTAGATGGGACCCCAGTGTCCATTATTTCAGATCGTGGTCCTCAGTTCACAACGAGCTTTTGAAAGTCCTTTTAGAAAGGATTGGGTACCAAGGTGAACCTCGTTACACAGCTTTTCATCCATAGGCAGATGGCCAGGCAGAGCGTGCTATTTAGACTCTTGAGGACATGTTAAGAGCATGCGTCCTAGGTTTTAAAGGTAATTGGGACCACTTACCTCTCATTGAGTTTGTTTATAATAATAATTATCATGCTAGCATCAAGATGGCACCGTTTGAATCTTTGTATGGGAGAAAGACCCATTGGTTGGTTTGAAGTTGGTGAAGCAGAATTTCTAGAACGCATTTGGTCCTCCAGGCTATGGAGAAAGTCAAGTTAATTCAGGAGCGTTTGAAAATGGCTCAGAGTCTTCAGAAGTCCTTTACAGATATGAGGAGACGGGACTTAGAGTTTTAAGTTGATGATGGGGTGTTTCTAAAGGTCTCACCTATGAAAGGTGTGATGAGATTTGACAAGAAAGGGAAACTTAGTCCCAGATATATTAAACCTTATAGAATCCTGCGAAGGGTTGGTCAAGTGGCTTATGAACTTGAGTTGCCACAAGATTTGGCAGCTATACACCCAGTGTTTTATGTGTCTATGTAGAGAAAATGTGTGGGAGACCAGTCATTAGTTGTTCCTGCTGACCTTTATAACGGTTAAGGATGGCCTAACTGTTACACTTCGAAAAAAATTTCGTTAGCGTACAGTGAATAGACTAACGAAGGGCATGATGTATACGATGTTTTGATAAGTAAGAAATAGCATTTGATGATTCTAAATGAGATTTCAGAGACATTTAAGATAAGGGAAGAAAGTTGTTAAGGAAAGCAAGTCATATGTTGTGTGTCGGACAAGAATTACGAGCATCGAATTAATGAGAGTTTCATGATGCTTTGAGAAAGAGTTATAACGTCCCTTAGATTGGTATTGAGGTATTAAAAAAGTTCCAAGAAAGTTCCATAAGGATTAGAGATCAAACGAACGACGGAGATCATTTTAGGGGAAAGGGGTTATACGACCGACTTATACGGTCCGTATAAAATTATACGGTCCGTATAACACCCAGAAGAGATGATGACTGCTTAGTGGTGAACCACTACCACTTATACGGGCCGTGTAATGTTCCACGGGCTGGTTAAGTTGCAAATATAAATATATGTTCCCACTTCACTAGTTTCATTTCCCACACTTCTTCATATCACTCAAGACCTCTAAAAGGTTCCACATACTTCATCTATAATAAAACAAAGGAAATCAAAGATCAATATCAAGAATTCAAGTGAACCAAGTGTATGAAACACATCAAAGTTCATTCAAGCCAAGAAATTTCAAGGGAAGTAAACTAGGGTTTTGGGTGCAATAAAAGTATTCCACTCAAGGCTTATTCCTACACCATCTAAGGTAAGTTTTATGGTATTTTCATGTTGTTTAAGGTATTTGAAAGTTGAAACACTTGGATTGTAGAAGGATATAGAAATGGGTCATGAATGTGGGAATAGTGTCACTTTTGAGTAATAGTTGGATTGAGTCATGATTCTTGATACATTATGATTATAATCATGTTATAAATGATATTGAGAACATGGAATATACATTGTATATGAATGAACGTAATCGTGTGATATGATCGTGATTATGAATAATTAGAAGTGAATTGAGAAGTAAGGATAATGTAGGTAGATAAAGGCTATTGTTATGATGTTGAGAATGTTATTATTGATGTTTGGGAGTTGATACATGATATGGAGGAAATAGTATAAACAAAAGAGATGCTACCCAATTTTTTTTTCTAGTTTGTCATGTATGCTAATCTATCGACTCTCTAATGTTAGTATGTACTCTAATGAAGGTAGAAACGTGAGCATTGAAGAAGAACGTGCAAGTGATAAAATAGTTGAACGGAAAGGTATATAAGGCTAACCCTTCTTTCATAAGGCATGGTTCTTTGACCAAATATCTATCCTTCTATGAGCCTACGATATTCTCCAACGATCCTATCTCTAAAAGCTACTAAGCTTATGATTCTCGATATGATACGATTGTACTAAGTTCCTTATATGACGAGTAATCCTTTAAGGATAGATGTAATGAACGACGTTAGTAATAATGCTAAAGATGCTTATATGTATATGTGCCTATGTATGGCTATTATGAAACCCCGAGCTTATATGGCCGGGTAGAATATAGTGAATATGCATATATATATATATATATATATATGATGTGCGCGCACCACTACAGTTGGGTACCGATAACCCTGAGCCTTGATAGGGCCAGGTATGTATGACACTGAGCCTTGGTAGGGCCAGGTATGTGAACACCGAACCTTCGTGGTCGGGTATGCTATATAAATGCTATGTATATGATATCAATATGAGTACGAATATGCTAAGTATATGTAATATATGGGATATGTATATGATATGAATATGAGTATGAATGGAAACATGACTATGAATACGAGAATGGATACGAAATGTAAATGAGTACGGATACATATACGAAAACGGATATGGATGTATGTACACGGATACGCAATAGAAATGGAATGTCCCTATGAAAAGCAAGTAAGTGTTATGATGATGATACTATTATCTCCCATCCTATGCTACTTCATATGTTGTCTATTATGCTTTCATATTGATGTTGATCAAGAGTTACATCCTCAGTACATTCTTCGTACTGACGTCTTTTTGTTTGTGGGCGTTGCGTCATGCCCGTAGGTGGTCAGGGAGATAGACTTGATCCATAGCTGCTTTATTCAGGGACTACATAGCGGAGCTCCATTTCATTCGGAGCTACAGCTTTTGGTACTTATTCTTTTATGTACATAATTATTGGCACGGCGGGGTCCTGTCCCGCCTATATGATATGACATACTCTTCTTAAAGGCTCGTAGACATGTGTATATGGTTAGATGTGTTTGGCCTTGTCGGCCTATATTTTGGATATTATTTTGTTAGCCTCGTCAGCTTATGTACATTGATATAGGCCTAGTTGTTAATGATGATATAGATGTATTGTGGCCCAATGGGATTAGTATGATTGATGACTGAAAAGTATGATTTAACTATGTGGCTCACCTAGATGTGATGTGGAAGTATGTTAAGAGGTGCCGGGTGGGCTAAGCGGGTGCCCGTCCAGCGCCCTCCGGTCGGGTCGTGACAAAAGTGGTATCAGAGCAGTTCAGTCATAGGGTGTGTCTACGAGCCGTGTCCAGTAGAGTCTTGGTTATGGGTGTGTTGCACGCCATACTTATAAACAAGAAGCTGCGGGCATTTTAGGAATGAATGACCTTCTTTCTTTATGAGAATCGTGCGATAGAGTTATGATATAAGAACTTCTTGTTCCTTAACCACGTATTATGTATTTCAGAATTGCCTGTAAAGAGAAAGGCTACGGCAGCCCAAAAGGGCAAAACAGTGGCAGAAAAGCGGGCTGAAAGAGCACCGCCACCAGTGGTAGAGGAAAGTGAGTCCCAGAGTGCGGCTCAATCTCAGTCCTCCCGTTCAGTACCTATTTTAGAGGAGCGTGAGGGAGCTTCGATCCCGAACTCCCGGCCGCTTAGGCTCCTCCTCCCAGGATGCTTCGAGCCGCCGAAGACGTAAAATAGGCCATTCATTTTCTTACTCGATTGGTTCTTGCCCGAGACTCGGCGGCAAAGTACGGGGCAAGGTGATAGGGTTGTTGGTGCAAGGGCCCGTGACTTCGTTAGTTTGAACCCTCCGGAATTTTTTAGGTCAAAGCCGGATGAGGACCCTCAGAACTTTATTGATGGTATGTTGAGGACGCTTCGGTTGATACATTGCTTTGGACACCAAATCGGTGGAGCTAGCGTCCTATAGATTGCGGGATGTTACGGTATATTGGTACACGGTTTGGATGGCTTCACGGGGAGCCAATGCGCTTCCCCCGTTATGGCAAGAATTTGTAGATGCATTTCTCTGACATTATTTGCCTCCAAAAGTTCGGCGAGCTAGAGCCAACAAGTTTTTGAATTTGAGGCAAGGAAGCATGAGTGCTCTAGATTATAGTCTCCACTTCAATTCTTTGGCTAAGTATGCTTCGACCACCATAGCGGATATGGGTGATCGAGTACACAGGTTTGTGAAAGGCCTAGGGCCACATTTGATAGATAGGTGCTTGACTGCATCCCTTCAGGACAATATGGACATTTCACGCATTCAAGCCCATACTCAAAATTTAGAAGAAAGCCTACAACAACAAAGAAGTGAGCGTGAGCATGATAGAGGGCATAACAAGAGGGCTAGATCTTCGGGTCCGATGAGTGAGTATAGAGGCGGGCACAGACAACAGTTTTCAAGGCATTAAGGCCATTCTATGATTAGTGCGCCTCCACGGTTTTCAGGCCAGAGATTTGATAGACCTACTCATCCCAGGCCAAGTCAGAGCTTTTCAAAATCTCAGTTCAGAGGTGATTCGGGTCAGGCGAGGCCACCCATACCACGATGTTCCTAGTGTGAGAAGTTACATTGGGGTTAGTGCCGATTGGGTTCAGAGGTTTTCTATTCATGTGGTCGTCCAGGCCATATTATGCGTGATTGCCTCTCAGTTGGTGGCGGTAGGACTTGACATTCGTGGTCAATAGCCGGATCTTCGTCATCTATACGCCCTATGGGGCCAGGTTCACATGCGCCAGTCGGCCATGGTTGTTACACCTCGGAAAATTTCCCGTTGGTACGCAAGCGGACGAACTAGTGATGAGTGTGAGGAGTGCGAGAGTGTATAATGTTTCATGGGCAATGTAAGTAAATGAGCTAGTAATGCATGAAAATGGATGAGGACGATTAGAACGAAAAGTCTTGGAAAAATGAAAAGTTGCGAGTTTGAAATCGCCGGTGGTCGTAAAGTGCAAATACGGACCGTGGCGGGTATACGGTCCGTAAAGCGGGAGGTAAATCGCATGAAAAACTTCAACTTTACGCACCGAGAAATGGTTAAATACGACTGGTGGACGGACGTGAAGTGATTACGACCGTAAACCATGGTCGTAAATCACCATGGCTGCATGTTGCCAAGGTTTCTTCGGCTTAAGCTTAAAGACGACCGCGAGGGATGGTGAAGTAAAGTGGAATACGGACCTAAATATGGGGACCTTGTTCCCCCGCCCGATTTTAGTCATTAAATATAAAAGGGCCCAAAACTTGTTTTATTTC
>NC_081352.1:21540631-21635632 GCF_029784015.1 Lycium ferocissimum
GTTGACTTATGAAAAGGTACCCATTGACATATTAAATAGGCAAGTATGGAGGCTTAGAAACAAAGAAATGGCCTCAGTTAAGGTTTTGTGAAGAAACAATAACCGAGAGAAAATGACCTGGGAAGCGGAAGAAATCATGAAATCCAAGCACCCGCATCTATTTCAGTCCCCGGAAGAGGGCCAAGATAAGACATCAAGATCATAAGGTATGTATGCTTTCCTTTTTATGCATTTGGGTCGTATGTGGCCAAATTCTATTACTATTATGTTGTGGCCCTGTGAGGCATTGTTATTATGGGCTGTTGTGACAGGATGGTAGTGACATATTATAGGGAAAACTCTGGCGAAATTTTTATAGAATTCCCGAGTGCTTAACATTCTAGGACGAATGTTCTTCAGGGGGGAAGAATGTTACACTTCGAAAAATTTCCCGTTAGTGTACAGTGAATAGACTAAAAAAGGACATGATGTATACGATGTTTTGATAAGTAATAAATAGCATTTGATGATTCTAAATGAGATTTCAGAGACATTTAAGATAAGGGAAGAAAGTTGTTAAGGAAAGCAAGTCATATGTTGTGTGTCGGACAATAATTACGAGCATCGAATTAATGAGAGTTTCATTGTTACATCCCGTATTTTGTACCCCCGGGAAAGTCGAGGCAAGTGACATGAGTCGCGTATGGAAAATTGTAAAGTTGGAATATTAAGAAAGGCCAGGGGTAAAATGGTAAATTTGCATAAGGACTCATGGAAATACGGAGAAAGGCTAGGGGCAAATTTGGAACAAGGGAAAATATTTTCATGAAATTGGATGAAATTTGCTAGAATTTTCAAGAAAAAGGCCACTTGGCCATGGGCCCCATTTGCATTACATGGCCAAATGAATTCAAGACAAATTTGGGGCTATATGTTCAATTTCCATTGGAAGGGGGTTAAGTATATATATGAGGGAAGATGATTAATTCATCTTAATTCCCTAGACTTTTCAAGAAAGCAAGAAAGAGAGAAAGAGACTTGGCCATTCGGCCATTAAAGAAAAAAAGAAAGAAACCGAAGCAAAAAAAAAAAAAAAAAGAAGAGAATTCTCAACTTGTTCTTCATAGCCAAACAATCCCTTAGGGGGTTCATAGTAGGGTGAAGTGATTTGTGGAACAAGAAGAACTTGTATTCATACAAGTTTCCAATTTGAGTCAAGTGAAGAGTTTGAGGAAAAGGTAAGGTTTAATTCCTCCTTTGTATGTTATGAGTGTTTATGCATGTTGTGGATTATGAAAATGGATGAAATTCATGAGTTGGAAGTGTGTGTGTGTGTGTGTGTGGCTAGGCCGTGTAGGTGTAGTATGTGTGTTGTGTTATATTGTGTTGTGTTGTGTGTTGGTTGTTGTAGTAATGTATGGAAAATATGGAAGTCCATGAAAAGAATGCATATAGGGGTGTTGGCCGAATTCAAGTAGTGGTGATGAATTGATTTTATTTAGAATGGAAATTGTTGTTATGGAAGGTTTTATAATGTTAGGATAAAGATTTAATGGTTTGGAGGAATGAAAATTGGATTGTTGTGCTTGAATTTGAAAGAAGGAAAAAAATGTTGTTGTTGTCTCATAAATTGGAAGAGGTGAGCAAGTAGTATGTTGATGGTATTGTTGGAATATTATGCGAATTATATTGTATTAAATTATATCGAATTGTATGGAAATTGTTGGAATTGTTGAATATTGGATATATAGTTTGAAATGCTCTTGGTTTATGTTTGAATGACCTTAAATTAGTATGTGAATATGAACATATTGATATTGGATTATAAGTGTAAAGTTGGATTTGGAGTTGTTGGATTATTTGGAAAATAAGACTATTTGCGCTAGAATGCGTTTTTAGTCGATTGTTGATGTTGCTTATATTGTTGTTGATATTGTGTTGTTAGTTTGGCCGGGTTGAATTCCCGGATTGTTGTTGATTGAAATGGGCCAAGTTGAACTTGGTGGAGTGGAATATTTATAGAGGAGGTGCTGCCGAAATTTCGGTAGCCAAGTGTTATTTTAAGAATTCAAGTCTAAAGGCACTAATCATGTTTGGTAAACGCGACCAATTTGTAGATTTTGGCGAACTTGGAGCTTGAGTTTGGAGACGTGGACAAAGCGTAAAAGGTATGTAAAGCCTACCTCTCCTTCATATGGCATGTCCTAGTTAGTATAGGTCAAAATCCGACCCTCGGGAAAAGTCCCCCTCGGAAACGACACCTAAACTTATTCACTATTCATTCAGTAGAATTGAACCCAAAACTTGTGCTTTAAAGTAAAATGATGTTCAAACGTCCGAGACCCTTGGAATTGAAATCGAAATGTCTTGAAACCTTCGTGGATGACCCAATGGGATATAATGACCGTGTTTTCATGTTTGTCACTCGAGTCTCGATATACGTGCATACCGGATTTCCATTACTTGTTTTATTGAAACTTTATAATCCTGTTTTAAGTTTTCTTATAGTGTTGCTATTCATTGATAGTCTCGCCTTATAATGATTGTTCCTTCAAGGTGAGACGAAGCGACCGTGGTTATTCCATAAGGCAATCGGGGGCTACCGACCTTACGTCACCCCGATAGGCACATGACTTTCTTTGGGTTCTTATGCATGCTGCTTATATGATATGTATATGACATGTATATGATATGTACATGAAAATGGGGAATTTTGGGGAATGGATACCTGTTGCGCTATAGACGCATTGCCACCGGTCGGTGGCGTAATTCCATCCGGACGCGGGATGCCCGGACGCGGGACACATGTGGGAAGCCGACGTATTTCGGCGACTTGACTTGTTATTTTTCACATGTATATGACACGATATGTTTTGAACAAAAATATATAATAAGCAAGCATGACATGACATCCGAAAGGCACTTACAGTACAGTATTATCCTTTTATCTCGTTATATGATCTTTGGTTTCATATGTTGTTATTGCTTTCACATGTTACATGATTCACCGTATTATTTTCATGGCTTACATACTCGGTACACTCGTCTTACCGACCCCTTTTCTTCGGGGTCGCGTCTCATGCCACGCGAGTCGACGGTTGAGCTCGATCCCTAGGAGCTTCTCCGGTGTACATTGAAAGGCGCTCCGGTTGTTCGAGACTCTTGTTTTGGGTACTACTCTTATGTATATATTTGAACTCAGCAACGTCAGCCACTTGTAATTACATGCATTTTGTTTAGAGGCTCGTAGACAGATATGTACAGTCAGATGTTTCATAACCTAGTTGTCTTTGTCGCCGTGTGATATGTCAGTACAGTTGATCATTACTACTCGTTTACATGTATGCTATTATCGGCGATGTTGTGGAAAAAAAAAATGCCAGTGTTCGTACGGCCCACTTAGTAATAAAAACAAGACATATGACAGGGGGTGCCCGGTACAAGTATCGGGTACTCGTCGCGGCCCCTAGACGGGTCGTGACATTCATGATGCTTTGAGGAAGAGTTATAACATCCCTTAGATTGGTATTGAGGTGTTAAACAAGTGCCAAGAAGGTTCCATAAGGATTGGAGATCAAACGAACGACGGAGATCATTTCAGGGGAAAGGGGTTATACGACCGACTTATATGGTCCGTATAACATTATACGGTCCGTATAAGGGTCCGTATAACACCCAGCAGAGATGATGATTACTTAGTGGTGAACCACGACCACTTATACAGGCCGTGTAATGTTCCATGGACCGTATAAGTGTCCGTGGAAGTCCCGACGGACTGGTTAAGTTGCAAACATAAATATATGTTCCCACTTCACTAGTTTCATTTCCCACACTTCTTCATATCTCTGAAGACCTCTAAAAGGTTCCACATACTTCATCTACAATAAAACAAAGGAAATCAAAGATCAATATCAAGAATTCAAGTGAACCAAGTGTATGAAACACATCAAAGTTCATTCAAGCCAAGAAATTTCAAGGGAAGTGAACTAGGGTTTTGGGTGCAAGAAGAGTATTCCACTCAAGGCTTGTTCCTACACCATATAAGGTAAGTTTTATGGTATTTCCATGTTGTTTAAGGTATTTGAAGGTTGAAACACTTGGATTGTAGAAGGATATAGAAATGGGTCATGAATGTGAGAATAGTGTCACTTTTGAGTAATAGTTGGATTGAGTCATGATTCTTGATACATTATGATTATAATCATGTTATAAATGATATTGAGAACATGGAATATACATCGTATATGAATGAACGTAATCGTGTGATATGATCGTGATTATGAATGATTAGAAGTGAATTGAGAAGTAAGGATAATGTAGGTAGATAAAGGCTATTGTTATGATGTTGAGAATGTTATTATTGATGTTTGGGAGTTGATACATGATATGGAGGAAGTAGTATAAATAAAGGAGATGCTACCCAATTTTTTTTCTAGTTTTAGTCATGTATGCTAAGCTATCGACTCTCTAATGTTAGTATATACTCTAATGAAGGTAGAAATGTGAGCATTGAAGAAGAACGTGCAAGTGATAGAATAGTTGAATGGAAAGGTATGTAAGGCTAACCCTTCTTTCATAAGGCATGGTTCTTTGGCCAAATATCTATCCTTTTATAAGCCTACGATATTCTCCAATGATCCTTTCTCTAAAAGCTACTAAGCTTATGATTCTCGATATGATACGATTGTACTAAATTCCTTATATGACGAGTAATCCTTTAAGGATAGATGTAATGAACGACGTTAGTAATAATGCTAAAGATGCTTATATGTATATGTGCCTATGTATGGCTATTATGAAACCCCAAGCTTATATGGCCGGGTAGAATATAGTGAATACGCATATATATATATATATATGACGCGCGCGCACCACTCAGCATTGGAGTACGGATAACCCCCGAGCCTTGGTAGGCTGCCGGCATGTATGACACCGAGCCTCGGTAGCCGAGCTGTATGTGAACACCGAGCCTTCGTGGTCGGGTATGCTATATAAATGCTATGTATATGATATTAATAGCGAGTACGAATATGATAAGTATATGTAATATATGGGATATATATATATGATATGAATATGAGTATGAATGGAAACATGACTACGAATACGAGAATGCATACGAAATGTAAATGAGTACGGAAACGGATATGGATGTATGTACACGGATACGCAATAGAAATGAAATGTCCCTATGAAAATCAAGTAAGTGTTATGATGATGATACTATTATCTCCCATCCTATGCTATTTCATATGTTGTATATTATGCTTTCATATTGATGTTGATCATGCTTTACATACTCAGTACATTCTTTATACTGACGTCCTTTTTTTTGTGGACGCTGCGTCATGCCCACAGGTGGTCAGGGAGATAGACTTGATCCATAGCTGCTTTATTCAGGGACTACATAGCGGAGCTTCATTTCATTCGAAGCTACAGCTTTTGGTACTTATTCTTTTGTGTACATAATTATGGGCACGGCAGGGTCGTGTCCCACCTATATGATATGACATACTCTTCTGTAGGCTCGTAGACATGTTTATATGGTTAGATGTGTTTGGCCTTGTCGGCCTATATTTTGGATATTATTTTGTTAGCCTCGTCGGCTTATGTATATTGATATGGGCATAGTTGTTAATGATGATCTAGATGTATTGTGGCCCAATGAGATTAGTATGATTGATGAATGAAAAGTATGATTTAACTATGTGGCTCACTTAGATGTGATGTGGAAGTATGTTAAGAGGTGTCCGGGTGGGCTAGCACCGGGTGCCCGTCGCGGCCCTCCGGTTGGGTCGTGACACTAACCTATGAAGAGATCTATGTAGAAATCCTTGATCGTTAGGTTCACAAGTTGAGAACTAAGGAAGTTGCCTCAGTAAAGGTTTTATGGAGGAGTCAAAAAGTTGAAGAGGCTACATGGGAAGCCGAATGAGACATGAAATCCAGATATCCCCGTTTGTTCAAAGAGCAAGCAGAAAGCGTCCAAGGTAAATATCCTTCATACTCATGCCATCTCCTTCACGTATCCATCCCTCATGTTTCACGTTCACGCTCATATATCCAGTGCTCATGTTCCCTGTCTCAGTATTCATGTTTTCATGTAACCATGTCATGTTAATTCAGTCTCCATGTTTCATGACATGTTTCCTTCACGCTCATGTATTCAAGCCATGTCCCGTCTCAATCTTAACCATGACATTATTCGAGGATAAATGATTCCACGGGGGAGATATTGTAACACCTCGTACCTTTAAACTAAGCCGCGTCTATGACTCAGGGATCGCGACAGCCAAAAAGGGAAGTTTAAATCAAAAAATTAGACTCAGTTCTACAGGTGGCATTTAACGGCTAGAAGGATGGACCATCAATTGATCGACAACCCGTCAAAATGCACCGTCCCTAGAATCCTCATTTTGCAAACTCTCTAGACTTTCTCAGACTACTCACTGTATGGTCGAATTGACAGACCGTCAATGATGCACCGTCAAAATCAAACTCGAACCGTCAAAGTAACTCGACGGACCGTCGACGCGTTGACGGACCGTCAAGTGCACCGTCAATCCTCCCCGACAGCAAACAGTATAAATACGACACTTCATTCTAGAAAATCAGTTTTCACAATTCCCAAGCCCTAACAGGAAGGTTTTCTTCTCCCATCAATCCAAAACATCAAGGCAAGCCATTCGAAGCCCTTACAAGTCAATTCTAACATGTATTCATGTAATCTAACAAGGATTCATCATTCCTAACCTAGGGTTTTCAGGAAAATCCATCTTAAGGTTCAAAGTTCAAGCTTTTGGAATTCTATTACAAGTTTTAGAGCATTTACAGGTATGTAGGGTTGCTATCTACGTGTGGGAACATCAATGTCCCCCTCCACGCCACGTTGTTCCATGATTATATGTAAGTTTACCAAAACTAGGGTCTTAAACATGTTCATGATAACCCTAAGTATATATACCATGATTCACTATGTTTGTATGATTCATTCATTATTGTGTTCTTAATGTTCCATTCTGGTTATTGAGAATCTGTTCGTATTCCTTGAAAAACCCATACTTTGCATTCCATGAGTTCTAAAATGCAAGATATGAACTTTTACATATATTTCATGAAATTCTACATGCATCCATGTTTTATACAAGTTATACTATGTACTTATATCCATGCTATACTATACTCATGAAATCATATTTGCAAGCCATGTTTATGAATCAAGTTTACAAGTCGTGATTACAAGCCATGTTATTCAGACCATTGGCTCAGAGGCAAACTGTATCTATGTTCATATTTTGGGAGTAGCATAGGTTTACCGAGAAGGCTCAGATAGCCTGAAACTATGTATGCCAACGTAGGGAAGGATCGATCAGCCCAGATTAGGAAGACACGACTGTTGAATTGGGTCCATTTTCATGTCATGCTTATGTCTCATACCCTAACAAGGTGTGGGTTGCTCTGCTGGTCGGGCCAGGTACCAAAATTCACGTACCCACGTGGTGATTCCATGTTATCGGTTATACTATTTATATATAACACACACACATGAAATGTTTTACTCACGTCAGATGATGCTCATGTCCAGCTTACAGTTTCAGTTCTATTCTTTCATGTGCCATATTTATTTCATTTAGTTGTTTTACATACCAGCACAATTCAAGTGTACTTATGTCTCTTTTATTTACCTAGGGGACTACATTTCACGATGCAGATTTACAGAACGATGGATCAGCATGTTAGGACTCAGCACGTATCAGCTTTTGGTGAGCCTCATTCTATTCGGGGTTTTAGCTTTACTTATGTTTATTTCAGTCATGCAGTTAAGGCATGCCGGGGGCCTTGTCCTGGTAAACAGTTTAGTAGTCAGATTCATGTCAGAGGTTTCATAGACTAGTCAGTTATGTTATGTCAGATATTCAGAGTTGTCTAGCCGTTTTGGCTCATTATTACTATGTTTATTTAGACTATTCCGCATTACAATATTATGATATTTTCAGACTTATGATTTGTGGTCCTATGCTTTACTTAAATTATACATGTTCGTAGTTTATTTAGCATCAGTTCATGCCCACATTGAGTCAGCAAGCCATGTGGTTCGCTCGGTCACATATAGTCAAGCATCGAGTGTCGTGTTATGCCCAGGCTATGGTTCGGGGCGTGACATATTGACAGATCCAAAATTAGACTAAACTAAGACAATCATGCTAAGCATAGACATATATTTCACAATAAAGGGACTACAAGCCTATAAAGTAGTGTTATACTGCCATCCTTATCTCTTAAACATAAAGGGTTGAGTATAGAGAAAACATTACTAATGCTGATTAAGGGAAAAAACATGAAGCATTACATACTAAACTAATCATCATATACATCTAGATTTTAACACTAATATTGAACCCTAATTAACTTAAGCTAAAACAAAACAAATTGTGATTAGTTTCTAGGATTTAACCATATTTATGCTACAATGAACCCTAAACAGACAATTAAGGCTAATCATAGGCCAATCAAAACATATAAGAGTTGACACCTAATTTTTGACCTCCCGTAATTTATTTCAATCACTCAGAGTCCCCGAATAATAAATAAATGAGCTGAGCATTTTAAAATCCTTAAATGATTTTTATAAATTGTCCAAGTCAATATTTCTTTCTGAAGTTGGTAGATGAAACCATGTTGGTACTACTTGGAAGGAGTTTGTCCTGTGTTTGCTTTTGTTTTAGAACAAAGTGCTACTGGTTTAACTTGTAATTATGAAATGCACATCTATGATGATTAAATATTGACATAAACATGTTGTGAACTCAATAGGGATCAAGTGCATCAAGTAGGATCCATGTATAGTTTGATACATGCTTAACATATCATAGTTCGTGTTCATTTCTATCCTCAACCTTGTACTGAGTTGTCATTTATGCTGATATACGTGAAATATACGAGGTATATATGTTCTGTATGCACTCTGGTGTATACAGGAAAGTATACCCTGTATATTCAACGAGTTCATTTTTTAAGTTTGACATAGACATGACACTGATTGGGCCTGCTCCTTTATTTGGTTTCATTTGGTGATTCTGGGCTGTGGCTATCTTGAGATGTAAAAGATACACAATGAACTTATATGGTGTATACACTTAGAAACATATAGAAAAGCATATATATTGTGTATATCAGTGAATCTAGGTGGAAACTTTAAACTTAACTGTGTTTAGAATAATATTGTTGGGCCTGCTCTTTCCCCTTTACTACTTTGTCACTAAAAATGGGTATGTCCTCTACCTTAGCCAATTCGCATTGCTGTTGAAATTGCGCCTTGCCCCGTGTGTTATTCTTTGCTTTACTTGGGCCTGTCTGCGTTCTTTATTTATTTGCGCCTATGTTTCTTTTGTTTATTCACCCAATCATGTTAAACATGTTTATCCTACATATTTGTTTACGTGAGTTGTATGTATTTTTCTACTTATGTCCTGATTAGTTTAATGATTAAGTATAGATACCCTCTAACCGCGTTTTCCCTTTTCCCCCCTTCTTTGTTTGCATGGAAATTATGGGTGTCAAGTGGGCCGGGCTGGGCCGGGCCGGGCCATTTTAAGGTGGGCCACAAGGGGTCGGAAGCTGGACACGGCCGGCCGTAAGCTGGGGGGGCCGGCTTGGAGAGGAAAAGGGTGTCCGCTCTGCCCCACCCCTGACAGGGCTACACCCAAGCTAACCGGCCGGCAGGTTATAGTTAAAGTGGCCGGGCTTTTTTTTTTTTTTTTAAAGTTCTAATACAAAAATAGACATTTACATTTACTACTAATAATAAAATTAACATTTACATCTAATGATAAAATTTAAATTAAAAAAAAGTTTAGTCGTCAAATTCAAAAAAGCAGTCGTTGTAAATTTAAAAAACTAGTCGTTGCTAATTTTATTTGAACCCCTAAATTTATGAATAACTTCAGACTTTGGTCATATTTTCAAACTATAAATACCCCTCCATTCTTCTTCATTTTCACACAATTTTTCCACACAATTCTCTCTTTATGTAAATTTGTTATTCAACTAGTGTACATTACTTCACCTCCAAATTTTTCGAATTCCAAGATCAACTTCAAGTGCGGTGTGGATGCATTTTTGAGCGAGTAAATGAGGAACATGTTAAATGTCAACATCATGGTGACATATATCTCCACAAGTCCGGAGCGTCCGTATTAGCCTATTAAGGGGGGGGGGGGTGGAGGGGAGTCACGTGTGTTCGTAGACACTTGTGAAAAGGCATGAAATTGAACGAATGATTTATCAAAGGTATATTTGTTGAGATAAGTACTACCACAATCTAATACATACTATATACTGAAATGTATCAAAGGTATATTTGTTGAGAAAACAAGATTGTCTAGCTTTAAAATATAATTTTAAAGAAAACTAAAGTGCCCCGTAAAAAGAGACTCCTAATTTATTGGGATATAATGTTTTTAAAATACTTATTATTAGTAATAAATGTAGTACTTATCTTTTTTTTTTTTTTAATTTGTAGTGGTCGGGGCCGCAGTCATGTTCTCTGGTGGCCATCAACCTGCCATCAGGGCCGGTGGTCGTCCACCTTGTCCGGCCCACTTCCCTAATAAAGCCCACCTAGCCCAGCCCTTACACCTTTTAAATGGTTTCAATGCTGCCTGCGGGTACGGGTAAATTTCGAACTGTCTGGCCGGTCACCACCACTTGACACCCTTAATGGAAATTTGACACAGGTCATTTGGGTCACATTCTTCCGATAAATCTATTGGGCCAGAGGCCCAACCCCTTTTTCTCTTGATCTAGTCCGAATTAAAGAAAGATTATTGAAGGCCCAACCATGGGTGAAAATGGCAACTGGTGGGCTTAGGTAGGCCCACCAGCCTAACTCTTCCTCATTTTTGTTTATATTTGTCATGTATACTATTGGTATAACTGTTATATATATAAATAACACTTGAATGCATATTGAAACCCAAATGCGTTAGAAACTTAGGAAACTCGTGTAGTTGCTAAACAATTTCTCAAAAAAGCATCATCTTTGTATTCTTCAACTTTATGAATGAATTAAAAAAATTCGATTTATTGATTGTTTGATTGTTTATAAATCCGATTCAAATATATATATATATATATATATATATATATATATATATATATATATATATGCTATTATCGTAGTTTATGACCTGGTAATAGATATTTATTAAGTTTAATAGTGCACCCATGACCGTTAAATCCTGAGTCCATCTCAGAGACTAATATAGTTAAATTGAAAGATACGTTTATAACCAAGTAAAATAATTGGAACACTTTTTGGAAACGAATGAATGCAAAGTGAGAAAATGACTCTGCAATTAAAAGAATAATTGCATCACAAGTCAAGAGCTATTTATACACACTTCTCCATCGTATAAAAGTGTATAATAATATATAAGATGTGTTTGAAAAAAAAAATTAAGAAGTGTAGAAGCTCTTATGGTTGGTCCTATGCCGCGGCAATTTCAACCTCAGCCACCGGCGACGGCGACAACGGTTCTTTTATCAGCTGAAGATGAAGCTCTCAAGAGAAACACCTATTGATACCCGACCTGCCAACCAGAAAACCTAGATCCCCCATCAACTATAGTTGGCCCTATGCCGATGCAATTGCAGCAACTCTCGAACAAAAGGACGCTAGCAACTGAGAAGAATACACAGATTTGCAGCAGCTCTCGCATAAAAGAAGGTGTGGGTGATGAATGTTATTCCTGTACATGCACCAAATACCCTTCCGATAGTCTTTGAACGAAGACTTGTTGGGGTGTACCGTAATTGCAACCTTAGCCATCGGCTATAGCGAAGGAAACGCCAATTGCGTCTATTTTTCACTTCTCCTCTCACATGCAAAAACAGGGACTAGAGCGGGTAAAAAAAATTATGGGCTAAAACATGTAATTATTTTTCCCTAATTGTCATAAAGTGTGAAAATCCCTTTTGGATATATATATATATATATATATGATAATATTGTGCAATTGTTTTTCTCCACACTGTATTCTGTATTGAAAACAACAATAAATTGCATCTTCCTCAATTGCCCAACCCCTAAAAATTCAGAAAATCATGTCGTCGGGACTTCTTAGTTAGAGCGGAGCTAGAAGGCAACTTATATTAGGATTGTCCTAAACACTTTTTTATGAAATTCAGTAAATATGTACAAATTTAAAGGCATAATACATGAATACCCTCGAACTTGGTCTCGGTGCAAAGATGCGTCAACTTTAGGTGTGCACAAGTAGGCGCCTCAACTTGTAAAAAGTTGAACACGTAAACACAAATACTGACATGACACATAAATTTTGGATGTGTCTAGATGATCATTTTCTAAGTTAGAGTGTTCAACTGACAAAATGGAGACAAGTTGAAGTGCCTACTTGTGTACACCCAAAGTTGGAGGACATACTAGCCATCTGAGGCCAAGTTTAAGGACTTGTTATGTATTATAGAATCTAGTCATTAGCACTTGAAGTTTTTATTATAGAATTCAACATTTATAAAGTTCAAATCCCGAATTAGCCTTTCTCCCTAGCATTAATATTATCCGGATTGTCCACTGCGGAGTCAAAATGCAATTTCTTTTGTCCAACTTAATTAAGCATATTATACAAGTACTAAATCGGCCAACAGATCCTAAAAGTTATAGGACTAAAATCACATCCATAGAAAAGAAAAATCTTAAGAGATCTTTTGAACTATATAGATAATTAGAAAAATCCAACACCATAAGTACTAGACAACAACTTCCTACTTGATAAAGGAAACACAACAAACACCAACAACATTAGTAGAAATGCCACACTTACGCATACGAATTCATTGTTACAATTATTGAGACAACATTTTCAGCAATTGATCAATTGGTTATAATTATAATTAATTGTACAAATCATGAAGGGTAAGGAAGCACAAAACACAAGAACCAAACGGAGAAACAAATAAATAACATGGATCTGTTGCAAAGTTCGTCGGTAATATTGGACGAATCGCGACTACCCTAAATTACACATGATATAATAGACACATCACATCGACAACAAAGCCAGCAGTCACTGCAATCACTATTAGAAGTGCAATCTTTCGAGCAAGTTAGAATGTCATTTCTCTGTGGGAGAAGTCTCTTCTTGATTCCTGAGAGATCATGATCAACATTCCGTGTAGCTGCATCTTCAAGAACCACGATACATTGACTGAAATATTTACACAATCATAATCAGTAAAATCTAATTTTAGCTGCAAAACATTAAAAAAAAAAAAAACACATATTCACACATCATGCACAAAAAAACATGCATACATACGAAATGTATATACACGTATATAGTTAAACATGCATATACACATGAATGAGAATAAAAAATAATGTTGAATTAAAATGGAGATATAAAAGTAACAAGAAGGAAACTAACTAGTGGCTGCCACAAGAAGAACAAAAAAGACGAAATAAAGCTTAAGCAATGCCATGGAAGTGATAATTAGGGGTGTACAAAGTAAACCGACAAACCGCACCAAACTGATAAACCGAGTCAAACCGAGAAAAAAACCCGACTAGTGGTTTGGTTTGACTTGGTTTGGTGTTGGAAAAAAAAACCCGACCATAATTGGTTTGGTTTGGTTTGGTTTTAACTAAAAAAAGTCAAACCGAACCAAACCAACCCGACATTACATGTATTCAATTTTTAAAATATTTTATACATAAAAATATTTATTTGTAAAGTAATTTATAAATATTTCTTAAATTTTTTTCGTAATTTTTTTATCTATTATCATATTATTCAAGCTTGAACTTAGAATTTTGAATGTCAATAAGTTTTATATCCTATGGATGTTAGTAACTCAAATAAAGTCCAAACCAAAACCAACTTAACACTAATCCTAACAAAAGAAATTCAATTTACCACTAGAAATGACAATAATGTTGGATATCTATTCTTTAGTTTTGCATAATTGATTTAGAGAGTAAAAATACATAACTTAAGTTTTTTTTTTCTTTGTCATATAATTAATACTTATTTTAGCATGACTTAGTATTTTTAGATTATGGTCATTTTCTTTTATGGCTTGTTAATTAGTAATATTTATTTTAACCGATTATATTAGCTTTTGTTGAATATTTTAATACAATGTCATCACTCTTCTCACATTTTGTGTTATTTTCTTAAGAAACACCTTAATTATATAATTGTATCTTACTAGGACTAAAGAAATATTTAAAGTAAAAGTTATATGTTTTGTATCAAGACTATTCCGAAAAAAAACCCAAAAAATCCGAGAAAACCGAACAACCCGAGAAAACCCGAGGTTGAAAAACCCGAATTTTATTGGTTTGGTTTGGTGTATAAATTTTAAAACCCGACGCAATTGGTTTGATTTGGTGTTTAAAAAATCCGAACCAACCCGGTCCATGTACACCCCTAGTGATAATACTTCAAGCTTTATGAAAACTTTTCTATGAGCGTCTCATCACTTTGCAATTGTCTTAATTTATAGATGCCTCCTCATAATGAGCTAGCACTCTAGATTAATGGTCGAAAGGTATTTCTCTTTTTGTTTATTTATTCCTTAGCTTGTTTTATCGATTGAGGCATCGTGATGAGGAAGTTACGAATAAATTATGCATTTATTTTCTGGATTAAAAATAGAGTTGACCTAACTTCAAATTCATTTTTCTCGGAGGATGCTTGTGAGACTCGGCTAAACTACTACATAGATTTAAACACAGTCACTTTATTAAAATGTGAATTCTTTTATTTAATTGACGTTGCACATGGATTAAGAAAAGAGTTCAAAATTATTAGGTGGCAACAAGTTTTGATGACTTCAACTGACAATGAGAACATGTGATATCAGACAAACACTTTTGGGTCTTCTTAGACTAAAAAAACATAGAGAAAGCCCATCTTGTGATTATCACTGAACATTATGTGCAATTATTTCCGTGACTGCTCTCTATCGAGCACATACGATTTTGTATAGCAACACTAGAGAGAAATTTTACCTTCACCAATTGTACAAAGATACTAAATTCGTATTGCTTTGGCTCAAATTATATTGTAAAAGAACTTTCCTTAACTCAGTTTGGTATTGTAAAGTATTACACATATGCACGGGAAGATGCAGCGTGTTAGCAACAAGATCAACCTACCTCAACATTTTTCATGCAGATTATACATTTCTATATGAAAATTATACTAAATTGTAACAAATATTGAATTCCGTATCCATAATGCCAAAAGTTAAATAGGTTCGATGATAAAATTTCAAAGGTCGAAATTATTAAGTTTCAATTCTGATTTCGCCTTGACATATCGTTGAAAAATAACACAAAGTAAACATTAATTTACAGCAAGACATAAACCTCAAAATCCACACAATACCTAAATACAAGTTGAATTGTTACATAATTAATGTGCACACTCCTTTTCTATCGTTGAAAAATAATACAAGTAAACATTAATTTACAGCAAAACATAAACCTCAAAATCCACACAATACCTAAATACAAGTTGAATTGTGACATAATTAATATCATTTTGTGCAACATCATGTGTACACTCCTTTTCTTTCCTCCAAACCTACTGGACAACAAGATTCAATGAACTTTCAGTGTCATCACATGTAGTATTGCAAGAAGTCGCGAAGACATTGGAAAATTGTACCCACAAGTGTTGCGGGCAAGATCAAGAACTCAGTAAACAAAAAGGGAGCCAAAGAAACAAAGGAGAAAAGATGAAGCATGGTCTACAGATATGTGTATTCATAGGTGCTTGTATCTGAAGGTTGCTTTACCAAGTCTAAATGTATCATATCAAGAAAGTCTCTAATGTAGAAAACACAAACATCTCAGAAAAAATACAAATTCGGATCGATACTTTGAAATTAGGAAGGAAAGAAGGTAAACATATTGATGATGGAGCCAAGGAGAGTGAAGGTAATAATTTGAAAGAAGAGAACGAAGAGAGCAGAGAAAGTGTTAGTGAAGAGATGGTTGAAAATGGAAGTGAACAGAAGGACGTTAAGATGGAGGAAGGTAATAGAAGGGATGTAAAACGAAGGGACAAGAGCGAAGAAGAGAAATGATGAGGAAAAAGTCATCAAAAAGAACGACGAGAACCAAAATAAAACTGAAGAATCAGGATCATCAAACGATAAGATTCAAGACAAAAATACAGGACTAATGAGGCTTCAATGCAGAAAAAGGCAAGGAAGAGGGTCCCTTAGTTAAAGAAACGGTGGATTCTGAAAACATGACCGAAACTGAGAAAGGCAATACAGTAATCATAAATACTGAGGGTAAATACAAGGGTTCTGATGAGTTGCAGAAGAAGAAGAATAACAAGGCAGATACTGAAAATCCAAACCGGTCTAGCACAGATGATGAAGAAAATGGGACGGTTGAACAAAATAATCCTACTGTTTGGAGAAGTAAGTACTGAAAGCAAACCTAATGATAACTCCAGTTCTGCAGCAGGAAGCAATGAAGTCAATAACCAGCAACAAGAAAATGATAGCTCTGTTATGAAACAACAATATAGAAGAGCAATAACAATGAAAATAAACACACAATTTTACGTGGGACATCCTCACGGGGAAGAAAACCCACGGCCAGTCACCGACTCTTTTTTTCTCAATGAAAGATGATTACAAAATCCACTGATTAAGCCAAGTTTATATCGGTTGTCAAAACACCAACTCTTGTTTCTTCCATCGCAGGGGGCTTCCGCCTCCTGCAACCCCCGCATTCAGGCCCACAATCCTAACAAGTTCTTCACCTGAAACCATATAAAATGAGAACACTGGTGATAACTTAAATCCGGTATGAAGTTTCCTCCTGCAGGAAACCTCGTTGAACTGGTAGCTAAAGAAATGGGAAACATAGTTTCCATGCATACACAGTGATACGCTGACGTATCAATCCAAGGTCAATGATGTCAGTTGTTTTTGTGTTCATTAAACGGAAAAATAAAGCTATAAATCTAACAGTATATTTACTTAAAGGAACTGCTACATCAAAAGATGTTCTCTGCCGGAGTCAGATTGGTTGAGTGCTAATCTGAATTCCAATCAAAAGATGGAATTTCAAATTCTTATTCCCCCGTTATACTAGGGTAATAGTCAAGAAAGTGATGGGTCATGTTGCAAGGCAACTTAAGAGTACGAATAGGTAACACGTAAAATCCGATTGGATTATATTCTAGATCTATTCCAACTCAACGAAATTTCTCCACTGAATTCATTTCAAATGGAGTGAGAAGTCCCAGGGCAATCATATGAATATATAGAAAAGAACAGCTGGAAAGAGACGAGTTAAACAATTTCTTTATTTTTTATTTTATACAGAGTACACTGCAAGAAACACAATAGACAGCACAATATGAAACCACCAAAGCGTACATCAGAGATATGGTTAAGTATCAACATAAAACATCTGAAGAAAATTCAAAACATATTTCACACAACTTCAATGATACAGTAGGTTTAACTTTTTAAAGCCTTCACGGATAGATATACTGGTTTTAGTGATGCTTCTTCTCGAAAAGGCCATCCGGACCTGAATTCAAAGAAGGAAAAAGAATTTTTAGTATTAAACAGTTTTATACAATACAAAAATCTAAATTCAACTACACAGAAGTAAGTATACCCCCAAAAACATACAGAGAGTCACTGATACGGGAATGAACACTCAATTAACCCTATAAAACTAGGGAAGAGTGTCAACTCATACTTGAACAATGGCCATTAACATTATGCTGTTAATATTAGGTCGAACTAGTATAAACTATAATGGATATGATAATTGTTTGTCTTATGATATCGTACGATCTACTTTATATTGTGTTCTCTCGCCAATGCATACCAAACACCGAGCCATACTAAGCAAATAGATGTGATGTATTGCACACTCGCAATTAACATAATGTGGACAGCAGTGGTTAACTAAATATCTAATAATACCTCAAGCAATTCCATCAAATACGAACCATTAAGTAGTTGAAAAAACCAATATATAGGTAAACCAGGATAAACACACCTACTCCAAAACATGTACAGATTAGGTTTTAACTAAAGGTGAATTAATTTATTGACATATGCGACCTACAAACATTCTCCTTTGCTTGACATACACCCTTTTGATCTCTGTACGTCAATTACGTGTTGACATCTTAACTAAGCAAAATCAATAGATTAAAGTTATCACAATTAACATATAAGGACATCTTAGAAAGGATAATAGACCATGCAACCATCCATTACCAGGATTCCTTTTATCATTCACATGATACGACTTAGAAGACCAAATGAAATTTTATTTGAGCATAGAAAAACATTCAAAACCAGGCTTCCCGTTAACAGGAAAACATGTACAGATTAGGTTTAACACACCTACTCCAAAACATGTACAGATTAGGTTTTAACTAAAGGTGAATAATTTATTGACATATGCGACCTACAAACATTCTCCTTTTCTAGACATACTCCCTTTTGATCTCTGTATGTCAATTACGTGTTGACATCTTAACTAAGAAAAATCAATAGATTAAAGTTATCACAATTAATATATAAGGACATCTTAGAAAGGATAATAGACCATGCAACCATCCATTACCGGGATTCCTTTTCAAGGGCTATTAGTCATGATGACTCATTCACATGATACGACTTAGAAGACCAAATGAAATTTTATTTGAGCATAGAAAAACATTCAAAACCAGGCTTCCCTTTAACAGGAAACAAGGAAAAAACAGGAAGATTACTTGTTCCCAGTTCCTGATTTAGACAATCCACGACATGCTACAACATTTTCGAAGCCTCAATCAGATAAAATAACAGTGCTTAAGTTAGATAACAGACTATTATTCAGAATATCTATGTGCTGATAGTTCATTGCAACCATCAAGGATAGATACAATTAAATATGAGATACAGTAAACTTGAAATCATTGACAAGTGAAATAAGAGAGAACTTAGGTATCAGAATTACCCCATGGAAACTCCTTGTTACGAATGTGCAGATACGGATAAGGCTGCGAAGAGAGTTAGAAATGATAGCAAGAATTGTAAGATAACATTGCGTAGGGTGAAGGAACATCATACAAAGAACTTCATAGTAATAAACAAAACATATTAGAAATAGAGGAACATATAGTACACATGTATATACTCTGTCTCAGTTGTAAATTCCCCTCTATTATACAAACTTTCAACCCCCAAAGAAAAATGATCCCCCTATTATACCTGCTCAATCAACAGATGAACATAAGTCAGATCATTGGATATTGTAAGGACCAAACTACCGTTATTGTATATTTTTTGGGCTAATGGAAATCCCTCAGAAACAACTGTCAATATGAATTTCTGATTTCATATTAAGTTCTGAAAACAAAATGGGAAGACAGGAAACACCATATTGTTGAAAAAAGAAACACAGAATCTTGACATATAAAAGGTACAGGAAATGCATATAAAAAAAGCTTACAGGAGGCTCTTCATGATGAGGATGACCCTTAGCGAGATTAAAGATTGTAAGAATCGCACACGTAACTATTCCAATATAAGTTATTTTCTCCCACTTAGCTGCTTCACCTGACCACAGCCCATTCAATATTAACACTTCAACCACATGGGAATCATTTATAAACAGCTGAATCACACAACCGATAAGAAAAAAAGGGAGAATTACAGATAAAATTCTTTGTTTTGTAATGGATAGTTGGTAAATGAATATCAAACTTTCATCCCCTGAAGAAACTAATACGTAATCGAGGGATTCCATTGTAAAACAAAGCTTTTTTTAACGTATACGTCAAGACAACTAGCATACTCAAACGCATATGGAATGGAAAAAGGAAAATCAGATATTGCACACATACATATA
Source organism: Lycium ferocissimum (assembly GCF_029784015.1). Lineage (NCBI taxonomy): Eukaryota > Viridiplantae > Streptophyta > Magnoliopsida > Solanales > Solanaceae > Lycium > Lycium ferocissimum. Next base: position 21,560,526 of record NC_081352.1, read on the forward strand.
TATTCCTATGTACATATACGTATGTATCTAAAGGGGAGCCTTGGCGTAACTAGTAAAGTTGCTACCATGTGACCAGGAGGTCACGGGTTCGAGCCGTGAAAATAGCCTCTTGCAGAAATGCAAGATAAGACTGCGTACAATAGACCTTTATGGTCCGGCCCTTCTCCGGACCCCGCACATTACAGGAGCTTAGTGCACCGGGCTGCCCTTTTTATATATATATGTATCTATTATCTATGTATGTACGAATAGGTAGGCAGATCCAAGATTTAAATTTGATTGATTCAACCTTTAGATTCTTACTCCTGAACCCATTAAACTTTCAAAATAATGGTTTCAAATTTTAGTGCATTTTCACATGTATATTTATACTCTGTTTCGAAAATACTTGGTTTAGTTGAACATGTTGATTGTAAACTCCATCTAGTGTTGTATGTATATGTACGCGTGCATATAGATGCATATAAAGAATTCAGAAATTTCTCCTTTTTCTAAGTACCAGGGTCAAACAGTGGCGCATCCAAGATTATAAAAATGGAGTGTTTGGGATTTGAACTTGAAAGCTAAAGGTAAATTTTGAATCCTCTTAACCACTGAGTCAATCTCTAGCCTTGTGTTCAGGGCATTCAAAATCTATATATGTAGATAAAAAATAAAAGAATTACCTTATATACACAATATAATTTTTTGCCGCCTCTGTGTCAAACTAACTAATGTTTGATATGAATTCGGACATAAAATCTTTAATTATTATTTTTTTGAAATAAAATTTATATATTTAAAAACTATGTAAAGTTACTGGAAGTCAAAATAGTTAACAATTCAAAATATTTTTAAAATATTTGAGAAAATTATAGTCAAAGAAAATAAGTACTCCTTGTATCCCAATTTATGTGATATATAGTTTGATTTGACATAGAGTTTAATAAAGAAAGACAGCTTTTAAACTTGTGATCTAAAATAAAGTTATAGATATTGGTGTGACTCTAAATCATTTTCATTGAAGGTGAAGTTTCAACTTAAATCATTTCTAAATATAGAAGAAGTGTATAATTCTTTTTAAGAGAGATTAAAAAAAAATTGTATTACCTAAATTGGGACATATGGAGCAAACAGTAACTAAAACAGACAGTATTAAAAATAAGGGACTATAATAACATTTTATAGTAGCCAAAAAGATATTCACATAAACGACAATAATATTATAAACCTCTATTATTATAACTTATAAGGAGGAGTGACTATCTATTTATTCAGCTCATTTCATGGTGAAAATTTTGACTTCAAGGAAAATACCATCGGATAGAGTACCCACAACTATTAAAAGATGAAACTCAAGAAAGAAAATTTCCTTCAAGTAAGATGATGAACTTACGGGCCTCATCATGGTGGGACGTGGAAGAAGCGAAAGTCCTCTTTAATGCCGGCGCTGGAGTTCCACCAGAAGCACCGCCGCGGAGGGCGGAGCGAATAATGTTAGATTTGATCAAAGCAGAAGCCATGCACAGTGAAGTCAGTTGGTTCTAGACTCTTCCCGCTACTATTAAAAGAAATGATTATGCATATAATATACGAGAAAAATGACAAGGATTATCTAGAATGTTTGAGATACCTTCAAACAGTTCTGATTTGTTGAAAATAAGTATTGTTTGTCTACGTAAAGTAATTTTAACATAACAAATTCTTCCCGCTGCTTTCCGTGGCCCGCTAGAAATAAAAAATGACTATATGGGAGAAAGCGACAAACATAATCGCTTATGGATAGCTTCAAAGTAGTGTCTTACTCGCTATCTCCTAATTGATGTGGCAATGTTTTGATTTCTAAGAGTTTTAAATTTTTCAGTTTGATCATGTACAGAATTTTAAATTTTTAAAATTAAAATTTACATATTTGAAAATTATATATATAAAAAAAAATACTATAAGAGCCTATTTGGATTTTTTTAAAAAAAGCGAAATTTTTTATGTTTAAAACAACTTATAAAGCCAAAAAAAATAAGTTGGGGTTCATTTTTTTTTTTTTTTTTGGCTTATAAATTTGAAAAATTTTTTTATATAAATTCGCTTTTTTAAGCTCATCCAAATCTGGCCCAATTATTTTTGGGCTTATTTTAAGACAAAATGACTTATGTTTTAGTAACCCAAATACTCAAAAAAGCTAAAAATAGCTTATAAGCTGTTTTCAGTAACTTATAAGCTAAGCCAAACAGGCTCTAAGTCACAATAATTAATAATTAATTGTATTTTTTTCTAAAAAAAGATAAAGAAACATATTTAAAAGACATTGCTAGATGAGGAGTCTGGAACCAAAATGACCCAAAAAAAAAAAACCTTTTGAACCAAAATACTCCAACAAAAAAAAGGTGACATAAGTACCTTTAGCGCAGTATTTTACTGTGCTAAAGCACTTAACCGTGACGGAGCCGTTAAGTGCTTTAGCGCAGTAAAATACTGCGTTAAACCAAATTCTCTCTCCCCTATAGCGCAATATTTTACTGCGCTATATGAGTCCACTATTTTTCCAAAACAGCCACTTATTAAATTTTCACACTTTTTTTCGTAGTTTAGCCGTATATCAATCATGCTTTGAGACTCCAGAACTTCAATATTTTATATAGAACCCTACTTATATTTGTACGATTAATAAGGTAGGCTCAATACTTCAAGGATACGCAAAAGTTTGGATTATCGTTTTAGTGATTGAAAGTGCTCGAAATCCTTTTTTGTTTGAAGACTTGTAGTCATTAGCTTTACGTTATTTATCTTTTAGGGTTTCGTATTATTTTTAAATTAATGCTTAGCTTTATTTCGAATGTGTCACTTTTTTTTATTATTATCAATTTAGGATGTGAAACTATAAATAATAATAAAGACTAAGATAATATTTATAAATATAAATAGATATGCAAATATATAATATTTACGATAAACTGTACAACACTAATGTATATACACTATCGTTGATGGGTCCCACATGTGGTATGCCTGAGACTATCCTTAGGCCTAAGGCTCATACCATCCCCACCGCCCTCGCCATCGTCTCCATCGCCCTTTTTCCTCTTAATAACCGGCGCTCCAAGTCATGATCATCTCTCTTCCCCGGCACCGAGCGCCCTTAACTAGAATGTTCTTTGGGATGCGGGTCCCGCCTAGCACGGGCGAGAACCTCATGTTGACACGGGTCTAGAAACTCGACCTCTTCCTCGTCGGGAGTCACCACCGCAGGCGCCAAAGGATGAACCTGAAAAGTATATAATAATTAGTACCATTTCTTATTTATATTGAATACATTAACGTTTGTTGAATAATCAAACCTATGTATCAACGGGCGCCTGAGTAGGTTCCTGAGATGGGTCTGGTGTAGAATATAAGGTAATCTTCTAGACGAGATGCTGTTCGAAGTCCAAACAAAGGTTATAAAAATTAAATAAATATTTATCATATATTGAATAAAATTAATTTTAAGTAAAAATCTTACCTGCGCCTCGGTAGTCTCATGAGAAGACACCTCTTCCTCGGCAGGCTGATGAGAAGGCTCCTGAATGCGCCTATCCCGTGGACCCACTGGTGTTGAATCCTAAAATATAAAAAAATGAAATAATAAGTAACATACATATTTAAAATAAATACTTTAAATAATCAAATATGTATTTTAAATATTGACCTTATATTGAATAAAACTAATTTTAATAAAAAGCTTACAATGGCTCGACGAGTACATGGGAAGACATCGTTGGCTCGGCCGAGCCCATGAGAAAAAGCCTGAATGGGTGGCTCTGCTGGACCGGCTGGCGCCGAATCCTAAAATATAAAATATTACTAAATAATGAGTAACATATATATTTAAAATAAGTAATTTAAATGAACAAATAAGTATTTTAAATACTTACCGGTATCAAAAACTCATCAAAGTCAAGAATCCTGGCTCCCTCTAAATTCCTCACAGGCCGCTCATCAGCTAATGAAGCGCGTAACTCCGCCCAATTGACGTTATCACGCTCCTCCATGTATGCATTCTGGCTCGGTTGTCATGAAGACCCAGGTATCTCAGCAAGTAAGAGCGCCGACGTAAATGTAGGTGAGTCCCCAGGTGAGTTGCCACCGGCCTAGAACGGCAGCGGATGAACTAGAACGGGAACGTTCTCTGGAATGGGATCGGCCTCATCTGCCTCATCTACCAGATGGTGTCCTCCACCACCAGGTCCTCTAGCAGCGGCACGGCGTCCTCTGGCAGCACGGCCTCCTCCTCTGGGAGCACCCGGTCCTCCTCGGCGCCGGGCCGATACTCGGCCTCTCGGAACGAAGATGCGGCGTCCATATAAATAATTGCATAACATATAAATACAAATCAGTGATCACCAAGTAGAAAAGAAGTTTAATTAAATTAATAATGTAAAGTTAAATAGTTTTACCGCATCGTCCGTCATGTGATCAACCTGGTCCCGGAATGGAAGAATACTTTGGTGCGTATCCACATCCCGGTCAAAATTCGCTGTCCACCTCCTCGCATAAGGCATGTCAATCTCGAGGTGATGCCTAAGGTACGGGCTGAAAAGGCAGCATCCTCTCTCACGCCCATAACTGTAAGCGATATTAGAAAATATGATTTTTTAGTCGTCGTTTCAAGAGGTTTGTTTACATTAAAGGAACGCACATTTAAAATATTAGAGAGAAGAGAAAAAATCCACACACATCTCTGACAGCATCAATAGACGCTCGGCATAGGCATCTGTAAAGATACGCCAAAACAGCACCGCCCCAGCTGTAGTCTCCCAAGCAATTCAGATGCTCCGAGAAAACCAAATAACGTAAACCGACAAAGGCACCCAATGAGTTCGGGAACAAGATACCCCCGAATATAATAAGTAGGTACAAACGGGCATGACGATCAACATTGTCCTGCTAGGTGTCGTCCACAACCGGATCCCGGTCCTCCAAATAAGTGCAGAGTGCACTAAGCTGAACCCGACTCTGTCCTGATATCTGGGCCGCGACATCCGGCACGAAGTGGGTGAGCCTAATCAACTTTGTCTCCCATGTCCTACCAGGAGGAGGCTCGTACCGAGTGTGTAGCGGCTCTCCATCTACCCGCAATCCAAAGAAGACCTCCGCATCCTGAAGTGTAATCGTGGCCTCACCAGTGCGAAGATAGAAGGTATGTGTCTCCGGCCTCCACCGCTCAACCATGGTCGTAATGAGCACCCAATCATGATGTACCCGACCAACGGACACGCAATGATAGATGCGTGTTAAAAATAAATTATATTAACTAATTAATAATCTGTAGGGAATATATGAATTGTGTTGTATTATATCTTGTGAATAATTAACACGGGATAAACAATTTCACAAATAAATAAAATAACAATGGCATAATTAACATAATAGGAGATTATTATATTTTGGGGGTATATAATCTTTATGTACGTGCGTTGCACGAATATTTCTTGTCGATTTTTATAATATTATTTATATTCTATTGATAAGCAACTTGGAAAAAAAATATCTACTTATTATCTTGAACACAATATTTATTTTGAATGTATAAATCTTTATTAGATAATCTTTTACAAAAAATTATTTTCACTCTCCAACCAAATATTGGAATAAAAACAATTATTTTCAACATAACTTTAGTCATGTTAAATGTGCAGTAAATTTAATATGTGATAGTAAGGACACATATGTGATGGCAAAGACTTTTAAGTTAATTAGTTTTGAATTATGTGATGGCAAGGACTTTTAAGATAATTAATTTGGGAATCGAAATTCAGCAGTAATATTTGTTTAGAACTCTATTTTGAATATGTGATATATTTTTAATTGACCAAATAGCCGACACAACTATGATAAAATTAGACTAAAATAGTATATTCATCGACCACATATTTTCCTACAAACTTTACATTTTTATCGTTAACTTATGTATTTATGAAAAGAAGAACTTTAACTATTCTTTTTAGATAATCTTTTTTTATTTAACATATATATTCATGCTTTTAAAATAATATAGATTTAACAATTCATAATCATTTACAACTTGTTTGGATGGTTGTTACCTATTGTATTATATTGTGTTGTTAGATTAAATACAATGTTTGCTTTGATTGTTACTTTAATTTTATTGTATCGTATCGTTAAATCCATCGTTATGTAACGACGAAAGGCATTATTTTATGTAACGACTGATTTGGTCCTATACAGTACAACACACTACGATACATTATGAAACAATACATAACAATCATCCAAACAAAGTGTTAACAAAATAATAATTCATTAATAATCAACTTCTTTCAATTCATAACCAATATTTAACAACTAATTAATTCATAATCAATATTTAACAAATAATCAATTAACAAAATAATAATTCGTTAACAATTAACAATTCATCAACAATTAACAATTCATAAATAATTAACAATTCATAAACAATTAACAAATTAACAACTCATAAACATATAACAACTTAACAATTCATAAACATTTAACAAATTAACAATTCATACACATTTAACAATTAATGAATTTGACAAAAAAAAAAAAAAAAAAAAGGGAACAGTGGCAAAAGCCACTGCCCAGCCGATCAAACCACAAAAAAAAAAAAAAAAAAAAATGAAATTTGACTTCTTTTTTTTTTGGAAATTAAGGACGATTAAATGTTAAACATGCCTACAATATAATGTATATAACAAATTAATAACAAAAGTTCATAGTAGAAAACCTTAATCGAAGATTTTTTTTTTGAGTTGTGTTAATCGAGTTGTACACCGCTTTTTCCCACAATTCGAGCTTAGAATCTTGCTCCTTGACTTAAATATACTAAGAATCTAAACTTTCCCGACGAAAATTAATAGAAAACGACCTTTTTTTAAGTGGGGACCACCTTAAATCGCCTCCAATGGCGTTTTTTAAATTTTTTAACACCACTGGAGGGACCAGTGGTGGAGCCGAAGGGGTTTTATGGTGGACTCCTATAGCGCAAAATCTTTGCGCTATAGAGAGTAGATATGTGGTTTAGCGCGATTTTTTCGCGCTAAAGCACTTAACGGCTCCGTCACGGTTAAGTGCTTTAGCGCTTAAAATACTGCGCTAAAGGTATTTATGTCGCCTTTTTTTTTTTTAGTGGGGTATTTTAGTTCAAAAGGTTGGGGTCATTTTGGTTCCGGACTCCTAAATGAGCAGATGCCATTACCTGTGAAGTTTGGTTCTAGACTCTTCCGCTACTATAAAAAGAAATGATTATGTATATACTAGTATTCGTACCCGCGCGATGCGCGATCGATATCAAATGCACTAATCGTAGCAAATTTTATATATTAAAATATCAAATATGTAAAATTATCACTATTTGAGTCTTCTAACTCAACTATTTACTAAGGTCAAGATGTTCATTATGTTTGAGAACATCAATATATTGTTGCAAATATCTTTTAGTGATTAAATACATTAAACAATTTTGTTGATCCAATGTAATCCTGATACTTTCAATGAGCTTAATTGATATTAATTATATTTTTCATTTTCACTATGTTGATTAAAATTCTTGGATTGTTAAATAGATTTTGTTTTTGACTTTATCCGTTGATATTTTACTTACATGATTGTGCGAAATATTTCATCATAAAATCAAAACACTTTGTTGTATTATTAAATTAAAATAAATTTTATCCTTCTAATATTTTGCCTCTCTTAGTTCCTCTATAAAACATGGAGATACCATGCGTGTTACTACATTATAAAATGAAATTAATCATAGATACAATCTTATTTGTTTTAGCAATTTAAATCTCATCGATCAAACAAATTTTATTAGATATTTTTCTTTCGTATGTAATACTCTAAAGAACAAAACATCTTAATTTAAAAAGAAAATGATCACGTGGTCAATGAATAATATTTGAATGTGCCAAAAGCATCCTAAGAATATAATTAAGTCGTGATAAGCTTTGTCTTTATTTAATCTCCTTTTACATTTTGTAAAATAAGTAAAAATAAGTTTCAGAAGTATATACTCAATTTTCTAGAGCAAGATACATCTTTTTGAGTACACATATTTCGGGTGGTTGTTGTTTTATAAAGCCTATTGGCATTTAAACATTTTGAAAATAAACATCAATCCAAAAAAAAAAAATGTACTTAACAATGTAATTCTTAATATAATAAATATTAAGTATATATGGAGTTCCCATTATACACCGAATATAAATATCAAAGTAATAACAATACTTTCCATAATCTCCTTTTAATTTTGTAAAAAAAAAAAAAAAATGTGAGTGATAAGTTTCTATTTAGAGCCCTACCTATAAATGTCATTTATTACTCGTAATCTTAATCATACTTAAAATTTTATTTTTTTGGCTATAAAATCTTAAGTTATTTTAAATCGATTTCATTTCAGTATTAGAATAGACTTCCATTTATAATTAAGGACTTGGATTCCCTTCCTCACTTTCAATGTTTAAATATTTCTTAGATTTTTTCAAGATTAATTTTGTAAAAATTAGTGTCTTCATGAACATTCTGAAAAATAATATATCAACAAAAAATTTAAATTATTGAAAAAACAAACAAATCCTAATAAACTTAAGCAAGATCAATCTTGTATTTCTTAATATTCATTTCCATACTCTCTAAAATAATCATATTCTCTATTCCATTAGCACTCTTTGCATTTTGTCATCACTTCTGTATATTGACCTCATGTGGTACTATTTTATAGAAAATTTACAACCTAAAAGCGCTGAAAACTTTAACTTATCAATTTACATTTTCTTAAGTCTCGTACTGCTTTGCACATCAATTATAAATTTTCTTGTATCTAAATAAAGCATTCACCAAACTTACCAACTTTAAACACCGCAAATAATTCAAACCATTTCCGACAAATAATTTCTTGCTCCAAACATACGTCGTGAATTCAACGTTCAACCTCCATTAGCTCTTATTTTGAATTAGTAATGTCCTTGAGAAAACGTCTCATCAACGTGCATGGTCGCCTACTCTATCAAAACCTGATCTTAAAAGGATAAGAATGAAAAAGATCAAGAAAGTCAATTACCTTTATATCATACTTATGTGAAAGAACATATAAATCAAGAAACTATACATGTGATACAAATTCATCATGTTATAACACTGAAAATTTTAAGCAATGAAAAGCAAAAGTAAGTAGGATGTTTGGAGAATTGGTTAATGGCAGAAAAATAAGGATTCTAGACATTTATCACTCTTTTTTGCTTAATAATTGCACATTTATAAATATACCATAATTGTGTATCAATATTGATTGATATCTCTATTATTTCATATCTTATTTATGTGTTGCATTGTCCTCTGAAATCTCTGAGTCCAAATCTCTCTTTATTAACTTCCTTAAATCTCTTTTAATTTTACGATTTGATTATATTTAACTAATTACTTAATTACCACCACAAATCTTTGGAAAGATTTTCATAAGGCACTGATTGATTTTTCCTGAATTGGTTTCCTAATATAGATTGCTTGGAATTATTATAGTGTTTAAATTTATCATTAACATTTCGAGTATTATTTATTTACCTCAATTTATTTTTATAATTAATTTAAAGTATATACCATGCTGTCATAATTATATTATTTTTCTCTACTATAATATTTTAGTTAGTTTTCTCATTGTTATTGAAAAGTGCAATAAAAGACAGTTATCTTCCAACTCATGTACTATAAAATTTGCTCGCCTAAGATGGCATATCGGTGATTTTTGCGCCAAATCTTCTCATTTACTTTTCAACTAAAATTGGAAAAGATATCTTTCTTAATGTTTGGCTAATCGTTTTTCTTTCTTTTAGAAAATCTAACAATTGGAAAGTAAATAAGGCAAATAATGTAAGTTTCAAGCAGAGATTTGCATTAAAAAACTTCTTAAATTATTTATCTTTTAACTGAATGTTTATTTCACTTAAAATTGAAAACTACACTTGTGTCTATAAATTATATATATTTCAGTTCAAATTCAAATCCCTAATTATTTAGGATGTAAATTTGAAAAAAAGTCACAATTGCCAAAGGCGAGTAAAATTGGTAATCAAGTGCCTGTTTTCGATACGCCACTTGGCTTATTTATTATAATACATATATTATTACTATTATTATTATTATTATTATTATTATTATTATTATTATTATTATTATTATTATTATTATTATTATTATTATTATTATTATATCCTAGTATTCCTTATAAAACAATATTTGTGTAAATATTCTAATTTCAATTCCTTATAGGGAATAAAATTGTAAGAGTACTTTTTGTCATATAATATTATTTCTCATATGATAATATTTGAATTGAAAATATTATAATGTCCCTATAAGGAAAACTATTATATGAATATTCTTTTTAATATATATGATGTTATTCCTTATATGGTAATATTTGACTTGCAATTAATAATTTTTTTTTAAAATTAAGATAAATATTAAATAGAATTTGTTGCCAAGTGTCTTGTTCATATTACGCCACTTAGCTTAATATTAAGTTAGACTACTTTCCTTTATATATATATATATATATATATATATATATAGAGAGAGAGAGAGAGAGAGAGAGAGAGAGAGAGAGAGAGAAGAAAAATGACAAAAACTATCTCGAATGTTTGAGATACCTATAGTTCTGATTTGTTAGGTAATTGTTTTGTTAAAAATAAGCAGAATTTGTCTCCGTCAAATATTTTACTAACATGCAAGTTCATCATGTTACATTATATGATGTTATATATACATAATTAGAATTACGGGCAGCTCTAGGCGTTTGGCATAGAAACCAAATATTTTACCTGTTTTGAACAGATTCAACAGTCCAGATGAAATCCTGTGGAGTACAGGTATCGGAATGTTAAAACGGGACAAGTAAAAGGGTCTTCAAGCCATTTCGCTTTTTTTATTGCTTGAACACACTGCGTAAATATAGCTCAGAAGTATGTAATTCAACTAAAAAATTCCAAGTTTTTGCACGGATTGGCCTTCAAACTCATTGGTCTTTAATTTTTGGCCCCTCATATATGTGGTCTTTAATGTTGCAACTTTCGTCCCTATTTTGTGCTGGTCTTTAATTTTTTCCTTCAAATGGGCTGGTCTTTAATTTTGCCCTTCAGAATCAAACTTTTGGCTAGAGGGGCATAAATCGTATCATAATATCCACAAGTTATGTCAGCGCCCTTAAAGAATTTATGTCCCGCTAGGCATAAGTTCGATTGAAAAAATTTAAAACCAAACATTTGAGGACAAAAATTAAAGACCAGTTCATTTGGAGCACAAACCCCGCAATTACTTCCCGCCTGGAAATTAGCTCTTGGCCCAAATGAAATCTGCTACGATTCTTGGCCCAAAGACCAAGTATAGACAAACATATCTGTTTGGATCTTCTAAAAATTTTAGATCTTAACAGTTTTAGTTAGGGCTTCGGCTACAAAAAATTTGACCCGCCTAATTGTAACATATTGTAAACATCATTGATGTACATTCAATTTATAGCAAGTATATAATCAATGTACCCACTGATACAATGATTATTCTGGTTCAAATTAATAAAATAAAGATTATATTATAAATATTAATTTTTTGATGGATTCCGTCAAGTAAATTGGGAAGTAAGGTGTGACACCTCGTACCTCCTAACTAAGTTACATTCATGATTCGAGACTTAGAAACCAAGACGGGAAGTGTTTGGATTAAAATTCCCCTTAGATGTTAAAAATACGCCTTACGTCAAATTGTACGGGCCGTACTACGGGCCATACTTCTTGGACATACCTCACCTGGGAGAAAGCAGCCCAGTAGAATTTGGCATTCTAGGTACGGCCTGAATGTACGGGCCGTACTTCTTGGCCGTACAATTTATACGGGATGTACTTTAAAGTACGGGCTGTACTTTTCATCACGTACCTCACAAACTAAAAATCGTGGTTTTACGGAATTTGGCACATGAGGTAGGCCCAAATTGTATGGACGTACAATATTGTACGGGCGTACATTGTGCCTGTACTTTCCCCGCTTCAGCAAATAGTATAAATTCGAGACTTCAATTTTTAATCCCACTTTTCATATTCTCAAGCCCTAGCACGAAGCTCTTCTCCTCCTACTATCAAGATACACTAAGGTAAGCCTATTCCAAGCCTTTCAAGTGAATTCTAACATGTATCCATAATTTCTAAACAAGAATCCATTTTCCTAACCTAGAGTTTTCAATAAAACCCATCTAAGGGATTCAAGATTAAGGCTTTTGGAATTCCTCTCAAGTTCAGACCATTAGTTACAAAATTTGGAGCCTTAACAAGTATGTAGGGTTTCTATCTACGTGTGGGAACATCAGTGTTCTTTCCCACGCCACGTTCTTCCATGATTATACGAAGTTTTAGCGAAAACTAGGGTTCTAGACATGTTCATGATAACTCTAAGTACATGTACCGTGATATACCATGTTTGCTTTAATAGTTCATTAATATGTTCTTTATATTCCCTTTTGGTTATTGAGAATCTTTCCGTAATACATGAAAACCCATACTTTGCATTCCATGGGTTCTTAAATGCAAGATATGAACTTTTATGTTTATTTTCATGAACTTCTACATGCTTCTATGTTTTCATATAAGTTATACTATATATCTATCTTCATGTTACAATACAATCACGAATCATGTTTATATAATTCATGGGCTACTAAGCCATCCATGTTTATGTTTTGAGAGTTGCATAGATTACCGAGAAGGCTCAGATAGCCTGAAACTACGTATGCTAGCGTAGGATAAGGATCGCTCCGCCCAGTTGGGACGATACCTTCATGTTTACCCATTGTGGGTTATTGGATCCATTCATGCTCATGTTCATGTTTTGTATCCCGGCAAGGTACAAGATAGCTTAGCTGGTCGGGCACGTCATGTACTTACATGGTGGTTACATGCCGATTATACTAAGGCTCTCCCACTTAAAATGTTTTACTCATGTTATATATAAACTATATAGAAGCATGGGTTTGCACCCATGCTTCGTCGTCCGTTTTCCACTAAAAAAAAAGGTGTGGGCCCCAACTAAACATCAACCAATATTAAAAAAAAAAAAAAGGTGTGGGCCCCAACTAAACACCAACCAATATTAAAAATGAAAAAAAAAGAAGAAAAAAGTGGAACCCACCATCTCCAAACTCACGAAAAAAAAAAGTGGACCCCATATTAACAAAATCAAGCAATATAAAAAAAATAAAATGAATCCCATATTAAAAAAACAAACAATGTCAAAAAAAAAAAAAGTGCATCCCATATTAAAAAATCAAACAATATTTATGTAATTTTCAAAGTATCTCATTAAATCAATAATGATGGATTCATTGCCACATGCGTATCAATCCGTTAGTGGGAGCAAATGAAATTATTGTACAACAACATACTTAAAATACTTATATATTAAAATAAGATAGAATTTAATTACTTTTTCATTTTTTCCTTACTCTAATAAATGTGAAAAGAGATTAATGTCATAAAAGAAAAAATAATATTAAATAGAGATCAAATAATTAATATGGTAAATTAGTGAAATTATAATTCTAATTGACGTTTCCTTAAAAAACTGTGCAAAAGAAAACATGACAAGTAAAATGAGTTAAACCAAAAATATTTACCAAAAATTAAAAAATAGTAGTTCTTCATTTAAATAGAAAATCAAATTTCTACTTTGTTTCATTTTAAACATGTAAAATTAATATAATAATTTGAATTAGAATTATCCAAATCAAAATTTGATAAAAAAATAATAGGTATTGTTTACGCCCAATCTACATACATTAACAATAGAATATTTTACACCTTTAAATTAATCGAATTAAAATTCAAAGTATCAACTGATGCTTAAATATTGCTATTGTTTTATCTCAAAAAGAGGAAAATGGTTTCCTTTTAAATAAGTCTATTAATAAATTTTTACCAACTTTGTATTCGTAGCAAACACTAATATAATAAAGTTTTGGATACGAAGCACAAACTATAATGTTATATTAATCATGTTTTGAACAATATATACATTACTTTACTACTATATAGAAGAGCCGGTTTATAAGCAAGATCGTCGTCCGTCCTTTGGTCCCACTTTTTTATTTAAGGGCAAAAAAATCCTTTGTGGTCCCACCCACTTTTTTATTTAAGGGCAAAAAAATGACATTTTATACTTTATATTACTAACTCTTTTAAAAAGTAGATAGAAATACTTTATTATATTTCTATTTTTCTACTATATAGAAGCATCGGTTTACCCATGCTTCGTCGTCAGTCACTCTTAAAAAAAAAAATGCTTCTATATAGTTAAAAAAAAAAAAGAAGGAAAAAAGTGGACCCCACCCTCTCGAAACTCATGAAAAAAAAAGTGGACCCCATATTAAAAAAAACAAGCAATGTCAAAAAAAAAAAAAAAAAAAACGTGCACCCCATATATTAAAAAATCAAACAATATTCATGTAATTCCCAAAGTATCCCCATCAAGTCAATAATAGTGGATTCATTACTACATGCGTATTAACCCATTAGTGGGAGTAAATGACATTATTGCACAGCAAAAAACATGGACCCCATATTATTGTTTTTCTTCAAAAGGTTTAGTAGGTAAATAAATACAATTTTCTTTCTTTTCTTATATTAACTTGAGATCCAATCTAGATATTTAATTGCTGTATTTGTTATTCCGCCATGCCATTTATTTGTTATGATTACTAAAATAAATATACTTAAAATATTTATATTTTAAAATAAGATAGAATTTAATTATTTTTTCATTTTTATTCTTACTCTAATAAATGTGAAAAGAGATTAATATCAAATGGAGAACAAATAATGAATAAGGTAAATTAGTCAAATTATAATTCTAATTCACGTTTCCTTAAAAAATCATGCAAAAGACAACATGACAAGTAAAATGAATTAAACTGAGAATATTTACCAAAAATTAAAAAATAACATTTCTTCGTTTAAATAGAAAATAAATTTCTACTTTGTTTCATTTTAAACATGTAAAATTAATTTAATAATTAGAATTAGAATTATCCAAATCAAAATTTGATTAAAAATAATAAGTATTTTACACCTTTAAATTAATCTAATTAAAATTGAAAGTATCAACTGATGCTTAAATATTGCTATTGTTTTATCTAAAAGAGAGGAAAATAGTTTTATTTAACAAGTCTTCTCTTTTAAAAAGTATTAATAAATTTTCGTAGCAAACACGAATATAATAAAGTTTTAGATACGGAGCACAAAAACCCGTGTGTGTGTGTGTGTGTGTGTGTGTATATATATATATATATAACTCACGGAAAAAAAGTGGACCCCATATTAATAAAATCAAGCAATATAAAAAAAAAATTAATCCCATATTAAAAAAACAAACAATGTAAAAAAAAAAAAAAGTGCATCTCATATTAAAAAATCAAACAATATTTATATAATTTCCAAAGTATCTCATTAAATCAATAATGATGGATTCATTGCCACATGCGTATCAATCCATTAGTGGGAGCAAATAAAATTATTGTACAGCTACATACTTAAAATACTTATATATTAAAATAAGATAGAATTTAATTACTTTTTCATTTTTCCTTACTCTAATAAATGTGAAAAGAAATTAATGTCATAAAAGAAAAAATAATATTAAATGGAGATCAAATAATTAATAAGGTAAATTAGTGAAATTATAATTTTAATTGACGTTTCCTTAAAAAACCGTGCAAAAGAAAACATCACAAGTAAAATGAGTTAAACCAAAAATATTTACCAAATTAAAAAATAACAGTTCTTCATTTAAATGGAAAATCAAATTTCTTCTTTGTTTCATTTTAAACATGTAAAATTAATATAATAATTTGAATTAGAATTATCCAAATCAAAATTTGATAAAAAAATAATAGATATTGTTTACGCCCAATCTACATACATTAATAATAGAATATTTTACACCTTTATATTAATCGAATTAAAATTTAAAGTATTAACTGATGCTTAAATATTGCTATTATTTTATCTCAAAGAGAGGAAAATGGTTTCCTTTTAAATAAGTCTATTAATAAATTTTTGCCAACTTTGTATTCGTAGCAAACACTAATATAATAAAGTTTTGGATACGAAGCACAAATTACAATGTTATATTAATCGTGTTTTGAATATATATATATATTATATATATATATATATATAGCCGGTTTTTAAGCAAGCATCGTCGTCCGTCCTTTGGTCCCACTTTTTTATTTAAGGGCAAAAAAATCCTTTGTGGTCCCACCCACTTTTTTATTTAAGGGTAAAAAAATGACATTTTATACTTTATATTACCAACTCTTTTAAAAAGTAGATAGAAATACTTTATTATATTTCTATTTTTCTACTATATAGAAGCATCGGTTTACTCATGCTTCGTCGTCAGTCACTCTTAAAAAAAAAAAAAAAAAAATGCTTCTATATAGTTAAAACAAAAAAAAAAGGAAAAAAGTGGACCCCACCCTCTCCAAACTCATAAAAAAAATGGACCCCACCCTTTCCAAACTTATAAAAAAAAGTGGACCCCATATTAAAAAAATAAGCAATGTCAAAAAAAAAAAAAAAAACGTGCACCCCATATATTAAAAAATCAAAAAATATTCATGTAATTCCGAAAGTATCCCCATCAAGTCAATAATAGTGGATTCATTGCTACATGTGTATTAACCCATTAGTGGGAGCAAATGAAATTATTGTACAACAAAAATGGACCCCATATTATTGTTTTCCTTCAAAAGATTTAGTAGGCAAATACATACAATTTCCTTTCTTTTCTTATATTAGCCTGAGATCTATTCTAGATATTTAATTGCTGTATTTGCTATTCCGCTATGTCATTTATTTGTTATGATTACTAAAATAAATAAACTTAAAATATTTATATTTTAAAATAAGATAGAATTTAATTAATTTTTTATTTTTATTCTTACTCTAATAAATGTGAAAAGAGATTAATATCAAATGGAGAACAAATAATGAATAAGGTAAATTAGTCAAATTATAATTCTAATTCACGTTTCCTTAAAAAATCATGCAAAAGACAACATGACAAGTAAAATGAACTAAACCTAGAATATTTATCAAAAATTAAAAAATAGCATTTCTTCGTTTAAATAGAAAATCAATTTCTACTTTGTTTCGTTTTAAACATGTAAAATTAATTTAATAATTAGAATTAGAATTATCCAAATCAAAATTTGATAAAAAATAATAAGTATTTTACACCTTTAAATTAATCGAATTAAAATTGAAAGTATCAACTGATGCTTATATATTGCTATTGTTTTATCTCAAAGAGAGGAAAATAGTTTTCTTTTAAACAAGTCTTCTCTTTTAAAAAGTATTAATAAATTTTCGTAGCACACACGAATATAATAAAGTTTTAGATACGGAGCACAAAACCCATGCTTCGTGTGTGTGTGTGTGTATATATATATATATATATATATATATATATATATATATATATATATATATATATATATATATATATATATTACATAGATACACTATAATCTAAAGTGTTGGGCCCGTGCTGCCATCTAGTATATATATATTCATGTCAGATGATACGCATGTTCATGTTACAAGATTATGTCTCCGCATTTTGGTTGACTATTATTTCATGTGCCATGCTTTGTTCATTGAAAAAAGCTTTATATACCAATACAATTTGAAAAAAAAAAATAAACTTTATTTCCCGGGCCAAATATTTACGATGTAGATTTACAATTTTTGAATTTCGTTAGCACCTTGCACTTATCAGCTATTGGTGAGCCCTATTCTATTCGGGGTGTTATCTTTATCTATTTCATGTTACTTTTATTGTAAGGTAAGTAATAATTGTCCCGATAAATATTTAGTAGTCGATTTATGTCATAGGTTTTCATAGACAAGGACAAACAATCATGTTTGATATTGACAAAACTTCTAGCCACTATTACAAGCTCAACATTTATCATTTAATTGGAAGAGTACTTATGATTACTTAACCTATGCTTCATTATATATGTGTGTGTGTGTGTGTTATACTCCGCATCAGATAATAATATTCATGTTGATTTTCAACGGATTAATAATATGGTTCGTTCGGTCACACAAGACATAGGCAAAAAGCGTGATAATGACACCAGACATGGTTACGTGGGGAAACAGGGAAAAATCACTGGCCACCAAGACATTTCCATGATAACTTGGCCACCAAACTTTTTCCTCCTATAAATAGGAGGTTCATTTGTAAAATATGATAGATACAATGAAATCTCTCTTAAGTTAAAGGTTGAATAATATATCATTCTCTTTATATATACTTGTCTTTGGTGTATTTACTTTATAGCATTTATTTTATAACACGTTATCAGTACGAGACTCTGCTATCTCGAGCAGATACTTTGAAAGCCTCGAAGGTATTGACTTTCTTTTTCTTAATTAAGGTAAATCTTTCTAAATGTGAATTTATTGCCTTGGATATATCCAGCAAAAGCTACCTGTCTTGGATTCTTGATGCTGAAATTCATCTAGACGATGGTACAGTAAAAAGAGCATCAAAGATAAAAATTAGGCATCAAATGGGATTTTGCGTGCCAAAGGCAATGATATTCCTCCCCCATCACCTTGCTGAGAGGTTGAAACTTGAATATGTCACTGTTAAAGATCCTCTTATCTTTTGTGGAATAATTTGAAAGATAGATATGACCACCTGAAGATGGTCGTACTACCACAAGAACGTTTTGATTAGATGTAACACCTTAGACCTTTAACTTAAGCCTTGACCATGATCCCAGACTTAGAACACCAGATAAAGAATGTAAGAATTGAAAATTTCTCTTCAACTGTTAGATGGGGATTTACGCCCCAGAATACGGACCGTAAACCAGTATACGGCCCGTATTTCAAGTCGTAAAGTGACACCCAAAATCACTGTGTATTCTGGAATTTGTCTTGTGGAATTTCATATTGTTAAATACGGACCGTATGTTGAAATACGGCCGGTAAAGTGTGATCGTATTTAAGGAGGAAACAAAAACCAGTGATTCTGTTTGAAACATGTTGAATTACGGTCCAGGTTTACGGACCATAAATCAGTTTACGGACTGTATTTTGGCTCGTATTTCCCAGCCTGCACTAACCTATAAATACCAGCCTTCAGTTATTTTATTTCATTTTTCATAATTCCAAGCCCTAGAAACGAAGTGTTCTTCTCCCAACAATCCAAAACAACAAGGTAAGTCATTCCAAACTCTTTCAAATCAATTCTATCATATATGCTCTTAATCTAACCATGAAACCATGTTCTTAACATAAGGTTTTCAATAAAGCCCAATTAAAGAGCATAAAGGGCAAAACCTTAGAACTCTTTTTCCAAGACCAGATTATTATTCAAGTTTGAGAGCAATTCCAGGTATGTTAAGCATACATTCTACATGAGGAACATTGTTTAATCATCCTCATACCTCAATTATCATAATTATCAGAAATCCAGCCAGTTCATGATTTTGCCCTAGTTCTTGATTTTCACAACCTAGGATTAGAGCTCAGTTTTTTGATTATATTCATACTTGTTATACATGCTATGGACCCTAGCTTAATCTAAAAGACTTTTAATTCAATCTACGAGTCTAAAATCTTTTAAGTCACACGGATCAAGTTCGTTATGAGCCAAGTTTGACTTTTTTACACCTGATGCTTCATGTTTGATTGGCCTAAGGCCATAGTTATGATTCATATGCGTATGTAATTATTTTGGGCCTGAGGTTATAGCTTTGAGATCTCGTTATTTATTGTGCCTGAGGCCATGGTTACATAATATTTGCACAGGTGGTTTCTATACAGATCAGCTCATGATATGAACATTCAGCTTCATTATGCTTTATTGTTCATATCCCTTATTATTGCTTCAATTGCTTATCATACTTGTACAATTCAAATGTACTAACGTCCTTATGCATGGGCCTGCACTTCACGGTGCAGAGTCTGACTTTCAGGAGGATACAACAACCGCTTAGCTTCTAGCGCTTTGAGTATATCAGCTAGTGGGTGAGCCCCTCTCATCCAGGGCTTCCCGTCTATTCCCAGTTTTTCCGAGTATTAGTTAGTTCATTAGTATTTGAGGCATGTCAGGGTCTTGTCCTGACCTAGTTATTCTTTCAGTATTTTGATCATAGAGGTTTCATAGACACAAACTTTAGTCAGTTATGTTGGTTTTGCCTCACAACATTTATTTCCGTATTTATTATTATATTTGAGTTAGAGCATTCTCTTGCTTCGTGTTATATCTTGCATGCTTCTATGATACAACTGTTAAATTCAGCAGCCATGGGTTCGCTTGGTTATAGATAGTCAGGCACCGAGTGCCGTGTCGCGACCAGGCCATAGTTCGGGGCGTGACAAAGTTTGGTATCAGAACAGCCAGGTTGGTTCAGTGTCGTAGGGAGTCTATGAAACCGTGTCCAGTGGGGTCTCTTTTATATGTATGACGGCCGTATGCATATAAATAGTTGACCACCAGGACATATTAAGGAAGTCTCACTTCTTTGTATTCTAGATCGTTCCACTAGAGCTATACCTTCAGGATGTCTTCCTAATTCTTGCGTTTACGTAATTTCAGACGATTATGGCTCCAAAGAGAAAGACTGCCAACCATTTAAGGGCAGCTTCCAACGTTGCTCATCGTGAGGCTATCTGAGCCAATTCTGATCAAACGCCTGTGCCAGAGACTACTCCTACTGCTCCAACTCTGACAGAGATTCCGGCTCCTCAGACTGGAACAACTAATGTGGATGTTGGGAGTGCTATTGCAATGCTCACACAGTTAGTAGCTGCTCAGGCCCAGCGTCAGGAAGCGGGGTCTAATTCTGGAAATCATGGAGAATCCTCCAGGGCTAAAGAGTTCTTGAGAATGAGGCCCCCAGTTTTTTTGGGAACAAAGAAGGAAGAGGACACTCAAGATTTCATTAATGGTCTTCAGAAGATTTATAGAATGATGACTGTGACTAGCTGCAAGGAGTAACAAATGCCTGGTACCAGACTTGGGAATTATCCTGAGGTAATAATGCTTCTGATGCCACGTGGGATGAGTTTGTACAGGCTTTTCTGGACCATTTTATGCCTATTGAGGTCCGAGAAGCTAGAACTGAGCAGTTCTTAAAGCTCAAACAGAATGGGAGGACTGTTTAGGATTACTACTTAGAGTTTATTAGTCTGGCAAAATATGCTACTGAGTTTGTTCCTAACATGAGGGCCAGAGTAAAGAGGTTTGTCACTGGTCTTGATTCTCACTTATATGATGGGGCGAATATTGCAGCCCAGAATGGAGGTATGACTATCGCCAAGATATTGGCATTTGTGCAAGGAAATGAAACAAGGCTCAAGGAGGAGGAAGCTGTGCAGAAAGAGAAAGACAAAGAGTTTAACAAGAGGGTTAAGTCAATCGGGCAGTTCAGCGGGAATAGTGGAAAGAATAGAAAATTCTTCAACAACAGGTCATCTGGACCCGTTCCTTCATCAGCCAGTGCTCCAGCTCCTAAGTTCAGAGAGGAGAAGAGAGGAAGCTTTCGAGCGTCAGGCTCCCAATCTAAAGGAAATTCGAGTAGTCATGGCTTCCACCTAGTTTGTAATACTTGTGGGAAGAGACATTCAGGGACATGCCGTTCGGGCATGGATGGTTGCTTTGGATGTGGCCAATCAGGTCACTTTTTAAGAGATTGTCCATTTGCTAAGCAGGGTACAGGTGGGACCATAACTCAGTCCACCAATTCGGTTGCAAACAAGAACACTCAGGCTCAGTCAGGTAGAGCCCCAGCGAGATCAGGGAATGCAAGTGGTGGTCCAAACCGCTTGTATGCTTTAGGTGCTCGACAGGATGCTGAGGGTCATACCGATGTTGTCACAGGTACTATCACCATTTTCAGTTACGATGTTTTTGCACTTATGGACCCAGGATCGACCCTTTCTTATGTAACCCCTTTTATTGCTAAAAAGTTTGGAGTCAAGTCAGAACCATTGTCCAAACCTTTTGAAGTGTCTCACCCTGTTAGTGAGGCAATTCTAGCTAGATATGTGTATAGGGGTTGTCCGGTGGGAGTGTACCATAAGTTGACAATAGCAGACCTTCACGAGTTAGAAATGGTAAACTTTGATGTGATCATGGGGATGGATTGGCTATATTCTTGTTATGCGTCAGTTTGTTGTCGGACCAAAATAGTCAAATTTGAATTCCTAAATGAGCCAGCCTTAGTTTGGTCCGGTGATTCGATGGCCCAGAGGAGGTCGGTTATCTCTTATCTGAAGGCCGAAAGATGATTTCAAGGGCTATATCTATCATCTAGTCCGGGTTAGGGATGCGAATACCGGACCTCGACTCTTCGATCGGTTCCGATGAGTCTATGACCTTTCGAAGTCTTTCCGGAAGGATCTTCCAGGAATCCTCTTTGATAGGGAAATAGAGTTCGGAATTGATTTACTCCCTGGCACTAAGCCTATCTCTATTCCGCCATATAGAATGGCTCCAGCAGAACTCAAAGAACTTAAGGCTCAGTTAAAAGACCTCCTAGATAAGGGATTCCTCCGCCCCAGTGTTTCTCCATGGGGCGCACCAGTTCTATTCGTGCGAAAGAAAGATGTTTCCTTGCGTATGTGTATAGACTATCGCCAACTTAACAAAGTCACTATCAAGAACAGATATCCCCTTCCTAGAGTAGATGACTTATTTAACCAACTTCAGGGTGGCCAGTTTTATTCTAAGATAGACCTTAGATCTGGTTACCATTAGCTTAAGGTCAAGGAAAAAGATATTCATAAGACAACTTTCAGGACTAGATATGGACACTATGAGTTTTGTGTCATGTCTTTCGGGTTGACGAATGCGCCAACAACCTTCATGGATCTTATGAACAGAGTGTTTAAGCCGTATCTCAATCTCTTCGTGATTGTCTTTATCGACGATATTTTAGTATACTCCCGCAGCGAGTCAGATCATGCTCAACACCTCAGAGTAGTACTACAGACACTTAAAGACTGTGAGCTATTCGCAAAATTTTCCAAGTGTGAATTTTGGCTCAAATTCATGGCATTCTTAGGCCATATTATTTTCGGAGAGGGTATTCGAGTTGATAATACTAAGATTGAGGCATCGAGTTGGCCCGGACCTACCTGCTTTCGACTATTCGTAGTTTCTTGGGTCTGGCTGGTTACTACAGGCATTTTGTAGAGGATTTTTCTCCATCTCAGCTCCATTGACTAGGTTGACTCAAAAGAAGACTAGGTTTCAGTGGTCAGATGTTTGTGAGCATAGTTTCGAGGAATTGAAAACAAGGTTGACATCAGCTCCGGTTTTGACCTTGCCGGAAGGGACCGACGGGTTCATAGTTTATTTGATGCTTCGGGAATGGGTCTCGGTTGTGTTTTAATGCAGCATGGTAAGTTTGTAGCTTATGCATCTCGTCAGCTCAAGGCTCACGAGAAGAATAATCCGACCCATGACCTAAAGTTGGCAGCTATAGTTTTTGCACTTAAAATATGGCGTCATTATTTGTATGGAGTGCATGTTGATATTTTCACAGATCATAAAAGCCTGTAGTATATTTTCAAGCAAAGAAAGTTGAATCTTAAGCAGAGGAGATGGCTCAAATTGCTTAACGACTATGGCGTGGATATTCTCTATCATTCAGGGAAGGTGAATATTGTAGCAGATGCTCTCAGTCGGCGTTCCATAGGAAGTTTAGCTCATGTTGATGCAGATAAGAAAATTATGACCAAGGAAGTCCATCGTTTGGCCAGTCTTGGGGTTCGACTATTGGACTCCGAGGATGGCGGTGTGGTTGTTCATAATAGAGCCCTTTCCTCCTTAGTCGTTGAAGTTAAAGAGAAGCATTATAAAGATCCCTACTTGTTACAGCTGAAAGAGGGGATTCACAAGCATAAGACGACGACTTTCGAAAAGGGGGAGATGATGGAACCTTGAGATATCGAGGCGATTATGTGTTCCAGATGTACATGGGCTCAGAGAGCGAATTATTTCTGAAGCTCACCACTCTAGGTATTCCATTTACCTAGGTTCCACAAAGATGTATCACGATCTTAAGGAGATTTATTGGTGGAATGACATGAAGAAGAATGTAGCAGATTTTGTGGCTAAGTGTCCAAATTGTCAGCAAGTGAAAGCCGAACACCAGAGGCCTGGTGGCTTGGCTCAGAATATTGATATTCCTGTTTGGAAGTGGGAGATGATAAATATAGATTTCATAGCAAGTTTACCTCGTTCAGCTAGGAGGCATGATTCAATTTGGGTGATTGTGGACGGACTTACGAAGTCAGCGCATTTACCGAGTTAAGACCATGCAGCGGAGGACTATGCCAAGTTGTATCTTCGCGAAATTGTCAGACTTCATGGGACTCCAGTGTCCATTATTTCAGATCGTGGTGCTCAATTCACAGCAAAATTTTGGAAATCCTTTCAGAAAGGATTGGGTTCAAAGGTTAACCTTAGTACAACTTTTCACCCTCAGACAGATGGCCTGGCAGACCGCACCATTCAGACCCTTGAGTATATGTTAAGGGAATGTGTCTTTGATTTCAAAGGTAATTGGGATGATCACCTAGCTCTTATTAAGTTTTCTTACAATAACAGTTACCATGCTAGTAGCGGGATGGCCTTTGTTTGAAGCTCTTTATGGGCAGAGGTGTAGATCACCGATTGGTTGGTTCGAAGTTGGTGAAGCGAGTTGTTGGGACAGTTGGTCTATCGGGCTATGGAAAAGGTCAAGTTAATTCAAGAGCGTTTGAAGACGGCTCGGAGGCGCGAAGTCTTACACAAATGTAAGACGAGAGAGATTTAGTGTTTGAAGTTAATGATTGGGTATATCTCAAAGTCTCGCTATGAAGGGTGTCATGAGGTTTGGTAAGAAGGGGAAACTTAGTCCCGCTATATTGGACTACTCTGATTACGAAAGGTTGGTCTAGTAGCTTATGAGCTTGAATTTCCATAAGACTTAGCTGTCGTACACCCAGTATTTCATGTGTCCATGTTGAGAAAGTGTGTGGGAGACCCCTAGTTGGTTATCCCGACTGATGACATAGCAGTCAATGATAGTTTGACTTACGAAGAAGTCAGTGAAAATCTTTGTTCGTCAGGTTCGCAAGTTAAGAACTAAAGAGGTAGCCTTAGTAAAGGTCTTGTGGAGAAGTCAGAAAGTTGAAGAGGCTACATGGGAAGCCGAAGAAGACATGAAGTCCAGATATCCCTATCTCTTTGAAGAATCGAGCGAGAAACAAGTGAAGGTATCGTACTTCCCCTCTTAGATCCTTCCTTCTATAGTTTCCATTATCAGTATTCAGCCTGTTAGACAGTCAGTTTAATAGTTACTCAGTTCAACAGATAATTCAGTCCAGACCCTTTCAGTTCAGTTTTCATGTGCTCATGATAGTTAATATACACATGTCTCAGCAATCCCTTTTGACCAAAATCCATCATTCGAGGACGAATGATCGAGGGGAGATATTGTAACACCTCAAACCTATAACTTAAGCCTTGACTATGATCCCAGACTTAGAAAACAAAATAAAGAAGAATTGGAAATTTCTCTTCAGCTATCAGATGGGGATTTACGCCCCATAATACGGACCATAAACCAGTATACGGCCCGTATTTCAAGTAGTAAAGTGACACCCAAAATCACTGCGCATTCTGGAATTTATTTGGTGGAATTTCATATTGTTAAATACGGACCGTATTTTGAAATACGGCCCGTAAAGTGTGATCGTATTTAAGGAGGAAACGAAAACCAGTGATTCTGTTTGAAATATGTTGAATTACGGTCCAGGTTTACGGACCGTATTTTGGCCCATATTCCCAGCCCGCACCAGAACCTATAAACACTAGCCTTTGGTTATTTTATTTTGTTTTTCATAATTCCAAGCCCTAGAAATGAAGTGTTCTTCTCCCAACAATCCAAAACAACAAGGTAAGTCATTCCAAACTCTTCCAAATCAATTCTTTCATATATGCTCTTAATATAATCATGAAACCATGTTCTTAACATAGGGTATTAAAGAGAATAAAGGGCAAAACCTTGGAACTCTTTTTTCAAGACCGAATTATTATTCAAGTTTCAGAGCAATTCCAAGTATGTTAATCATACTATCTACATGAGGAACATTGTTTAATCATCCTCATACATCAATTATCATAATTCTCAGAAATCCAGCCAGTTCATGATTTTGCCCTAGTTCTTGATTTTCATAACCTAGGGTTAGAGCTCAGTTTTCTGATTATGTTCATACTTGTTATGCATGCTATGAACCCTAGCTTAATCTAAAAGACTTGTAATTCAATCGACGAGTGTCAGAATGCAGTCTAAGTCATCAGTCAGGTTACAGAGCCAGTAGTCAGTTTTACACCTGATGCTTCATGTTTGATTGGGCCTAAGGCCACAGTTATGATTCATATGCATATGTAATTATTTTGGGCCTGAGGCCATAGTTACATGATATTTGCACAGCTGGTTTCTATACAGATCAGCTCATGATATGAACATTCAGTTTCATTATGCTTTATTGTTCATATCCTTTATTATTGCTTCAGTTGCTTATCATACTTGTACAATTCAAATGTAATAACGTCCTTATGCATGGGTCTGCACTTCACGGTGCAGAGTCTGACTTTCTGGAAGATACAACAGCCGCTTAGCTTCCAGCGCTTTGAGTACGTCGCTAGTTGGTGAGCCCTCTCATCCAGGGCTTCCGTCTATTCCCGTTTTGTTTTTCGAGTATTAGTTAGTTCATTAGTATTTGAGGCATGTCAGGGTCTTGTCCTGACCTAGTTATTCTTTTAGTATTTTGATCATAGAGGTTTCATAGACACAAACTTTAGTCAGTTATGTTGGTTTTGCCTCACAATATTTATTTCTGCATTCATTATTATATTTGAGTTAGAGTATTCTCTTGCTTCGTGTTATATCTTGCATGCTTCCATGATACAACTGTTAGATTCAGCAGCCATGGGTTCGCTTGGTCATAGACAATCAGGTATCGAGTGTCGTGGCGCGCCCAAGCCATGGTTCGGGACGTGACATTAGATCCATTTGAGGCTACAAGATTTTAAATCTATTTGTGGGTATAGTTCTTACATGTTTAGAATTATTTCTCAGTTGAAATTATGTGGTGAAAATATCACTGATCATGAAATGTTGGAGAAAAATATTATCCATTTTTCCTGCCTCGAGTATGCTCCTGCAGGAGCAATACCGAGAAATAAGGTTCAAGAAATATTCTGAACTAATTTCACATCTTCTAGTGGTTGAATAACATAATGAACTATTAATGAAAAGTCATGAAAATCAACCTATTGGTACTGTCCCATTCCCTGAAGTGAATGAGGCAAACTTTCACCATTCTAGGCGTGGAAAAGGTCGTGGCCCGGTACTGCGGTCATGACTATGGTCGAGGAAGAAATTGTAATCACGATAGCCATCTTAATACCCTTCACCACCTGCAGTGTAAAAATAAGGATGAACAGCATGAAGTTGTACGAAAGAAAAATTCAAAAAATAAACGCTACTGATGTGAAGGAAAGGGGCACTGGTCGTGTACCTATCGTACACCATAAAATCTAGTTGAGCTTTATCAAGCCCCCCTCAAAAAGGCAAAAAAGAATGCTAAAGAAAATTTTATTTTTGAAGATAATGTTGAGCCCATGTATCTAAATGTGACAGATTTCTTTGAACTCGCTGAAGGAAAAATAGATCATCTGATCGGTGATGGATCTGTAATAGCGTAGATATTTTCATCCATGTTGTTCCTATTAGTTAATATAGTTTTTTTTTCCATATTTATGTAAATAAAGTTTATGTAATGCTTTGTTTAATAATATTATTTACTTCAATGTTCACTTTGCCTACTTTTCCATTTAGAAGAATATATAGAAATTTCTCAAATTTTGTTTAGATTAATGACCAATCATGAAGATATTTGTGTGATTGATAGTGGAACAACACATGCCATATTCAAAGATGATAAATGCTTTTCTCACTTGCTTAGGAAAAAAGTTAAATGTTAGTACAATTTCTGGCAATGCGAAATTGATTGAAGGCTTCGAAAGGGCTACTATCTTTTTGGCTAAGGGGACGAAACTTGTTATAGAAGATGCATTATTCTCTTTAAATCCCCAAGAAACTTTTTAAGTTGCAAAGATATCCGCCGTAATGGGTATCGTGTTGAGACATTAAATGAAATAAATAATGAATATCTTGGCATTACAAAGAATGTCTCCGTCCAGAAATATGTTTTGGAGAAATTATCAACTTTGTCTTCTGGCCTGTATTATGCAAAAATTAGTACAATTGAAGCACACTCGATCATAAACCAGAAGTTTAATGATTTAAATACTTTTGTGCTTTGGCATGACCGAACAGGACACCCTGGATCAATAATGATGAGACGAATTATTGAAAATTCAAATGAGCATCCACTTAAGAACCTGAAGATTCTTGAAAGTGGTGAATTTTCATGTGCCGCTTGTTATCAGGGTTAATTGATAGATAAGCCATCACCAATGAAAGTTGACATTAAATCCCCCGCCTTCCTAGAGCGTATACATGGGGATATATGTGGACCTATTCACCCACCTTGTGGGTCATTCGGATATTTTATGGCCCTAATAGATGCGTGTTCAAGATGGTCTCATGTGTGCCTTCTATCGTCTCATAATTTGGCGTTTGAGAAATTATTGGCACAAATAATACGCTTCCGGGCACAGTTCCCAGATTATCTCATTAAGGCTATACACCTCGATAATGCTGGAGAATTTACAATCCAAGCTTTTAATGATTATTTATTATCAGTTGAGATAAAAGTTGAACATCCTGTAGCTCATGTTCATACCAAAAATGACCTTGTTGAGTCATTTGTTAAGCGCCTACAACTGATAGCAAGACCACTACTTATGAAAACACGATTGCGCACTACCGTCTGGGGTCCTGCTATCTTACATGTAGCATCTCTTATTCATCTCAGACCTAATCATTATAACAAATACTCCCCATCACAATTAGTATTTGGTCATGAACCAAATACTCATCTCCAAATCTTTGGTTGTGTTTTATATGTGCCAACAGCATGACCACATCGCACTAAAATAGGCCCCCAAAGGAGGTTAGGAATATGTGTTGGGTTGGAATCACCCTGTATTATTCGCTACCTTGAACCATTAACAGGAGCTATGTTCACTGCTCGATTTGCAGATTCTCTATTTGATGAAACAAATTTTCCACAATTAGGGGGAGAGAGAAAAGAAATCAAAAGAGAAATTGCGTCGAAAGTTTCATCACTAGCTCATTTTGATCCACGTGCCCCTATATGTGAACAAGAGATCCAGAAGATATTCCACTTGCAAAAAATAGAAAATCAAATGTCAGATGCATTTACTGATTTGAAAAGAATAACTAAGTCACACATCCCTGTAGAGAATGTGCCTATCCGAATTGATGCCCTAAATAGACAATCTACTAGTGTCATAGCCTCTGAATCTCATACATGCCTGAAGCATGGTAGGCCATTGGGTTCCAAGGATAAAAATACTAGAAAACGAAACACGAAAAATGCTCAGAATGACACTATGAAAGAATATCATGAAGATATTCAAGATCTAATCAATCCTGATACTCCTAAAGATATCAGGGAACCCGAGACTCAAGTAAGTAAAAAACTATCATTAAGTTCTCCTAGTGATGGGATAGATTTGAATCGATCGAAGATTACGGTGGATAATATTTTTGCATATAATATTGCACTAAATATTATGAAAGACATTGAGGATCAGGAAACTCAATATGTCGAAGAATGTCGACGAAGATATGACTGGCCAAAATGGCAAGAGGTAGTTCAATCAGAATTGAATTCATTTGCTAAATATGAGGTTTTTGCACCAGTAGTCCAAACGCCTAATGGTGTAAAATCAGTTGGCCACAAATGGGTCTTTGTGCGGAAAACAAATGAAAGAAATAAAATTGTGAGATATAAGGCACGTCTTGTTGCACAAGGATTCTCTGAAAGACTCGGTATCGATTATGAAGAAACATATTCACCCGTTATGGATGGCATAACATTTCGATATCTCATCAGTTTAGCTATACATGAAAACCTTGAAATACATCTGATTGATGTGGTTACAACTTACCTTTATGGCTCAATTGATAATATAATTTCTATGAAAATTCCTGAAGGATTTAAAATGGCTGAAGCAATTAGTTCAAAGTCTTGGGAGATGTATTCAATCAGGTTACAAAGATCATTATATTGTTTAAAAAAATCAGGACACATGTGGTATAATCGCTTCAGTGAGTACTTGATAAATAAAGGTTATATAAACGATGGCCTTTGTCCATGTGTTTTTATTAAGAAAACTAATTGGAACTCCAGAAGAGCTCCAAAAGGCTATTGAATATTTAAAAAAAGAATTTGAGATGAAAGATCTCGGAAAAACAAAACTTTTCTTGGAATGCAAATTGAACATTTAGCAGGCAGAATCTTTATCCATCAATCTGCTTATACATAAAAAGTTTTAAAACGATTTTACGTGGACAATGTGCATCCGTTCAGTACTCCAATGGTTGTTTGCTAACTTGAAACGAGTAAAGATCCATTCCGACCTCAGGAAGAAAATGAAGAGCTTCTTGGTCCTGAAGTACCATCTTAGTGCAGTTGGTGCACTTATGTATCTTGCTAACACTATAAGACCTGACATAGCATTCTTTGTTAATTTGCTAGCAAGATATAGCTCTTCTCCTACATGAAGACATTGGAGCCAAATTAAGCATATATTTCCATATCTCAAGGGAACTACCGAGATGGGTCTGTTTTATGCTAAGAATGGTAGTGTAGATCTTGTTGGTTATGCAGATGCAGGTTATTTATCTGATCCACATACAGCTCGATCTCAAACTTGCTACCTGTTTAGATGCGGAGGTACTGCTATATCGTGACGATCTACAAAGCAACCCATTGTTGCTACTTCCTTGAATCATGCTGAGATAGTAGCTATTCAAGAAGCAAGTAGAGAATGTGTGTGGTTGAGATCAGTGATACATTTCATCAGAGAAAGATGTGGTTTGAAGTGTGATACAAATATACCCACAGTATTATATGAAGACAATATTGCATGCATAACTCAATTAAAAGGAGGCTTTATAAAAGGAGATAGAACGAAGCACATTTCACTAAAGTTATTCTTAATACATGATCTCCAAAAGAGTGGTGATATTGATGTGCAACAAATCCGTTCAAGTGACTGTTGACACCTAATTTTTGACCTCTCGTAATTTATTTTAATTACCTAGAGTCCTTGGATATCAAGCGGAGTAAAATGTGTATTTTCTACAAGTTAAAATGATTTTGTAAAATTATTTAGATAATATTTTGCCATTTCATTTGGAAAAATAGCTTCAATAATATTATAAATCGTTTAGAAATCAATTCACATCTTTTTATAATTAATATGGAGCATTGGTCAAATGTTAATTAAAAAAAAAGATAATTTAAAACAATTATTTATTTAATTGTTAAAAGTTATCAGAAAATTAGTTAGTAAGCATTTTACTGCTTTTAATTCAAGAAATCTGATTAATTAAATGGATTAATCATTCCTACCCCTCAGTTCTTATTTTTTCATAGGTACAATTTATTAGAATTAAGTCATAATTAATCAAATGTTTAATTGTGATTAAATGCCATAAATTTGTTTACCACATGTCTAATATTGGTTACTTTTGAAATAATCAATTGTTATCCAGTTATGGCCATTTTTTCAAATAGCCGATCTCATGGCTTAATTCAATTAAGGACAGTTTTGCAAAATTAATTTCTAAGTAGCAAATTCATTTTTTTTATATGTGGTCCCAATTTCAATGTTCAATTAATGAACATTGTCTAAATTCGGCTATTTATTAATCAGTGCATTTGTGCCCGTCCATACACATATGTATACAGATATATACATGTGTATATTTTATATACATATACACATATGTATATCAAATATACATATGCACATATGTATATCAAATATACATATGCAGCAAATGGGCTACCCCTATATCCTTTTACAAATTGGCCAAGTCCAGCCCAAACCAAGGCCAGACCTGGCCCATTTGATAAAAATATATATGTATAGAACCCATTCAGGCCAAACATACCTTTGCCTCATTTTCAACTTGAGAACGGGTTATCATTGTGAAACCCTAGCCGCCACTAGGCGATTTCTCTCTCCTCGGTCATGCATGCCTGAAAATGGCAAAATTTCATAGTGTGGCAGGTTTTCTCTATCATGGTATGCCGATTTCGGGCAAAGCATTAATTTCTTTGCCCTCTCTCCACCATATCGCAATCAAACAGGGTATTACCTTTCCCTTTTTCTTTATTTTTTGCTTTTTATGGTCAAATGAGTACAAATCCCTTACAAATCCCTTAATGGGATTTGTCTCGACTCATTTGAATCCCTCAATTCCGATTGGTTCATGAAGAACCCGTTGGATTACCTCATTTTCGGCCAAATCTGACCCTTCGCACTTTGTTTGGTTTAGATCCTAGCCGTTGATGCTAGGATTTGAGGAATTTTGCTCCCAAAGTTGATGAAGTCCCACATCGTTTGAGATTGGTTTTTTCTCAGATTTTGGGGTCCTATAATTAGAACCCCAACTCACATTTTAGAGACAAACTTTGAAGGGGATATACATACATATTCACTCAAAAACTCAATTTCTTTTAAGTTTTGGCAAAATTTGCTTTGAAACTTCAGTTTTCGAGTTAAGTTAAATTTTAAATATTTGTTTTCCCCATTGTGTGGTTGAGTCGTGTTTTGAGGAGCAAAAAAGAGGTCTCCAAGTTCAAATCTCGATCAAGCCTGCACCGAAAAGAGGTAAACCCCTTTCCTTAGTCATTTTGTTTGTTTAAATTCTTTGTTTATGCCACGTGTTTGGTCCTATGTTAGTAATAAGCATGATCAGGATAATTATGTTGTTTTAAGATGATTAGGATAAGTTATGTTATTTGTTTAGATAGAATTATAGTAATAAGCGTGATTAATGGTTAAATATTAGTATGTCTATGTTGCTTAGTTGGGGTTATTATTTAGATATTGTGTAATGAGCATGATTAGGGAAAAGACATGTTAATATGATTGTTCTATTTTATTAGAGTTATAAAATTCTATTAATAAACTTGATTAGGGAGTTTTTAGCATGCTATTCAGTCAAATTTGTCTTGAATGCCTATTTGTAAGGTTGTTTGTTGATCAGTTGGCCTATATATGATTAAAAGTATTTGTTAGTCTCTGTTAGCATAGTTCATTCTCTGATAATAGTGTTTGAGCATGTTTAAATGTGTTATGGGACTGGTTCATGTTAATATAGTGGTAACCAAAAAATGATGTTTATCTTAGAGTGTTTGAGCACTGCTTGTATGCCATTGTTGTTAAACCTTGATATTAACTTGCACTTATGTTTGCTTGAGCTTATCCAGACCTGAACTGTTTTCATTCATTATAATCACTTAAGAGCATCATATGAATAAGTTAAGTGCACATCCCTATGTAATACTTGTCTAAACCTGAAAAAAATAGTGATATTGTCATGTTCTGTTAAGAAACCATGCTTTGTTCATATCTTTTAAGTAGTCATAATAGAATAAAAAATGTCAACATGTATGTTTATATGTTCAAGAGATTTAAATGCTATGCCTAATTTTTGGTCTACCTGTGTCTATGTCAAATGCTCATGCCATGTTAGTAGTAAGACTGCATATCTACCTTTCTCTCTGTGTGTTGTTGAGTTAGGACTGAGTATGAATACTGGATCACATATATAGTTTGAGGTTTGGTATATGAGTTTAAGCACTGGGAGGTCTTAATTGAAGGAGGTTGGCACTTAGCACATGAATGACTATGAGTGTGATTTACCTAGGGCTAAGAAAGGGATGATGGGCATAGAGTTTCTAGCCAACTCAGCCTAATCTCTCTATTCTAGGCTACTGGGGTTCCCTCATAGGAGTTCATATCTATGGGACCCTCCAGATTTTAAGAACAATGTAGAAATAAGGGATCTAAAGTCTGTGCCCCCTTATTAAGCTGAATTTTGTTTGTTTGAAGCAATCCGTGGGCAATTACTCTAGCTTATGCAATATTTGGAATCTACTATGAGTTACGAGGCTAGAGTCTATAATTTGTAATGAAATATGAAGTTGGAAATAGGCTAAATATGCTAATCAAGATTTGGTTTGTTGTAAATAACTTAGTAGTTGTCTTATTCGGTCTCCATAAGTTAGTTTCTGTGAATCTGAGATCTGAATCATGTTATTACATAAGATCATTAGTTTAACTTGCCAAACTTGTTCATGTCTATGAGTTACATTTAGAGTTGGGAAGATTTTGGTAAAATGATTTAGGCATTGACAAAGGTCTTAAAGTTAGTATAAGATTGGTTATGGACTGTTGTGCTTGAACTGTGAAGTGCCATTTTGCTAAGGTTGAATTTTTTTCTGAACTTTGTATCTTCTCTGCCTCTATGTGTTGCAAGCAATCATATGTTAGGTGGGGAGTATATGAAGTATACAGGCTCTGCATACACCAAGGTGTATACAAGAGGTATATTTCGTATACCCCTTGGGTGAATGCTGGAATTTGTCATGAGAATAAAAATTTGGACCAAATTTACCCCTCTTGAATGTTTTTGTCATATGGGCCTATGCGTGAAATATGGTTTTGTTTTTTCAGTCTGAATTATTTGGGCCTGCTTATCTAAAACAGCCTGTGGACTATGAATTCTCCTTGATTGTTATTTGATATTGGGTCTTCTCCTCAAGCTATCATATCTCCTAAGTTTTGTTTTGTTCTACGTAGCTGCTTGATTTCCTCTCTGTATTTTACTTGCTTAAATATGAATTGCGTATGCCTTGGTCCAAATGCTTAGACGAATGCTAATCTTTATCCCTTTGTGTCCCATGTGAATTCAACTTGGGCCATTCGGGCCACCTTGCATTAAACCTGTTGGGCTAGAAGGCCAACCTCTTCTATTTAATCGAGTCCGAAAGAGGAGAAATGGAAGCTAATATGTTGACGGCCAAGTCATGGGTGAAAATGGCACTGATGGGCTTGAGTAGGCCCATCAGTTAAAAATTAACTTTCTTCTCTTCTCTATTTCATATATACCTGGCATGTATATATATTGTATATGTACTGAATGTGTAAATAATGAAACCCTTGTGCATGCTAGAACTTAGAAAAAACACATAGTATTTTTAGGAAGTCACCAAACTATTTGCAAACTCGGATAGTGATAAACTTTGCATGAAATTGAATTTAAAATTGGTGTAATACTACGGCTAAGTGTTTGATAAAAATGGAGTTTAACGCTGGATCAATGTAAAAAGTGATTTCTCCAAAATAATTAGTGACAAGTTTTTTTTTGAGGCATTAAGCTAGTGGTAGGGGTGTACAAAGTAAACCGACAAACCGCACCAAACCGATAAACCGATTCAAACCGAGAAAAAAACCCGACTAGTGGTTTGGTTTGACTTGGTTTGGTGTTGAAAAAAAAACCCGACCATAATTGGTTTGGTTTGGTTTTAACTAAAAAAAGTCAAACCGAACCAAACCAACCCGACATTACATGTATTCAATTTTAAAAATATTTTATACATAAAAATATTTATTTGTAATGTAATTTATAAATATTTCTTAATTTTTTTCGGAGTTTTTTTTATCTATTATCATATTATTTAAGCTTGAACTTAGAATTTTGAACGTTAATAAGTTTTATAACCTATTGATGTGAGTAACTCAAATAAAATCCAAGCTAAAACCAACTCAACACTAATGCTAACAAAAGAAATTCAATTTACCATTAGGAATGACAATAATGTTGGATATCTATTCTTTAATTTTGCATAATTGATTTAGAGAGTGAAAATACATAACTTAAGTTTTTTTTTCTCTGTCATGTAATTAATACTTATTAGTCGTACTTATTTTAGCATGACTTAATATTTTTAGATTATGGTCATTTTCTTTATGGCTTGTTAATTAGCAATATTTATTTTAACCGATTTTATTAGCTTTTGTTAAATATTTTAATACAATGTTATTACTCTTCTCACATTTTGTGTTATTTTCTTAAGAAACACCTTAATTATATAGTTGTACCTTACTAGGACTAAAGAAATATTTGAAGTAAAAGTTATATGTTTTGTATCAAGACTGTTCTGAAAAAAAACCCGAAAAACCCGAGGTTGAAAAACCCGAATTTTATTGGTTTGGTTTGGTGTATAAATTTAAAAACCCAACGCAATTGGTTTGATTTAGTGTTTAAAAAATTCGAACCAACCCGGTCCATGTACACCCCTAGCTAGTGGTAAGAACAACAAATTGTGTGACATTCTTTTAACTGAAACTAAAACTGAAATGGGAATAAGTTGATTTCAAACAAAAAATCACATTTTTGCCACAACAAGGATCAATTTTTGGACTTGGGCTATTTGTTAAACAAATAAAGACTTGGACATTTTTATGAGTTGAAAGGATTGATTCTGGATCTGGAAACAGATTACTTTGGGCCTGGAAGCCCAGAATTTGTTGGACCGAAAAAATAAAGGAAATTTGTTGGGCCAAAGTTTGAGATGAGATGGAAGATGAGATGGATTTGGGTTGGAATATAAATTGACTTATATGAGCTTCAATGTTTAAAGTAACAATTTGTAATTTTCTTTATCTATCTATCTATATATATATATATATATATATATATATA
This sequence comes from Lycium ferocissimum, assembly GCF_029784015.1. Classification (NCBI taxonomy): domain Eukaryota; kingdom Viridiplantae; phylum Streptophyta; class Magnoliopsida; order Solanales; family Solanaceae; genus Lycium; species Lycium ferocissimum. The sequence continues at coordinate 21,597,370 of NC_081352.1, forward strand.
TCTATATATATATATATATATATATATATATATATATGTGTGTGTGTGTGTATAAAAATCGGAGATATACTTCATAGTTTTATATATACGTATAATAAAACCTGTAAGAACTAAACTCATTTTATTAGGACTAGAATAGTGGCGACTCTACTCGGGAGAAATTCGGAGTGTGTCCTAGTCCAGCAATAAATTGAGTTGAACTTACACGGATTTTCAAACCCAAAACCCCAGTTTTTAAGGGGACTTTTTGCCAAAGTTTTCCTTGAATTGATGATATGAATAAATGACAAGTTTGCGGGAACTTAAACATTTTTAAGCAATAATCACAAAATCACATTGAAGCTCGTAGGTCAACTGTATTCTACGGATCTTCAATACTAGGGTACGTAAAACCTTTCCTAGAGGATCACCAGAACTCTTACCTCGAACAATGGTCCAATAAGATTTTTTCTCTTACTTGAAAAACTCTTTAAACCCGATTTTTCCTAATTTCCCTTTAATAAATTAGGTGGCAACTCTAAAATACTAAAATCCAATTAGAGCACCAACAACTTCGTAGTACCTTTTATGGCCCCGCGTAAAAGTGAACCGTAACAGTGACAACCCTGCATTTGTTCAACAAATCTTTGCTAACTTCAACTCTTGAGAAGATGATATTCAAGATTGGAATGCGAAGACTCTGACATATGAATTTTGGTCTTCGTTAGGGGGTGTAAAATACGCGATGTATTCTTTTTCCTTAACCAAGGTTCTATCCCATTGGATTTTCCTTGTAAGGTTTTTAATGAGGCAACTCTCAAAGCGTACTACTAGATATGTGTACTCATTTTTCTTCATTAGGCCTTTTTCCCATAAAGTTTTTCCTTATAAGGTTTTAGCGAGGCACATCATCTATTAATAGACATCCAAGTGGGAGCATTATAAATATTAATTGTTTGATGGATGTCCATCAAGTAAATTGGGGAGCAAGGAAACTTGGCCGCCAAGCCATTTCCCTGATTACTTGGCCACCAAACTTTTTCCTCCTATAAATAGGAGGTTCATTTGTAGAATATGATATATATAATGAATCTCTTTTAAGTTAAAGGTTAAATAATATATCAGTGTTTTTCTATATACTTGTCTTTGGTGTATTTACTTTATCGCCTTTATTTTATAACAGACTATGATTTTTTGTTGTTGTGGCCTTTGTTGGTTTTACGCTATATAAGAAAGCACCCCCCACCCCCACTCCACAACCCCAAACCTCCCTAACAAAAAAATAAAAAATAAAAAATAAAAAAAACTTTAGTCAAAATTATTTACAAACTTCTGCATAATCTGTGTTGGTTTTACGCTATATAATCTACATATGATAGAGTGTCCTGGTCTTTTCTAATTAAAGTTCTACTCAAAATGGGTTTTTTCTGGAGGCTTTGTTGACATGATATGGAGGTTATTGGCCAATAATTGGTATTCAGTTTTGTTCAATGTCAAGGCAAAAGGTTTCTTCCATTCAACAAGAGGTTCAACAAGGTGATCCATCACACAATATTTTGTTTATTATATATCTTTGAGGTTCTTTCAAGAGCACTCAATGTTGTCTTTGAAAATAGTAAGTATGTGGGATATGGTTTGCCAAAGTGGAGTGCTAATATAAATCACTTAGCTTATGCAGATGATACCATAATATTTACATCTCATTGAGAAATTTTCTCTGATGGAAATCATGAACATCCTGAAAGAATATGAGGCAACTTCTGGGCAATTGATTAATAAAGAAAAGAGTGCTTTTTATATGTTTCACAAAGCTGTTGAAAGTCTGGTTCAGGAAGTGCAGCATGTTACTAGTTTTTCTAGAGGACAATTCCCTTTAAATTATTTAGGATGTCCCATTTTTCATGCTGGGAGGAAGAAAGTTTACTATAATGAGCATATAAAGAAAGTGAAGAACAAGTTGCAGAGCTGGAAAGGAAGACTATTATCTTATGGTGGTAAAGCAACTTTAATAAATAGTGTTCTTCAAAGCATTCCTGTGTATGTTTTATCTGCTATAGTGCCAACAAAGTACACAATCAATGAGATGCATAGAATTTTTGCAAGGTTTTTTTTGGAACAATAAGGAGGAAGGAAGAAATAGACATTGGGTATCTTGGAAGAACATTTGTCTGCCTAAAGAGGAAGGGGAACTAGGCTTTAGATCTCTTTATGATGTCTCTAAAGCACTCTTTGCCAAGCTGTGGTGGAGATTTAGAACAACAAGTACTCTGTGGTCAACTTTTATATAGAATAAGTACTGCAAAAACCATAAACCAACAAGAGTGCGGTGGAAAGATGGATCTCGTGCGGAAAAAAATACTTGAAGCTACGAACCAGGTTGATCAATTCATATGGTGGGAACCTAGAAATATAGCATGTGAAGTTTGGGAGGACAATTGGACTAAGCTTGGTCCAATATGTCACAACTGTCCACCAGAGTTTGATATTAACTACAACATTGAAGAAGTGGCTCAGCTCATGAATGGAGAAGGTTGGGATTTCAATGAGATGAATGAACATTTACCAGCTCATGTAGTGGAGAATGTTAAGAATGAATTGATTATTATGGGAAATACTACTGAGAAGAATAGACCTTGGTGGACATTAACACCTTCAGGTTCTTTTGCAATCAAGAGTGCTTGGAATCTATTAAGACATAAGGACAGTGTTTCAATATTCTTCCCTAAGCTATTTGTAAAGGGAATGCCTTTTAAAGTATCCTTTTTCTTGTGGAGATTGTGGAAGTTCAAGCTTCCAGTGGATGATGTGCTTAAAAGGATGAAAATCTCTATAGTTTCTAGGTGTAGATGTTGTCAATATCCACAACATGAAGAAAGCTGTAGCATCTTGTTTTTGTACGGGTGAATTTGCTATGGCAATATTATAAAGGAGCAGCAGGTATCATTGATCCTTTGATTCAAATTCATCAGGCAGTTGTCACATGGTGGAATGCTTCTTGTACTGCTTCTTTAAAGCTAATTTACCAGGTAGTACCATCCTTTCTTTGTTGGCAGCTTTGGAAGAGGAGGAATGCAATAATGAATGGGGGTAATATGAGCAGAAGCAAATTGATATATGATATAAATACGAACATAATCTTGTTTGTACCGTATCCTTCGAGAGATGTGCCGGAAGTGGACTCAAATAGTGCAGTTTCTAGAGGGTTACAAAGCTAAAGTAGGCTGCAGACCTGTGCAATGGAAGAGTCCAAATGCAGGCTAGTATAAGTGCAATACAGATGGGGCCTCAAGGGGTAATCATGGTCAAAGTTCAGCTGCCTATTGTGTAAGGAATGATAGAAGATATTTGGTATATGCTGCAGCAAAGAGACTAGCCAACACCACCAATATATGTGCTGAAGCCACAACAATTTCTGATGGGATAGAATTTTGTATTACAAGGCAGCTGACTCCAGTTATTATAGAAACTGACTCTTTGACCAAGTTGAATATCATTGAAAGGAATTGGGAGATACCCGAAGATTGGTTTGGAAGTGAAGAAGATCAAACAACGAGTTCCATGGGATAAGTGCGCTTGCTCCTGTCCTTAGGAAGGCAATGCATTTTTGATTTTAACTAACAAGTGTGTTTAATGTTGTGTACTATAGAGATCCATAACGCCATCAAAAGCGGTTCGAAGCGAGGAAAATACTAAACATGGACAATTCAATGATGCCTTGCTTCAGGTTCAGGACATACAAGACAAGAGAACCAGATTGAAACATTTGCTTGAAGAAGATCCATGTCAAGTACTGATACTTGACAGACAATGCAGTACATGTAAACATCAGGGTACTCAGTCAACAATAACATACACAAGATTAATTCTAGACTGTTGACACATTGTGTAAATGGTCAAGGAAATACATCCCGATTGTAGAAACACAGTGTACAGCATGATCAAGTTGGAGAAAGTAACTGATATTATGATTAATAGTTGATTATCTAAAGTTGTGCTAGTTAGTGTGTGGTATCAACAGTAATGCTCATCCTGCTAACATGACTGCTTTAGGTAATTAAACTAGGTAATCCATGTTATTCACAACACACAAGATTGACTTGGTGACTCAAAGTGTAGGATCAGGAACTAGGCCAGTAGCAATAACACGAAGAATGCAGATTCTCTTGTTTCATACACATAGGGAATGGATACCATAGCACCTGGTGAGAGCTTGAGGTGACTGATAATGGCATCATCCCAATGCAAGAGATTTCAGAAGCACTAGTAGTTGTTGCAGTTGGAGAGTTCTAGCTCAAGGATCATCCCTTTTCTTTTTAGTTTTCTTATCCTTTTGTTTGTTTTTGCTTTTGATTAGTTTCCTTTATTTTCTTCATTCCTTTCTTTTAGCTTAAACTCCTTTTGTAAATATTTCTTTGTTCTGAAATAAATCACCACTAGCAGCCTGCTAGATGGTCCTTTAATTTGAAAAAAAAAATCTGTGTTTCTACATTATATACTAGTTATATGTACATTATATATACCGATAATTACTACAAAAGATTATGACTACGCGGTGAAATTTTTTTAGCCAGGCAATTGCTATATGACCAATCTGAACAACCCATTACTTCTCACTTTTATTGAATCTTTGTAAAAGAAGATAGTATTAGAATAGAGATTTTTCCTAACGCGAATCAGTGAGAAATTTATTCTTTAAACATGATTTTTTCCACCTCATTTCTACCGAATCAGCTCACTGGGAATACGGATGGTGGGAAACGGGTTCCAACTGAAATGTTGGGAAACTTTCTAATTTTTCAGTATGAAAACACTATTGTTTTTTCTTTTCTCACTGACTTTTATGGAAATAGCTACTGAACATTTTTCTGTGGAAAATTTCAACGAGAAAATAGTGAGTTTCTAGTGGTGAGAGCGCATTGCTACGAGAATAAGCATGAATCTTGGTTTAATTATTTTACTATCTATAAAAAAAATTAGAGCCGACATGCAGGTTTCATTCATGTATCTGACTTGTATAAGGCGTGTCATCCAGCATTGTTTTACAAAAATAATAAATTATATATCCGTGAAAAAATATTTTTCTAAAAAACAAGAAGTAGTCGATACCAGTTGAAAGTAATAAAAAAATAATATTAAATTAAGATTACAAGCAAAGCCTTAAAATGGATCAACATAGTCCAAGATACAAGTTGATTAAGCAGTCGAATCGTGACAATAGACTAATAGCTTGCATAAAATTCTAAATACGCTATGTGAACATTGATTTTGGAATCCATCGATCATCGAATCTGGAGGATCTAGTATTTTTATACTAAGCTTGTGATTTCAACTGTAAGTTGAGAGTACTGATTATTCTGTTATTGATCTAACAGATTCAGAATTTAAGTTAATACAAACGTGATTCTGTTAATTCCGCTATGATAGCTTCAGGATAAACTAGATATATTGCCGTAAACAGGGGTACACCTGACCATAGTATGAAACTATGAATGGGGTAGATTCATTTGGGTACACTCTTTATCCAAAGAAACTAAATAGAATAAAAGGGTGTTTGGGGGTAAGTTTATAAACTGGTTAAATTACAAGTAAATTTTGGCATATTTATGCTTTTAGTAAATGTTGAAGGTACTTATAAGTTGTTTACACCTAATTTTCACCTCATAAGATGCATATTTCTAATTTTTAAACTTCCCGAGTCAAAGACGGAATAAGGATGCACCCTTAAAAAATTAAAATTTTAAAAGTCCCGAGAAAATTGCAAAACTGACGTTTAATTATTATTTCATGAAATTTACGATTACGAGAAATTACAAGTTATTTACTTTCACAAACATGTTTTGAAATAAAGATAAATATCCCGCTCCATCTAAACAGGGAAAATTATTAATTAAAACGACGTGTGAATTAGGCTCATTTTTAACCTCATTTTTTCACATTTAAAAAATTGCTCGGAAATATGTCAATATTAGGCTAGTTTTAAAGCTCGTGTCTTAACTTTACGAGTTTTAATTTTTTATTTATCCTAAATAATTATTACGTTTAGCAATATATGCCTTTATATTATTGGTCAATATTTTAATTAAAGGGGGGTTAATTTAAGTGTTTTTAAAAGCTCATTCCCCCCCCCCCTCCCCCGACCCTTCCACCTCTTTGAGAGGCGATTCTCGGTTCAACGTTCTAGTGGTTCGCCTCATTCAGACCATTTACGGCCAAATTTGAGAGGGCTTTTGTGCCCTATCGTGATTTCTCACGATTTCCAGGTTTAATTTCATATAATTTTCAATTTATGATCTCGAATTTGAATTATTTTAGAATGTTACTCTAAGTTTCTTCAAGTAAATGGTTGCCATAGCGGGGCCTTGAGCCTTTGCCATCTTGTGCACCATAAACAAATGAAGGAACTAGGGAAAATTTCCTAGAAGGATTCATGGTTGGGTACGATTTTGGGAGATTTCATCTTGTTTTGTACTATTGTGCCGTTAGAATGTGGTAATTTTGTTTTATTGATGACGAGTCGTACTATCCTAGTATTTTCAGATTTTTTTTTTGAATTTTTCGAGTACAATTAGTTGGATTCTTAGTTGTATTATGTGAAATTTTGATTGGATAAGGTACAATTGGTACGAATTTGCTGAAAATTGGTTTTGTCATTAACTAATTTGAAATTGTTTGAATTAGGGTTTAGGAATTGGGGGGAAGTTCGGTTATTGACCTAAATTCTTTCCATTTCTATCCCTAGCATCATTTTTTTTTTTTTGCTATAAATAGAAGAGTTTGTTGTCATTTGAAGGAGGCTTTTTTCTAGAAAATTTTGGGAGAATTTTGAAAACCCTCCATTACTAAAATACTATCAATATATCAAATATACTATCATTATACTATAAAAGTACTACAATATACTAGCAAAAAATCAAAAACAAAGGGTTGTCTTTAAAGGATAAGTGTTGGTGTTGAAGTGTGTTGATCCAACCCCTCCTCTTTGATCTTTTGGTTGCCCTACAAAAAGGTAATACTCATATTCTAACTTATTTTACTCTATTCACAGCTTATATTGTTGGTTATGTTACTTGAATCATATTATGCCATTTTGCTTTTGAAAGCTTTTGGTGTGTAAATGTGATAATAGAATTGTTTAGATGTTTTTAGTATTGTTTAATAAGTGTTTGAAGTTTTAAAATGGTTATTTGATTGAAAGGGAACTCATTCTGTGTCTATTGCTACTGTTTCATTGGACTTTTCTTTGTTTTTGGGATGTTCAAGTTGGTTCTGAGTCTTGAGGTATTTAATAGTTGTATCCTGATGTTATTTGAAGGATGTGATGCCTTAAGATGGCTTTAAAAATGAATGTAGGGGTCTGCTAGTGTTCTGAGTTTATTGTTCCATTGGTTTCATCTGAGTCTAGGATGTTTGATATGACTATATAAGCTATAATGTGATCTTTGTGTGTTTCCTAGTCTTTGTTTAAGAGATCTCAAGTTTGGAAAATGTTTTAAAAAATGAAGTAGGGTAAAATCAATCTTGATTTGAAAACCTTTGTTTTATTGAATGGTTGTGTCATTTGGAGCTTGAAAGCTTGATTTTCCTGGTCTTAATTGTTAGTGGTTATGTTGTGGATCTTGTTTTAAGGATTTGAAGGTCTAGGAGGCTGTCATGTTGTTTTAAAACTAAGTTAAGATTAAAAATAGTTTTGTTTTCCCTTATTTATGATTGTTTTCATGAGATTTCAACTTAAAATAAGGTTTAGGACTTGAAAGAGGCTTTGGAGGAAAAACTGAGATAAATGGCTCTCAAAATATTTGTTTGTGTCCTACTTGTTTGACCTCTTGCAAGCCTGTTATGACTGTCTTTAAAATTCAAAAAATGGATTTGAGAACTTGCCTTTGTGCTTTCTATGCGCTTGTTACTTGCAAACTAGTTTAAAAGGGTTTTGAATACCCCTTGAGTGAAAAATCTGTTTTCAAAAATGATCCTGAAAATTTACTCTTCTTGTTTACACCTAGCATGATGTGTCTTGAAGTTTCTATGCTATTTTGGAAAGAAAAGAGCTTGTCAAATTTAAAACCTTTCAGAATGATTCATGTTTTCTCTGTTTTGTTTAGCTAGTTGTGTTAAAATGTGAGGATTTGGATTTTGTGTTTCTTAAATCTACTTATTGATTTATGTGTTATTCTATCCTATTTGAACTTTGTGTGACTGTCTAAAAGAGATAAAATGATTCTCTTAACTCGGCTAAATATATTTTGAGACTGTAACTTGGTTACTTGTTTAGTGAAAAGGCTTGAAAGAGGTTGTGGCTTGCTTGTTAACTCTTAGTTGGTTTACTTTTTATGTGCACTTGGTATTTGACTTGCAAATTGTTCAAAGAGGAGGACTAGTATTTGGAACAAGTTGTTTTTCTTGACCTGAAACTGGGATAATAGGGTCTGGGGGTGGCTAGCATGTTGGTAGTTTTGACTTGCTTGTGACTTATAGACCACTGTCCTGTCTCATATTGGCTACTTGTTTGCAATGTTCATGTTGGTTTGTCACTTGTGACTTGTATTTTACACTTGGATTGCTTACAGATTACTTGGTTCTCTTTGCCTAATATGATCACCTAATAGACTAAGTGTAGGGAGGCTAAACTAGGACTAAAGCTGCTTTAAAGGACTGAGTGTGATACTTGCTTTTGTGACACACCTCCCTGTTGTCATTTGCTTGTGAAATCTGAGATTGCCTCATATGTATTCTTGTCCCTTATTTGCTTGTTTTTGAAACTGAACCATGTCTGATACTGTTAAAGACCTAGGATAGTTTCATGCCCCTTTAACATCATTCGAGACTTAATACCACCTCAGAATCTGTCTTTCTTTATGTTAGTCATAGAATGTTGTCCATACTTGTCTTGACCTATGCTTGTACCTCTTTGCCAACTGTTGAACCATGTTGTACCTAGTATTTTATTTCCAGCCTAGGATAGCATTCATGCACCTATTATGATCCACCAAGATTCCTACTTCTACCTGTGATCCTTTGTGTAATCCTGAGAATAGAATTGATGTTATATCATCATTTGAGACAATTGCTAATATCCTAGAGGGCCTGCTAATATACTTTGTGATTTGCTAAAATCAGTTCTAAGACTTATATTGAATCTTTGGCCAAAATTTTTTAATCCTGAGGACATAACTTGTACTACTTGAACTTTTTATCCTGCTTTAGACTAAAACCAGGCCAGAAATAACTCTTGGCCTATAACCTTGCTCCTGTGATATTCTGTTGGTTGATTAGAGACCTTAAAAATGAGTTTGAACCTAATCTAACTTGTTTAAAAACTTAAAAGTGACTCTCTGAACTAGCTCAGTCCTTTTACTTGACTACTGAACTCTTTTGAAACATGCTTGTGTCTTGATGGCTGTTGTGAATATTTGTTATGTTTTGTTTTGCACTTTGTACTTGGCATTGACTTCCCTGTCTCCATCCTTCCTCCATATTGTTGCTGTTTTTCCTCTTTGTTCTATGAATCCTACTTGGTTCTTGTTTGTAGTATTGTTGCTTCTATGTTTTTGATACCCTGAGCCCTACCTTGTCTTGTTTTGACCTGGAGTTTGAAATCTCCTACACCTTGCCTTGCGTGCTTATGTGAATTTGAGACCTTCCTGCTTTTTCTCCATTCTAGGGAATAATTTAAGGCCTTGGGTAATTTATTGCAATTCAAACAGTTGAGACTGATTGGGTATAGATATATACACTAGGTATATGGAGGGTACGCAATCTTGTTTTGCTTTCCATAGGTGTATATTGGTGGTATATTACGTATATCACAGCTTGGCACTAAGAAAATTTGAGAAGAAATTTAAGTAAACTAGTGGTATATCATGTATATCACAGCTTTGACACTTAGGAAAAATTTGAGAAAAATGGAGTAGTATACCAGTGGTATATCATGTATACTACTTCTTGACACCTAGAAATTTTTTTAAGAAGAGAATGGCTTGGACTTGGGCCTGTCGTCTACGTTCCATACTTGACTTATTATTACTACTATTTTGGGCCTATTTTTTACCTGGACCATGTGATTATCTGCTGCTGCTAGTTATAATCTATGGGCTTGGCCCAATAATGCTGTAATTCATTTTTTGGCTATGTAATAATTATTATAGGCTTTAATTTGTGTACTTAGTTTAATTTATGAATGTATTCTAATGACTTGTATACCCGTTTGTATCCTTGTCCATCGAAACCCGTTGGGGGCCCACTAGTGTATCTAGATCGAGTCTATCAACTTGGAGCAAAAAATGGAGCATACGTTTTGGACCCGAGGTTACCCTGTTGCATAACATCTCTATTTGGGCTTGGTCGGCCCAATTTCCCATCTCTTTATTACTTATGCCTTTAAATTTTTATTTGAGTATTTATTTATAAATTGGAACCCTTAAAGATTATCCCACATTTAAAGTCGCCTAAACTTGATTTTAACACTGTACAAAACCGATTTTGGAAACTTTAATATAACTTGTGATTTTAAACGGACTGATTTAGTATAATTTGGACAAAAAATGATCAATTTCATAAATATAATTATGGGACTGATTTGAACATTTTTGAAACCTGTGGACTGATATGAACTTGTGGACTATATGGACTGATTTAAAGACTTTATTGATTGTTTTTACCATCTTAATAACTTGGACTATTTTTGACTAAAATTGGCTAAAAATCTAAAAAATATAAAATATGGATAATAATAGTATGCCAAAAATAATTTTATAAAACTTAAGTTAAAAACTTTTTTCTAAACTCGGGTGGGCTTATGTAGTGTTCTACTTAGGTTAACGCCTTAGGTTTTTAACCTAGGTATTCTAATCCGAAACCCAAAACGCCCAATTTTGGGCAAAACTCTACCACCTTCATTTTTTGAAAAGTGAGTATTTTTGCATAAATGACACATCTTGATTTGCGGAAATACAAACAAAAGCAGTTTTTATCAAAAACAGCTTATATCTACAAGGCGTACTATTAGAACCCGTAGGTCAATTGTATGTAATAGATCCTTAATATCGGGGTGCCTAACACCTTCCCCGAGGGATCATCAGAACCCTTACCCAAACTTTGGTATAGATTGGTTTCTTTTAAAACTTAGCCGTTCTAAATGACCCTTTCGAACTGATTTTTCTAACTTACCTATAAGTTAGGTGGCGACTTTAAAAACAATATCCATTTAGAGCACCATCCACGTAGAAGTATATTTTTTCCTTTTTCCCGATACGATTGACAACCGTACTTTCCCGAGACACTTTCTTTTTCAAATGAGGCAAGTGCAAACGCGAATCGGAAAAAATATGACCCACTACATAAGTCAAAATCAATTAAAAATTATAAGTTAGTCACCTCCAACTTATAACTTTTCAGCTTATAAACTCTTTTGCTTTAACCAAACCTTTTACTATTTTATTCCTAAGATATTTTATAATCCTCAAAATATCCTCTCCCAAATAAAACTCTCAACTCTCTCTTTCCATTTCATTTGTGTAATTTATATTTTCAGTAAATAGTTTTCAAGATATGTCAGTTACTTTAACACAAAAAATATTTATCAACACTTTTTCACTAAACATATCAATTGTTTGGTATCAGTTTCACTGTTGTAAGTCACTGCTCAGTTATAAAGTTATTTTTAGCACCCAAAAGAGCTTTTTCAACATTTACAAACCCATAAAATGAAACTGAAGGAGCGGTAAACAAGATTTAGCTATCCCTTTTTTAAATGTCCAAACTCTCAGAAGTGTTAGGTAGCTATCTCCTAAAATAGCAAATTCGGCAGGTTGAAGCATAGTGACGAAAACACAGCCAGCAACCTAATTTCTGCCTCTTCAATATTCTCAAAAATATCGTTATCTATTGTTCAATTTGCGTCAACGGCATCTTCCAAGGAGGTTGCTACATCCCTTTTGGCACCTTTTTAGACAATGAGCATAATTCTAATTCCTGTCCTAATTTTTAGGCGAATATATGTTTTTGTCTAATATCGTTGGCGGACAAAAGAAGCCAAGTGTTAAAGAAACGTGTATACATATTAAACTGAAATATATAGGCCGAATACATTGATAGCCCATTAAATATGTCAGTAAAGTTTCATTTCGACATTTGAATTATGGTTTGTTTTGATTGAACACACGACAAAGTGTTCCTATTAGACACTAAAATTTTGGAAAAATTTCTGCGTGTATTTTCAGGCGCTCTTTACGCAGATAAGTCAACCACTTAAACTATGTCACCTTCATTAATTATACGCATTAGCCTCAATAAGCCGTAAAACCTCACGTCTGTTTCAACTGATGTTGAAGATATTTTATGTGAGTACGTAATAGGCGCAAAAGTATTTTCAAAATTATATTTGAAATGGAAGTATCTAATAGGAATATTGTATCATATCTTCAAGTATGCTCAATTGAAACAGGTCATAGTTCAAATTTCTAAGTGAAATTGTACCAAATATACATACGGGGTCTAAATCAATGTGGCCTGTGCAGTTCCTACCAGGCAGCTACACCAAAATTTGGCCAGCCCTCTTTAGAAACTTCAGCAAACTGGCACTGCAAATTCTCGACAAATTGTATTCTCCCTAGAGATGCCCGGATAAATGATCCTCTGAATTAAACACTTAACTCTTCTGCTTTGGTACGAAGTGTTATAAGACAATCACCACCTAAACCAATAAGCATCTCCAAACTAATTTGTATAGAGATAATGGTCAAGAACACACCTCAAGTATTACTTTTTTTTTTTTTCGTTTCCTACCTGAACTATCAGGTGTGAAAATATATTTATATTTATTAAGTAGAAATAGCGCCTACTCAACAGTTTTTGGCCCATTTTTTTAAAAATAACCGATGTTATGGAGTTTCGAATTTCATATGTGAAACTCCATGACAATATTCTGGATTTTCACTCGTGTAAACGAAACTGAAACTTCATGACAGTAACTATTTTTCAATTATAAAGGCTGAAAGGTGGTTCTTGTGAGTTTTACACGTATATTTACCATCAGAGTTTAAGTATCAGTTATGATGGTGAAAGAAGTTACTTCAACATTGGCATCACTTATAAGATAATTAAGTACAAGTAAATTCTATTAGAGGTCAATTCAGAATATAAACTTAATGAGTTCAACCTTTAAATTCTTAGCACTCAACTCATTATGCTCTGAAATAATGGGTTCAAATTGAATATTTGCTGAAACTTTAGTGTTTTTCCAATATCGAAATTACTGAGTTCAATAGAACCCATTTTCCAGAAATTGCATCTATATCTGAATTCTCTATGACAAACATTAATTAGTGAGACGGTAAAGTGATAAAAAACCTACTCGCTTATAAGTTCAACTATATTGAAGATGTAAATTATCATTATAATGTCAGTGCGTATAACTTAAATCTTTACCGTTTTAATATTACCTGCTAACCTCCCAATTTCGAGATCTTCATCGTGTGTGTATATAGCATGATATACAAGCAAAATTCTAGCAGGACATGACAGCATAAACAATTAACCAAAGGCTTAAACGAAACCTCACAGTGAGTAACTATAAGTATGTTAAATCAGCCAAACTTTGAAAATAAGTCACACCTAGATAGCACAAAATAGTTATATAGTTAAGTCGATGTTAAGACTTAATCTACATTATAAAAAATTAAGCAAAATTAAACTAAATATATAAGGATATAAGAACCTCACGATGGCTCATTGAAGATCTGAAGGATGAGCTATTATATAATTCGCATGAATAATTAGGGTAAAAAGGTTACACCCTCTACTGGCACCCTCTTGATTGCGGAGACGGATTCAGAATTTTTTAATTTATTTATTATTTTGTACCTATAATTTTTCTTTTGCTTAATGAGTTACGTTTTTGATAGATAATTTATAAATATTAAGTAACTTTCATAGCACGTGAAATACAAAGTTTGAATTAAAATTACTGTGTCTGTCGAACTGATAACTTCAAAACCAAATCCTGCACTACATATTGTAATTAGTAAAAGATCGGCAACAACCAAAGGAGGTTCTAGGAGAACTTCTCGGTGTTCAACTTGAATTCATTGCTTGGACAAACAATATGTATACTATACAAAAATATAAAATATATGATATATATTAGCCGGCACTAATCACATTAATTCTAAGATATCATTGGGATTTACGGACACATTGGTGGAAACTTATAGACTATAGTAGCATCTTTATTTGTAAAATAGAAATGTCCAAAGTATTAAATAGAACAAAACACAATTAATAACGTTCAAGCGTAAATCAGCAAATAAGAATCATAAGGTTCAATAAAGCAACTAGGTTTATATATTATGCACCTACTTGCTCCAATAAAAGAGTTGTAAACAATTAAAAAAAGTCCTTCACTCCTCTTGGCTCTTGTTCAAGAATTATTAGTCAACATAGAGCCTGAGTATGATCAATCTCTAAATAAGGAAGGGCAAAATGATAAAAAAAAGAAAAGAATAAACAGAAACAAAAAATTGCCTGGCTCCATTCTGTTTGCCTGTTTCCAAGCTTAATGTTAAGAGACGTTATCCTTCATCTTGAGATTTAAAGAAAAAGAAAAAGAAAAAAAAACTCCACTTCTTCACCAAAAGAGAATGTGTCTACTTCCGTAGAAAAAGAAGAAATTTTTCTTGATCCATCTTCACATATTTTCTTCTTTAGTACCTACCCTTTATAATAACCCTTCTTTCTCCTGTGTATCCTTGTTTGTAAAGTGGATCCCATGGAGTATTTTTAAAGGTACTAGTCATAAAAAACATATATAGGTAACTAAATCTCTCAAGCTTTGGAGAAGCTGGATAAAGAAATGGCTTAAATAGAAGTTAAAGGTGTGAGGGATTTAAAGGTGGGAAGAAGGAAAAAAAAATAAAAAATGGGACGTTTTGTGCATAGAAGTTGTTTCTTTACGTTTATTGTTTCGGCTACGAGTCGGCCAGAGTTTGGAGAGTTAAAAAAAACAATTGTATATTTTATACTAAAAGATGCACTCGCAAATTTTGAAAGATGAAAATGACACAAAATCTAATGAGAGGTGGGTCGAAAACCTTTTTTTATTTTTTTCTCATTTGGTATCCGGTATTCTGCTAGGGATCTCGATTAATTCGGATACGCACCACATAAATCCATTAAAGACAGAACCGTTGTTTTTAATTCATTCCTAAGGCTCTAACCCGAGATCTCTAATTAAGATTGAATCTATTCTATCCATTTGGTCACATGTGCTCTCGACATAATTGATACTGCATAAAACGTAGTTATGTAGAAACCTATGTATTAGTTTATGTTGAATAAGATATACAATGATAACGAGTAATGTATGAATTAAAATATCTAAAATGACAGACCTTATCTATATAGTTAATGGACTTTTAATTTTATCGAAAAGTAAACACTTATTATATTATTTGTGTGTACTAATTTTTAATATAACAAATCAAACAGACAACACGATATAATTCTCGCGTTGTAATTCAAGCATTACAATCCATGTTTAGTAAAACTAATGCTTTAATTTGTTCATTCCTACTAAACTTATTTCTGAACCAGATAATGACTTCTAAGAGTCGCAATGTAAAATATAAAAATATCATATGAATAAATACGTTTATTTAAAAAAAAAAATTATTTAAAAGATGCATGTTAATGTATTCAATAAATTTAGTACAAATATCGATTATGAATAAATTTTCTTATAGAGAAATACAGTCGCAAATAATGGTTAGCCCGTTAGGTTACGAAAGTGGTGAAGAGAAGTGCAAGTGTGAGGGTGGGGGGTGTTGGCTGGTGAAAGGCCATTTTCAACATGACCTTTATAATGTCCATTTTCAAGTGAAAGACATAATGACTAGAGGTTGCTTTGGATCGTGGCCTCATTCAACACATCAATCATCATAATATCCCAACTATTACAACATTGTGGACTAATATTATCTTTTGCAGAGGCTTATACAGTGTATTATGGATTTATCGAATATATTAGATTCACTTCAAAGTTTATATATATGTTATAACATTTATTAGATAAGTATGAATAATATGATTCGAACCCAAGTAAATTTAAACAAATAAATTATGATAAAATTTCAAACTTGAACACGTCAAATTTAAATCCTAATTCCGATTCTCATCTTTTATTGAAAAAAAAAATGTTGTGGACACATAACGCGTGAGCTCTCCATGCAAATCCTCTCTTATTCTCGACCAAGCAAAGGGGAATATTGAGATAATGATTTGAATATGGACTTTCCCTACTACCACCTCTTCCTTTTCTTCCTTTCTTGTCCTCTTTATGTCTGTCTATTTTCTCTCTCCCTGTTGGATTTTCATTGTACTATTACCTTGGGAATCTAATCTTTCAAAGCTGGGAATCTAATCTTTCAACGCTAACCATGATTAAGAAAATCCCCTTTCCATATTCGGAAGATGGATTTCTTTCATGTGGCCAAAAATACCTAGAAGCGAACTCACTCGAGTAAGTAGCTTAGGATGAGCGTGATCTTGTTATATGTGCACATTAATTCTCCTTTTTAAAATATATATATATATATATATATATATATATATATATATATATATATATATATATATATATCGAGTCGAAAGTAATAAATTCAGTTAAATCTAAAAATCGATCTTAAATCTATCTCTACAAACAATACTTTCTTGGTCTAGATGTTAATACGGGTCTTGTAAGTTCTTTTTCAAAAAGGCACTTCATAAAGATAAGAAAACTTTAAAGTTCTTAAGAGGCATAGATGTTGATCATGACTTGTATGACATCTTCTTCTTAGATTCCAAACTTACAATTTCCTCATTATATTTGTATGATTAACACGATCATTAATTAATTCTATTTTGTTACTTATCCCCTGATGATTATGGAAGATATCCATAAATTTAGTAAAATGTGATGTATAGCTGACTAATACGGATTCAAATTTCAGTTTGATGGGTTCAATCTTTATGTTTCTATTACTATATTCATTGTACTTTTGAGATTATGATCGCGGAATTTGATATTTATTGAAATTTTATCAATATTTTACACAACACAGATAAGTTCTGTGCAAAAATATCGAGCTCATCTGAACTTATGGAACTCATATTAGATCCTCTTCTGTCGACGTACCACTAGTATCATAATGTGACTAATTAAATTCATAGGCATGTTTAGGTATTAAAGTTTATAGTTAGATTCCTAAAGCGACCTCAAGTTAATACTATAATAATGGAATAACTAGATTTACAGTTAATATTATAAATATTTACTAATAAATTTTTAATCCATAAACAAAATCTAAACAAAATTACTCAGTTTACGTGAACTCGTAACAGAGCTTCTAGATCTGCCCCTCTAAACTTTGGTTTTCCTTTAATCATCGTGATCGTGTTTCCATTGAAGTCTACTATGGAGAGGAAAGGAGGGGGCTCTGAAATATTTTGGGGGTGTACTCGAGAAATTTTAAAAAGACGAGACAGCCACCTTATTTGACAATGAAAGCATGGTACTATATTGGGTGTTGGGGGTGGGGGAGGGTGTATATGCCTTAGACTTCAATTATTGCCAAACATCCAAAGAGAACACCATCAAATGCTTCTTTGAAATAAACCTCCCACGATGGACAATGCCTTTTTTCTAGAAACGCACCACTATCTTCATCTTGCACAATCAAATAAAAGGGAACTAAGCCTACATAAAAGAAGGAAAAGACTAAAGTAAACTCATTAGTATTCTACAAATTCGTTCTATTTTCTTATGTAAAATACTTGGGAATAGGCTTTCGGACATATATTTATTTGTAAATAATAAAATATTATTTGCAAAATTAATGTTTATATTTTACTCGCTCAACATATGAGCAAACTAGAAATCTACAGCCTTATAGCACCCCAAAAAAATTTCAAATACTTAAAGGCCATTAAGAAGTTCGACGAGTGCTAATTGTATAAATTTGCGTGGGCTAATAATATGAAGGATATTACTAGGACGTGATACTAAGTGTTGACACCCAATTTTGGCCCTCTGTATTTAAAAATTAACTTCTTTAGGCTTCCTAGTCATTAAATAGCACAAAATACTGTTTTTATACATTTTTTAACTTTAATATAATTTATTGATGATTATTCTTATTTTTAAATAATAGGAATTTTTATCAATTTATTTTCATTTTAAATAATTATTTTGTTATAGTCGTTTGTATACAAACAACATGCTAATACAGTTTTACTTCAATTAATTAGCAGGTCTCCTTAATTCGAATCACATTTTTTACTTTATTCACGAAATTACCTTAAATATATTTTTATACTTTATTATTTTAGTTACAGTCTATTATTACATGGAAGTCGGAGGAACTAATTTTAAACACAGATAAGATTTTAAACACAGATAAGTAGGTTTCTAAGCACCTGTTTAAGACCTCAGTCTGACCATCAGACTGAGGATGATATGCTGTAGAAGTGTTCAATTGCACACCTTGCAAGTTGAACAAGTCTTGCCAAAAAGAATCGAGGAAAACAAAGATCCCTATCACTAATGATAGAATCGGAGTAAACCATGGAGCTTGACGATATTATCCAAGAAAACTTTGTATAAAGACCGAGCAAAAGATAGGGATGTTTCGTAGGGATGAAATGCCCATACTTGCTTAATCTATCAACAACCACTAATATCACCTCATGACCCTGTGATTTTGTAGACCATCAATGAAATCCATACTTATCTGTGACTACACCACCTCAGGGATGGGAAGAGGCTGGAGTAAGCCTGGGTAAGCAGCTAGATCAGACTTACTTCTTTGACACACAACACGTTCCGAATAAACTGTTTCACATCCAACCTGATGCCTTTCCAATAGAATAATGTTAACAACCTTTTCAAGGTTGCTTCCACCCCTGAGTGACCACCTTGAGGACTATAATGCCATAGTTTGATGATTTCAGACCTCAATTGAGGTACCTTGCCAACTACCAGTTTCCCCTTCCTTCTCAACTGGTTATTCAACCAAGTAAATTGTGAATGCGCATCAGGAGTAGCCAGCAGGTGTTCAATTAAGTCTTTGAGCTCCATATCGGCCCAACCAGCGCTTATAGCTTGAAGTAGATCGTGTTTGTAGGAGAAATCAATAAGGTCATAAGCTCAGCACCAGCCACCCTTGATAAAGCATCAGCTACCTTGTTTTCCACCCCCTTTTTGTATTCAATAGTGTAGTCAAATGGTAACAACTTAGTCAACTATAGCAGCTGAGAGTTGGTATGCAATTTTTGTTCCATCAAGTACTTCAAAGCCTTTTGATCAGTCTTGATGACAAATTTCTGGCCTAACAGATACTGAGACCATTTTGTCACTACATGAACAATGGCCAGTAACTCTCTATCATATACTGATAAGGCAGCATGCTTAGGTGATAATGCTTTACTAATGAAAGCTATAGGGTGACCTTGTTGCATCAGTACAGCCCCAATACCATATCTACTAGCATCAGTCTCCACCACAAAAGTCTTGGTGATGTCAGGTAGTGCAAGTATAGGAGCCTTTGTTAAAGCAGATTTCAATGCTTCAAAAGCACCAGTTGCTTGTTGAGACCGTTTGAAACTGTCTTTTTTCAAAATATCAGTTAATGGCCTAGAAATCACTCCAAATCCTCGGATGAATCTTCTATAATAACCAGCTAATCCAAGGAACCCTCTCAATTGTTTCAGAGTTGTTGGCATAGGCTATTTCTGAACTGATTCTATCTTTTGAGGATCAGTAGAAACCCCTTCCTTGGTAATGCAGTGTCCCAAGTATTCAATCCTGTCAACCCCAAAGAAACACTTACTTTGCTTGGCATACAACTGGTGTTTTTTGCATCTCTTGAAAAACAGCCCTTAAGTGTATCAAATGTGCTTTAATATCTCTGTTGTAAATCAGTATGTCATCAAAGAAAACAAGCACAAATTTCCTTAAAAATTGCTAAAACACAGAATTCATCAAGCCTTGAAAAGTTGCAGGGGCATTTGATAGACCAAATGGCATAACAAGGTACTCATAATGACCAAAATGAGTCCTAAATGCGCTTTTGGTACATCTCGTAGCCATTCTCAGTTGGTGATAACCAGCTCTGAGGTCAATTTTTGAAAAAATTTCAGACCCTCCAAGTTCATCTAACAAATCTTCTACTATTGGAATAGGAAATTTGTTCTTCACAGTAGCTTTGTTTAAATCTCTATAGTCAACACATAATCTCCATGTACCATCTTTTTTCCCAACTAATACAACAGGTGCAGCAAAGGGACTACAACTTGGTTGAATGATCCCTTGTTTAAGCATTTGATTAACTAAGGACTCTATCACATCCTTTTTAACTGATGGATACCTGTATGGTCTTTTATTGATTGGTTCAGTACCAGCTTGCAACACTACCCTATGATCAAACACTCCTCTAGAAGGTGGGAGTGTAGTTGGTTCTGCAAATAATTCTTTAAACTCAAGTAGTAAACTGGCTAGGGCAGGATCAGTGACAGATGTGTTCTTAGTTTCTAGAGAATACCATTGTCTTTCTTCATTCAAATTGGATACCAACTGAAGTATATAGAGTTGTGTATGGTTACTCGATGAAATCTTGGCTAGTTTCCCGGACTCCAAGTGTTTAATATCTTGTTTACAAACCCCTTAGAACATGTTTTTGCCCTTATACATAAACTCCATTGTTAAATTTAAAGTTCATTTTGATATCACCTAATGTCAATAACCACCGAACCCCTAGGACTACCCTTTGATTGCCCAAGGGTAACACCAAGAATTCAAATTTAAAATTACCTCGCTCCTTGTAATAACCAAGAGATCCTACACATCTTGTCCATCGGTATGCTACTATTTCCCGTATTTGGTTGAGAAATGGTTTGAACAACGGTGACACCCCATTTGTTCCACGAGTTGATGGATCAATGAAGTTGTGTGAACTTCCTGTGTCCACCAATATGTGTAAAGGTTTCTTAGAGTGATAACCCGTAACTCTTAAGGTCCTGTACCCCAGTGATCGCATGCATGGAAATCTCTAATTTTTCTTGGATTTGCTCTATTGCTTGATCTGACTCCTCAGTTGGTGATTCTTGTTCACAACACTGATCTTCTTCTTCTTCTTCTTCTTCTTCTTCTTCTTCTTCTTCTTCTTCTTCTTCTTCTTCTAACTCAAGAAGATATAGTTTCTTCAAATTCCTGCACTTGTGGCCTGGAACATAATTCTCATTACAAAAGAAGCAAAGTCCTTGAGCCCTTTTTTCATTCATCTCTTCTGGTGTGAGGGTTCTTCGGTTGAATCCTCTTTGAGTTGGTTGTCCTCCTCTATTAGGTGTTGGCAAAATAGGTTTGTTGTCTTGCCCTCTCGATCATTAAACCTTCTTGAAGAATTTCCCACATTGCTTGAACTCATAGAGGAAAAGAACTTTTTACAACGAAGAAGATATGCCTCTTCCATTACGCATTTGTAAGCTTGTGTTAATGTGATAGGTTCAGCCCCTCTTAACAACAATGTTCAACTGGTTTCGATCCTCCAATGAAGCAACTGATAGCATTTTCTTGAGACAAGGTGACCCTAGTCAAGTTCCTTTCAAAAATAGCCTGATACTCCACCACACTTCCTACTTGCTTCACCTTCTTGATTTCCTCCATGGGATCATCAAAATCTGTACCAAATCTTTCCACCATAGCCATGATATAATCATTCCAAGTAGCAGGTTGAAGGTATTTTCTATATCTCATAAAGGACAAATGCCATTGTATGGCTTCACCCTCCAATTGTAAAACGCTACATTAACTTTCTCATGGCCGGAACATTTTCCATTTCAAAGAATTGTTCGATTTTGAACAACCAAGAACTTAAATCTTCCCCAAGAACCTTAAGAAATCCATTCTTGACTATCTAGAGAAGTTCGAATTGTGAGAAGTATGGCTAGCAGGGCTCCTTCCTCTTTGGATCCTTTCTTCAGTTCTGGCCCTTCTTTCTTCTGAGTGGTCCACCCTAATTGGATCTTCTTGTTCGTGTTCCATTGGAATTTTATCTCGCCTATGTTCATCTGTATTTGTGAGTTGATTCTTCAATTCGAGTACTGTTTGATTCAGTTTCTTTAAATTGGATACATCACCTGCCAAGGTTCCCAATTCTGCTAACATCTTTTGCATCATCTCTCTCAGTTCTCCCATTTCAGAAGGAGAATATCCACTAGTTTGTTCTCCATTTGCCTTAGTGCCTTTTGCCATTGATGCCGAGGATTCAATGGCTCTGATACCACTGATAACTGAATTGCAGGATTAAGAAACTAATCGAGAATTCAAGTAACTGTAGAGGAGTTTCAACAGAGGAAACTCGAGCTTAACAGTTAAGAAAATGGGGAATTTAGGTGATTTTAGGAAGAAGAAGAAGTAGGATAAGAGAAACGATATATTTTCATAGATGATTGTAGAATGAATTGAATACAATGCTATATAGATCACAAATTGATCCAATTTCAATAAGCGCTAACCGCCTAACTATTTTTCTTGATACCGTAACTAACAAGGCGCAATTACGGACTAACTAACTAGTCTGTTGACTAACTAACTAACTGAGTAGGAAATTCTCTAGAATCACAATATTGGCAACTGAATTACAAGACCACAAAATACATGTATCATGACTGGCCCGCGCCATAGCGTGAGATTGACCTGGAAAACTTGTCAGGGAAAGCAAGTTCAGCGCCATAGCGTGGGAGATTTGGGAGGGGTCTATAAATACCTTAAGATAAAAGAATTTTGTTTCCAAAACGAAACCCCAAGGCTAGGACACGACTTGGGGGCCACTATTTCACCTACAAATCCTTTCCAATCATCAAGGGGAGTTTAAATGATAGTTTGGTATGATTATAACTCTTTAATTCTAGCCCTAACAATATAATTCTTGAAAAATCCTTACATTTTCGGGAATGCTCAAGAGCATCCACCAATAGAGATTTTCAAGATTTGTTGTCTTCAAGAGGTAATCTCGCTCCTCAATCTTTGTCTATTATGTATAAATGAGTATATAGAATGTGATTTGAAACCACAAATTGATTGAGATATTGGATGAATTAGACAGGTAATCCCGCTAGGAATGCTCCGGTTGAATTGATACCATGTACGTTATTAGTTCATGAAGGAAAAAGCACATTGAATTTGTAAAGCTATGTTCTCATGTGCTTAATTAATGATGAGTTCAATTAAGATTTAATAATTCTTTGAACTTGTTTGAAGCATGTAAAGATTTGATTTTAAATCCTTTGATGGTAAATGATTTCGGACACCAATTATTATTTAAACATAATGTTGAAGCATGAAAAATAATTCAAATTTCTCTATAAAAAAGAAGTATGTGTCTATGATCCCATCCCTTCCCAAGATGCCCTGGAAGAGTATAATTATGCATCCCAATGTTCATCCTAGACACAGCTTCATAGTTTGGTTAGCCCTGTGAGGGAGGTTGGCTACAGTAGATAGGCTGCTCAAGATTGGTATACAAGTGCCCCCAGCATGTGTATTTTGTGATGGTGCTGATAAAGCACTCCAACACTTGCTTTTTGACTGCTGCATTATTAAAACACTATGGCAAAGGCTTCTTACTTGGATTGGGGTTCAAAGACCTATTGGCAACTGGCATGAAGAGACAAAATGGGTAGCAAACTAGGCAAAAAGGTAATCTGGGTTGGGAGCCATTATAAACTGCACCTTTGTCATATTTGTAGCTACTGTGTGGAGAGAAAGAAACCAGATCAGATTCCAGAACGGTCACTACATGGCTGACAAGATATGCACGGAAATTGTTGTCTTTATCCACATCTGGGGCAAGAATTTGAAGAAATGGCAAGACTGGCTATCCCAGCACAATACTGTCCCTTGAAGCTGCTGAGAGATGCTACTTTCACTGCTAATTTTGCTATTTTCTCTGTTTTTGTACTGCATATGTAGTAGCATAGTCTAGCAGTAGCAGGTTATTTGTATGTGATTAGTTGGTGTAGTAGTACTGTCTAGAAATGTAATGGTCATAGCTAGTCTCCTTAAGTAGGTTGAGTCATGGTCCTTTGTATCTACTGAGAAACAGGAGGTCAGGCCTGTTTGATTTTGTAATTTGCACTTTGGTTTAAATAAAATCATTTATTTACCCAAAAAAAAATAGTAATTCAAATTCCGAAAATGATAACCGTATAAAGGATTATGAGTAATCATACAATACTAACATGTCATAGTGAACACATCTAGAATGTAATCGTAAAAGAGTTACGAGTGACCATATAAAGAGTTACTGAATCGTCACAATTGGACACAAGAAAAGTTACAGTCCACTAGAATTCTTAAAAGCTAAAGAAAGAAAGAAAGAAGAACGAGCGTATGTAGCTAACTAAGAAAGATTCAATAATTGTTGCTTCTCTATGTTATTGTTTTGTATGATGAGTTTTTTTTTTTTAATTGAATGATATTACATTCATGTTTTATGTAAATTCTCGTTCTTTGTTGAGGAGATATAGAGATTCATTGAGTATCACTGTGGTGTACTGACGTTCTCTTTGTGGGGGACCTACCACTACAAAAAAAAAAAAAGTCGAGTTTAGTGACGAACTAAATCCATCGGTAAACAACATATATCCGTTGCTAAACTAATATAGCGACGGAATAATGACGGAACTGAGTCTGTCTGTAAAATCCTCGTAGCTAACCATTGCCGACAAAAAAAATGAATCCATTGCAAGATTAATGATGGCTTGGCGACGGATCTCATCCGTGACCAATATGAGCGACAAATGAAATCCCTTCCGATGTTAGTAATTTCCGTCGCTAAGTCTATGAGTTATTTCGTCGTTTCATCTAATTGGAGACCAATAGTTTCCGTCGCTAATTCCGCAACCAATTCTTTTAATACACATTTTTGCATTCCTTTTGGCGACGAAAATAATTTGTCGCAACATTTGATTTTGTATTAGTTATAGCTTCGGAAATCCGTCGCAAATCTTTTTTTTTTTTTTGGTTTTATATAATATTTTAAATACACCTGTCCATGCATGTATTAGATACTCATATAATAACTTAATTCATAGAAACTAATATTTTACAAGGTCCAAAATACATAGTAGAGCAAATCAAGTTCAAAGCATCCACAACGATAATATCCAAAACAAAAAATCCAAAATCATATGCAACAACAATAAAATCCAAACAAAAAAACTAACTAATGAGAGACTGGAGAGCAACGGTCATCATCAGAAATCGATGAATGAACCTGATCAATGTTGGCAGTAGCTAGAGCTGGAACTATAGGTGCCATAGATGATGGATGGTCGTTAAGAGTGTTTGTCTGAGAAGAGACTGAAGGAATCAATCCACGTACCCTCTCAACAATTATAGGAAGCATGCGATCAATGGATGTAGGAATCATGCTATCAGTCAATGCAAGGATTAATCGCATCACTAACTCTTTCAAATTTTTCGTCGCTGCTGGTTGAGCATTCGGAGGTGGTACTGAGGATGTAGCATTAAATCCAGATGGCGGAAGAAGATTCGGCCCATAATATAATTGTGCTTGAGATCCAAGACCATATATTCTTATTTTCTTTACCCCTCCTACAGCTTCGTAATAGGCTTGACAGTGATCAACTTCAGATTGAGTCTGTGTCTCGTTTTGTAGTATTTCTTGATATTTTTTCCACTAAAAGAGAGTGATAATTAGTGAAGTTCATTTCACTAATAGTAATTACATGTATAAGAACCATTAAAGATAGCAAAATAATGCCCTGAAAACTTCAATAGAATTCAAGATATATTTGTCTCACTGAAGGAAGAAAACAAAGCTGCTTCCTTTTTTTTTTTTTTTTTTTTTTTTTTAATACCTTTGATAAGTTCAGAGAACAAACAAAAGCTTAATTACTCCATAAAAATATATATATATATATATATATATAAAAAAAAAAAAAAAGGCTTAACTAGTCATCTTGAAATATGGAAATAAGAGTGAAGGTAAAGTTAGTTAATAAATGATGTGTCTTAAATTAGTTACGGTTAGGAGTCTACAACCTAGTAGATTAATGTGACAAAATATTGCAGATGAAAATGTATAATGGTACTCTATATTGTAGTAAAGAGTGAATCCATTATAAATTTGTTTTTCTCAAAATAATCCTTCCTTCAAGAACTCCCATATTAACATCAACAGCATAGCCAGATTAGCGCTTTCTAAACGTTCACCATGAATTAAACAAAACAATTATCAAACTATTACAGCGAAGATACCTAAGTGAAATACCAACAGTATTCTCAAAATATATATCAATTAACTTATCTATAATATAAATAATCTGCTCCTAGAAAAAACAATAAATTATGTTTCATCTTAACACACACAAAAAATATACAATTATGCTTTCCTCTATTACCCCATAAAAAGAGTTGATATCACTCAGTGAAGATGTAAAAATAATCCTGAAGAAACAGTTTGCTATAGGTAGCACAATGCCAACTCTGCTAAGTGCTAGTTTCAATGAGC
The DNA here is from genome assembly GCF_029784015.1 of Lycium ferocissimum. Taxonomy (NCBI): domain Eukaryota; kingdom Viridiplantae; phylum Streptophyta; class Magnoliopsida; order Solanales; family Solanaceae; genus Lycium; species Lycium ferocissimum. The sequence goes on from NC_081352.1 coordinate 21,623,913, forward strand.
TTCACTTTCAACCAACACTCCCACTCAACAAAAGATTTTCCACCATGATCGTGTAAATGTACCTCACTTGGTGTTGGATCACGACCGTTTTTAATAGCCAATACAAGAAAAAAATTCACCTAGTTTAGTAGCTTCCAAAACCAATAAAAACAGCGACTAAAGTCACAACAAACATTTTGCAGCTAACATAGCAGTCGTTTTTCCAACAAAGCCATTTTACTATTGAGTGTCTTGGAGCTCAAGAGAAAAATAAAGCTCACTCACTGCAAAGTGCTAATACGGAGCAACTCAGATTCTGATTTATTTGCTGGTACAGATTAAAGATATGTAAAAAATTGACAATTATAACATTAATTTTCAACATTTTCAACCAGCAACTGATGAAGCAGTGTAAATTTCCGGAAACAGCAAATAGGCAATATATGTCTTCCCTAAAACACAACAAATAGGCAACATATATCAAACATTGAGGCTAGTTTCTGGAGACTAGAGAGATTATTTCTTATTCACTGTGACAAGCGTGAGAAAGTCCCAAAGGACTTGCAAACATAAACAGCCTGCAACTGATGAGGCATTCACCTTCATGTTGCAATTTAGTTAGGCAAAGGCCAAAACCACATAATCAGCTTACAAGTCTCTTGCGATGCTCTCCAATGGTAACAGAATTGCCCGTGTGAGTCCCAGTAGCAACTGCACTCTCACCGCCACGACAATTCTTTGAAGCTATTTTCGATTTTTCAACAACCTTAGGATCTTCCCAAAATTTCATCCAACTTTCTCATGTTTCTTTCGGAACATAATCTGATCGAAATCCTTCACCTTTTATTGTGCTAATGAAATCACTGTACCTTCTCGCTGACTTTCTACACCATTGCTTCCACAGTTCACTATCAATCGAAGAATCCCAACAGAATGCCTTCTGAAATAATTTTATAAAGTAGAGTATAACAATAACTTATCATTTCAACAGACAAAAATTATAATACATGAGTTATAATACAAGAACCATCAGTCACCCAATAAACGGGAAAGCAAAAGAACTGCAGGTAAAATGAGGCTTATCAACAACACAAGAACATTTGAAACAACAGAGGTAGTAGATGTCCTGCTTTTAAGTTGCTTTCACGCCTGATGCTCTATTGAACTTAAATCTTTAAGAGTTAAGTTATTTATTTGAATTCTATCCCTTCACCAATAGGAGAAAAGAGGCAGAAGATATTGTTTCTTTAAACAGTTACTTTTCTTTATATTTGTCTCTAATTATTAACAAGCTCTATAATAACTAAATGTAAATTGACAAAATGTAACAGGACATATGTAACTCTTTCTCCTTTCTCTGCTCTAAAATCTATAGTTACTTTACAGTAATCTAAATGCTACACAGGTATACTGCACAAAAATTGATTTCTCGTTCTGAACATTAAGGGTAATTAATGAAAAATGTTTCAGTTATTATACCTCGAATTCTCCCAGATAAAAATCTTTTATCTCTTCTGAGACACTTTTCCAAGATCTGTGGGATGTGTAACTCTATTCTATCCAAGTCCACCACTTGAAGAACAGTCGAACCAAAATCTTTAAAAAATAAACTCAGCTCTATAAGTGTGTGCCACACATTACTAGGAAGTAGCTCACGAAAGGAAATTGGCAATAGTCGCTGCATGAACACATGACAATCATGACTTTTCATGCCAAATAACTTAAATTTGTCCGTGTCCAGGCATCGACTCATGTTCGAAAAATGCCCATCTGGAAACTTCACACCTTCCAACCAATCGAACAAGACAATTTTTCATTCTTTTCTATTGTATATGCAGCTTTGGGATAGCTTCCATCAGGATTCCTTGCTAACTGCGGTCGATCGCAGTATTTTTCAATATCTAGATGTGCTTTCGGATTGTCTTTGGTTTCGCCAACAACATTAAGAACAATGTAAAATACATTATAAAAGACATTCTTCTCAATATGCTTGACATCAAGATTATGTTGTATCATGTTAGAACTCCAATAAGGCAAATCGGAACATACTGAACATGAAATTTAAGGAGGTAAGTTAATAAACTTGCTTAATCAGCAAAGGAAAAAAAAGTAGTAAAGAGAAGAAAGATTACCAACTCCAAAACAAGCATGTACAGATACTATAATCCTACACAACCGGACAACTTCACAAAAATGGCCCATCAACCACAAATAATTTCAGCAAGGGTAATCAAACAAAGCATGACACAGAGGATAGCCCCAAACTTTATGAGCCAAAGTCAAGGGTAATTAAACAACCTATTGTACGGGGTTTTCTCTTACTATTCTTGTTGTTAAAGAAAGACGAAACTCAAGAAATCAGTTAAGGAAAACAAGGCAAATCCGCTTTTTACAGAATTTCTCAAGATGATAGAGTACAAAAGTTTCACTAATTTAAGCATTTGGTGAGGTAAAAGACATCACAAATCACATTTTCCCTGAATGGCTATAGACTTAGTTATGTTCATTTTAGAGAGGTTAAACCGGCCAACTTTAGGCAAAAAGTGCAGAACCGAGAAGTGCTTTGAAATACTTTACTTAATCAACAAATGTCACATTTACCAATTGGAATTACTTAGCCTTGTCACAAGAGGATCATGTTTACAACATTTCAAGACTCAAAAGTATCACAACAATTTTAACTAATTCATGTATTTAGTAAATGAAGTTTAAACATGCCTCAAACTTAAAGTTCTTGGCTCATTTTAGGACTTTTAAACTTCTCCAATTGTGAACAAACAGTGAACAAATAGTACTATTTAAGAACAAACAATGAGAACAAACCTTCACAGAGATTTTTGAAGAATTTGATGAAGTACAACTCTTTCCTGAATCCGGCAAGAATGAATGTAAAAATGCTTCAAAAACCTCTGTTAAAAATCAAAATCCTTCAGAAACCCCAAATCCCTAAATCCTCAAATCCCTGGTAAAATAACAACCCTAATCTTCATTATCAATGAAACCGATATTTAGCCTGAAAAATAAAAAATTCTACAGAAACTGAACTATATTTAAGAAACCAAAAATTATGAACTTGTACTAACAATGGGAACTTATAATTCTATGGATTCATAAGAAAATAAGTTTCCTTGAAACTCTTCTAATGCTATGGAAATAATTATTTATCTACTGAATAGGTAAGATAGGCCGGATCTATACGTTTCTACCCTTTAACATATATGAAGATTAAGACCGGATATATGTCTACAGAAAAGAAAGTAAAGATGAAATGAGCGAACCTTAAGTGAAGCCACAGGCAATAGTCGGAGAGGATAACCAGAGAGCACAACGCCGAAGAATTTTCCTAGGAAGAGCAAGAGCATATTGATGTTAGTGGGTTTGAAGAGAAAGTTCTAGTGGTTTTGAGGTCTTAGTGGTTTAAAGTCTATTTTGTGTTATTTTGTTGATAAAAAATAAAATAAAATTTTATTTACCGACGGATTGGTTCCGTCGCTATAACTAACATGAAATTTTACCATTTTTAAAGGTAACGACGAAAATGTCTATAGAAACTGATATTAAAACATGGAGATACATATTACCTAATGACAGACATAATCCGTCGCTAATCTATAATAAATTTTACAGCCCACAATTTGTCGTAATATTTGTAGCTAAAATGAAGGCGCATAATTTTTGCATCAAAATATAGCGACTGATTTAAAAATCCATCGCTATTCCGTCGTTAGTTTAGATATCATTTCTTTTTGTTTTTTGTTTTTTGGCTACAATACTGTAATTCCGTAGGTAATCCGTCGTTATCTATTGACAAAATTAATTGTGTCGCTAAAACTAGTTTTTTTGTTTTGGTAGTGTACATTGATCTATGTCAATGCACAGGTGAACAGATGACAAACTAGGTTGCCCCCTCATTCCAGTCCTGATTGGTGAGCCCCACTTTCGCCATGGAATTTTCTCATTTTATCTGGAGCATCAGTAGTTTTTTATTATTTTCTTCATTCACTTTGAGGATTAACCAGAAATTCTATGTCTTGTGCAATTGATTTCAAACTCTAGTAGAGGTTACCACACTAAGATATGACTAGATACAACAAATTGTTCGTCTATTTAACAAAATATCAACGAAAAATTAATTTAGATAAATGGAAAAAAAAATGAATTTTGTACTTCAGGCCAAATGGGCATTTATCAAGCTCATAACTACTAGAATTATCAATATATCACCTGCATGGTTCAAAATCTTGGATTCACGGAAATTTAGCTTGTGTAACCTGCCATTGTAAGCCCAAGTAAAACAGAAGCGTATGCCTTTCGAACCTAAGTGGCCCAATTTTAATTCTCTGATATCATGCATTTTGGACTTATAGGCCCTTTGTTTAATCTGTAAGAAGGAACAGATTGTTTTCTTTGGGTCCAGATGGACGAAGTGCAAAAATGCAGCAGTGTCACGTAACCAAATATTCTCTCATGAACAACATTAATTTATGTTGAGAAAATTGATCCTGGGCTTAATCAACTAATAAATTTTGCTCAAGGAGTAAAGATTGTGAAAGTCCATAGAAGCAGATAATAACTCATATAAACAAATGTTGGATTCCTAACAATTCCTAAGCACACCGATGAGGACATCTAGAGTGAGGATAAACCAAACGTAACGTGCATGCGGGCCAAATAACCCATACAATTGACAAATATGAGACTCTAACAAACCATTGGATACCTAAGACAGAGCGTTTGGAACGTGAATAACATCGTATGGGGGTTCAACATTATGCACTATACTAACAGGAATGATTCTGAATTTTATATGTACAAAATGAATATTGGGTCTGAACCCAAAACTAGTTCAAAAGATAAGGAATTATTCTGGATATTCATAAGGTAAACTTTTTGGTTTACTTGAATTATGTACGACAATATCATCATCCAGACTTAGTCTACCTCCACGAGGCCGGGGCCGTTAAGGTCTGCAGGTCTGTATACACTTTACCCTCTCCAGACCCCATTTATGGGATAACACTGGGTATGTTATTGTGTGTTGTTGTTTTAGACTTGGTCTAGTTCAAATCAATCCTTGAAATTGGACTATACGTGTGAGTTACTCCATCTTGTCCCAATGTGGCACTTTTCGCTTCCCGAAATTCAAACTATATGAACTGTGACCATCATTTTAAGATATATTTTTTCATTAAATTGATATGAGAAAAGTTGCAATTTATAGTACTTTTCATGTAGTTTTCAAATATATAAATTTTAATGTTAAAATATCTAGTTAATCTAATCTAATTTAGCTTCAAAGTTTAATCAAATTGACTTTCGAAAAGCAAAAAGTGCCACATAAATTGGGACGGAGAGAGGGAGTAAATCAGATTGAAATATGAATGGTCTTGACACGAACCTCTTGATGAAAAGTATAACAATGTCAAGTTTATAGGATTCTTATATTAGTCTTACTAGATAGTGGATAAACACAAGTGCATGATCGTTCATTATGACCTATGATAACTCCTCCACCCACCCCACCCCACGCACCCCCCCCCCCCCCCCCCCCCCCCAAAAAAAAAAACACCAAAGGCCAAAACTACCACTTAAGCTATAAAAGATACAAGGAAAATAAGTATTTCTTTGGTTGTATTTTATGTGATCCTATCCTATTTTATTGAGTATATAATTTAAGGTAAACAAAAAAAATTGAAACTTGTGATCTTGAACATGTATAATATTTATGTGACTCTAAAAACTCCTCATTAGAGGTAATTTGAGAAGCTTAAATTTGATTGTTTTCAAGTTTAAAAGAGAATTATTCCTCTTGGAGCATATTAAAAAGCAAATGAAATCATAGAAAACGGGAAGGAGAAACCAAAAGAAAAAGAAAAAAAAAAACTAATGCAGGGATAGGTTTATATACTTGTTATGCTGGTAGGTGGTTAGTAAACTGTCAAAGAAGAGCATATGATAAAGGGGATACATTATATTTTTTTGAAGCTTTTGACTCATAAATGTTTAATTTTCCCCAACTCAAAAACTTTTTCAGGCTTTCTGTAAATATGAGATGCTAAAAAGCTTATTAAGCATCTTCCTTCGTGGATCCCCCTTAATTTCCTAGAAAAGTGATAAATTAATAAGAGCAAATACAAAATGCAAAAATGCAAAGTTGCACTTTCTTTCTAACCCCAAAATCCTCCATTTTGGTTAGCTTCTCTTTATGTTGCTTTTGCTTATTATTTGGATCCAAAATTTAAACTGAAACGGATTCGAATAAGTTTTTGCTAATGAACCTAATCAATTCTGGAATTATAAGTTCAGAAGTTAATTGAAATTCAATGATTTCACCCATATATTTGTCACTCCGTAATATACCGAAGACGATTGAAACCATTGTAAACATACTATATCCATTATTTTCATCTTGCATTATTATGCAAATTCAACAATTCCTATTAGACACTTTTTGATTTAAATTTTGGAAACACTTTCATGCGCGTCCTCAAGCGTCTATAGGTAGTTAAGTTAACTAAATAAAATATGTTATCTCATTTAATTATACACATTAGCCTCAATTGGAACAAACCTGAGATTTTAAGGCTTATTGAGGCAGCTAATGCATGTAATTAACAATTATTTGAAAACACGCGTAAAAGTTATCAAAATTTGAACCACAATTATCTAATGGGAATATTTTGTCATGTGTTCATGTACTCAATTAAAACAAGGTGTAGTTCGAATGTCTGAATGAAATAAATGAAATTTGCTCGCAAATTTAAGAGGTTTATCGATAGATTAAGCCTATCTTAATGTAGAGAATGTTTGCCTCCAAAATGGTCTTAGTTTGGTGCACTGGTCTAAAAATGCAGGAAGGGATGACTCAAGGAGCCCATTTTTCATTATGTAAGTCAGCATAGATGTATTTGATAATACAAAATAAAGTTGATTTATATGCGTTAGTCCCCACACATTCCATCACACGCTCAACTTTATGCTCCAATATGAATCATATTTTGTGCTATATTTTTAGGTCTCTTCCCTTTACAGCTTTGTCCCACCACTCTTTTGTTTCTTTTTACTAATTTCACTTTACATTGAATATTCAAAAGTGAATAAATCAAGCCAAAGTCATTAGTTATATTCTCTTCATCAATCTTTTTGCTTTTCCAAAGTCACTTCAAGTCACCCTCTTTTTCTTATTTAAAATCAAGTCAAAGAAAAGCAGGACAACAACCAATAAAGCTTTCAAGCCAACTTATTACTCCCTCCTGTCCGAAAATTTTTACTATGTGTGAGGATGCTAAGTCATACTTGTGTGAGGCATTGTTTTATTGACAAATGGCTGATGTAAGTCCCACTTTTCTAGCAATCAAAGACCATTTCCTCTCTTCTCTCCCAAACTTAACCTCCCCTCTATCTTTTTCCTTATTCTATTAATTTCTTTTTTCACTCCTCTTCCAAAATATCTTATTTCTCCATTTTATTGATTGCTTTCTAAAAATTCTACAAAAACTGTTCATGGATCATTTTTGCAACATAATTTAGAACATTTTCGTACTTCAAAGGTTTATTTTTGAAGAATGGTTTTTGAGGGTTTTAGTTAGTCAATCTAATTAGTTTTCAGCCTTTTTTCTTTGTTCTTGTAGTGAATTTTGGGTAGATTTTTTTGTGATCAATGTATAAGTTTTGAGTAGGATTGTACATTGTTCGCTTTGGGTCGGTTTTTGGTTAAAATTAAAATCAAATCAACTTAGTCGATTTTTAATTATTAAAACCCAAAGAAAGCAAATATATACACATTTATCGGGTTTGGTTGTTGTTGGTTTGGGCCGGTCTTTTTAATTTTTTAAAATCTAATGATATTATTTAGTTTCATTCTTTTTCCTACACCTAGAAAATATTTTTCATTATTTGCTAACAATAATCATTTACTGTCCTTTTATTATGGTAGCTATAATTTCCTTAAATTATGAAGAATATCTTGAAATCTGTGAGCATTTAGTTAGGTGAATAATGTTTTAAGAAATATTAAAAAAAATCTAAGTGAAAATCTCATTATTATTTTTTTCATAAATTAATTTTGATTTATATTTTTTCTTTTAGGAAGGGCTTAAGCCCTAAAATCTATTAGTCTATTAGAGATAAAATTAATAGTAAAAATAAATTTTTGATGAAAATTTATATAAAATACTTAAAATTATTTATAAAATTTACTGAAATATATTACATATAAATAATTATAAAAAAATTATATATATAATAATTTGACGGTTTAGTTCAATTTTTATTCTGTTTTTTTTTTAAAATAAAATTAACCAAAACAAATATTCTCGTTTTCAAAAAGTAAAAATCGTCCAAATCAAATTGGAAAAAATATCACTTATTTAATCAATTTGATTCTATTTTTTTATTTGAATCGGGTTCTAACCAAATCATGAAAGAATTTAAAAATTGGACATTGAAACTGAATAATATCTTAAACAATTATGATCTATATATATCATAAAATTAGTTTCAAAGTTATTGAAAAACAGAAAATGAGTTTTAAAAAAAAAAAAAAAAAAAAGAGAGAGAGAGAGAGAACAACGAGGGAAGAAGAAGATAAAAGCAACAAGGAAGTACAATAGATGGCAGTGGAATGGAAGAATGAGGAGCTGCTGGGTGGGTCCCACATTTAATACCAATTAAATAATCCCCTCATACAACTAGTAATAGTTGTGCCTCACGCAGGGTAAAACTTTTCTGTATCCATTGTAATTAGGGGTCGTTTGATAGGTAGTCAAAATTATCCCGGGATTATAATTTCGGGACTAATTTATCCCGCCTTTTGGAACCATTATAAACATACTACATCCATTATTTTCATCTTGCATTATTACATAAATTCGACAATTGCTCTCTATGAATATAGCTTAAAGGCTTAATACATCGACAATCTCTTAAAGTTATCAGTAATTTTATTTTGACAGTTGAACTACAATTTATTCTAATTGAGCATCCGAACGCATGATAAAGTTTTCATATTAGACACTTTTTGATTTAAATTTTGAAAAAACTTTCAAACGCGTCCTCAAGCGTCTATAGGTAGTTAAGTTAACCACATAAAAGATGTCATCTCATTTAATTATACACATCAGCCTCACTTGGAACAAACCTGAGGTTTTTCGGCTTATTGAGGCTAATCCATATAATTAAAGGAAGTGACATGTTTTAAGTGGTTAACTTATTTATATAATTGTTACTCCTATTTGAGAACCGATGAAGCTCATTAATGGAGTCTTAGACAGCGTAAACAAGAAGAAATGGAAGAATGATATTGAGAGAATGAAGAACAAGGTAGAGAGAAATGAAACTCTTTCAATATTCATAGAGAGAGAATATTTGTACAATCTAAAAAATAAATTGAAACTAAAAACTACTATTTATATTTAAGTTAACCGACTATGTAAACAGACTTCTAACTAACTAACTTTTGACTACTAATTACAATCAGTTAACTTAACCACTAACTTGGTGTGAGCTCACTAACAACTCATTTGACAGCTCACTTCAGCACTCCCTCTCAAGCTGAGGTATGAAATACACTCTTCATTCCCAGCTTGCTCAATAGATAATCATGTTGTGGTTTGCACAATCCTTTGGTGAGCAGATCAGTTGGCTGGTCATTTGTTCCAATATGTCGTGTTTGTATCTTGCCTTCCTGAATTTTCTCCCTAACAAAATGACAATCAATGTCAAAATGTTTGGTCCTTTCATGAAAGATTGGATGTGCTGCAATTTGTATTGCAGCTTTGCTGTTACAGTATAACCATGTTGGTTCCACAATGGTTACTCCTAATTCTTTGAAAAGTCCTATTAACCAAGTAATCTCTCGCAACATATTTCTCCGAATTCACTTTGAGGAGCTTCGCAGCTTCTAGATACAGTTCCTTGCTTCTTAGATTTCCAGGACACTAAGGTACCTCCAAACATGACAATGTATCCTGTAACTGACTTTCTAGTTTCTACACATGCTGCCCAATCTGAATCACAATATGCGACTAACTGATTGCTTTTAATAGTAGGCATGAACAAGCTTAGACCTGGTGTTCCTTTGATGTACTTAACTACTCTCAGACCAGCTTCCCAATGTGACTGTTTAGGAGCATGCATATGTTGACTTAGAACATGTACCATAAATGCAATATCAGGCCTAGTCATAGTCAAGTATAGAAGTCTTCCAACCAATCTCTGATAGCTGCTTTTGTCTTCAAGCTCTTCATCTTTGACTTTATCTTCAGCCTCCTTATCTATTGATTCTCTATTGTTCTTTATAAACTCATCATTTCTTTATAAACTCATCATACTCTATAGAGGTAAGTTTTTGATTGAACTCTGTATAGGTGATATACTGCATTGCTCGCTAACCTCATTTCGTAACCGGCCCAGCCGATGTTTTCTTTGCACATAAGAATTCCTTTCTCTGATCTTGAGAACTCAATTCCCAAGAAATATTTCATTTCTCCCAAGTCCTTCATTTTAAATCTGTTTTGTAACTCATGCCTTACTTGCTTAATCAACTTTAGACTGCTTCCAGTGATCAAAAGATCATCCACATAGATAAGAATGACTATGAGATCTTTTCTATACTTCTGAGTGAATAAAGAATAATCAAAATGAGACTGCTTAAAGCCCATATCAACTAGAGCTTCTGTTAATTTCAAGCTCCGTTGTCTAGGAGCTTGTTTGAGTCCATATAGGGACTTATGCAACTTACACACCTTCTTACACTCCCCCTGGCTTACAAAGCCATCAGGAACATGCATATAAACTTCTTCCACCAGATCTCCTTGCGAAAAAGCATTATGTACATCCATTTGAAACACATACCATCTAGAACTAGCAGCTAAGGCCACCACTGACCTAACAGTAACCATTTTTCAGCAAATTTGTTAAGGTCTTCATGATCTAGACTTCTTATCATTGACTAAAACCTTTAGCCACTAGCCTGGCCTTATATCCCTCAACCTCCCTATTAGATTTATATTTGACACTAAACACCCATCTGCAACCTATAGGGATTTTACCTTGAGGAAGGTCAACAATGTAACCATGTGTGATTGTCCTCAAGGGTTGAAATCTCAGCCTTCATGGCATCAATCCAAAGGGGATCTTTGCAGGCTTATGAGTAAGTATGAGGTTCATATATAGCTGAGAAAGCAGCTAAGGAAGCTCTGCATGCAGGAGATAAATGATCATACCTCACATAGGAGGAAACAGGATAGGAGCATGATGTGGACTTGGACTTTACAATGTAGTCATCCATCCGGATTGAGGTCTCTTGAGGTTCTAGAGGATCTCCAGATCACGATGGAGGAGTAGCTATGGAGGTGAAACGCCGGTTCCTCAAGAGCACCGGTTCCGCAACTTCGGGACCGCATCACGCAGGAGGAGATAATTGACACTCGTCCGTAGGAGTGGGAACAGCCAGAACAACATCATCTGAATCACCTAACTCCAGGACTAGAAATAAAGGAGAGGAACCAGGTTGCATAGTTTTGAAAAGAACGATGTCTTCTCTGAACATAGTGTCCCTACTAACAAAGAATATCTTAGAATGTAAATCATACAATATGTAGCCTTTTTGAGAGGAAAAGTAACCTAGATGCACAGCTGGAATTGCTCTAGGACTGAACTTGTCTTGCTTCTTCACATTTGCGGCATAGCACAGACTGCCAAACACCCTGAGATGTGCTAAGGATGGAGGCTTATGATAT